>NC_140934.1:145291740-145736740 GCF_014529385.1 Adiantum capillus-veneris
ATGTTTTTTTGGCTCAAATTAAGTTTTAAAATGCTATTCAAACTCAACTCTAAAGGTGGAATCAGTAGCCCCAAAAAATTCGAAGTTTTTTTCAACTCATGTACTTTAGAACCTCCTTGGCATCTCAAGCAATAATGCTATAAATTTAGTGAGTTAAAAGGACACAAAAGTGTCATGTTATTATCGATCTAGTGTTAAAACAAATCAAAGTAGCCACTGCCACAACCAACAAAATTTCAATAACCTTAACGTGGATATACTTGGAAGTGACAACCCAAATAAGTGAAAAAACCTAAAGCAAGCGAACCCACGTATGAATGGATTTCAAAGTGCAAACCAGACGACAAACCCTAACCTACCAAGACAACATGGAAATGGAGACCAAAGCACCCAAATAGACAACCTGCTCAACCGTCTCCACATCCAAAGTACATGTGGTTACACAAGAAAACACCAACAAAGGAAATCACAACAACGATACTCACCAAACAAACAAAGAATCAAAGATGGAGTGCGCTATTTTAAAATTCTTTTGTTCGGATTACGTAATTTAGATGGAGCCTCGCCAACGAAATCCACTAAACAATCCATTCACTACCCTCATATTGCACAACGTATTGTTACCCCATGAATCTCCTCCATTGGCGTAATAGAGCTACATTACATGGCTTTGCATAGACACAATATTTGCACCCATGCACATTGCACAGACCTTCATCCAGGACAACTCAAAACGGGAAAGGGGGAGTAGCAATAGTTGTAGCAACCTGTTGCAAGATTATGAGTTGCAAGATGTTGAGAATTCATGTGTATAGTGTATGAAGTGTGTTTTTCACTCAAAAGTTCTTTTTCTATCAAGTTTTGCCTCTTATCAAGCATAATAATGAGCCATATTGACAATTTTCAACAAACATGATGCCTAGAGTAAGAGTGTGTACACATGAGCATGTGGAATAATTTGGCTAAGTTTTGGCCAAATAATAATAAAATTTCTAGTAACTCAACTAATGAAGATTTCAAACTTAATAAAATGAGTCAAGAGAGCCAAAACCAAAATATAAAAGAAAACACCAGATCAACAAAGCAAGAGCTTTGAGCATATCAAAATTGGAAGGATTTGGCACAAATCAAATATTGGGCCAACATATGACGGATCAAATGGAAAAAATCAAGGACAATTAGTGATCAGAAATCCAAATGATTGGGTAAAGTCTGGGTAAGTCAAGCACATATAGGCAAATTAGGTCAAATCTAGACTTATTTTCACTTGCTAGAGTCACACGCGCGCGCGCGCACACACACACACCTTTTGTGTGACCTAGAGCGAGTTGTTTCTTCCTTGCTTTCCATAAGCATTTAATTTGGACCACCAGAATCCACGAGATTTGATAAGTATGCTCATATACCAACCTTTAACAATTGTATGTTTCCCACACTACACAATAAACACCAGAATGTCTGTAAAGATCAAGTCAAAGTCACAAAATTTGCAAAGTATCAAAGGCCAGTAGGGGGGTTAAATGGAGTCAAAATTAAAAAGGTTTACAAGTGGGCTCCCCAAGCAAAGGAGAATCCAACCATCCAATCAAAGGCAGGATTGGGGGTGGAACGTGGATCACAATCCATATTCCCCCACCTTAGAATTCAAAAATATTTCACCTACGTAATCCTCTCCACATCGCCTACTCACTGCTGTGATTACAGATTAAAAAAATTTTCAAACAGGGATTGTGATCCATGTATCCAACTATGTTAGATTCAGACCAAATTTTACCTATTGTTAGATCATAGGATGGGGGAGTGACTCTACAGAATTTAGTCAAAATGAAGTGCTCTAGACCCAAAACCTCCCCAAAATCTTAATATTTTAGTATGCAAGTCATGCCATTTTGACCCATGCAATGAAAATCTCATTCAAATACGAGAATATTATGACAAATAGCTTGGGGGACTTGTATGGAACCCTCGCCTCAAGTTTTGTGCAAATTGGGTCCAAAAGCATTAGGAAGAGAATGGGGTCTAGGAGGGCCTCTTTATTTGGCAGTTTACTAAGGAATTCAAATCTTTAGTCATAAGAAAGTAATCAAAGGATAGCTTTTGAATTCAAACATGCAAAATGACTAGTTTATTTGAATTCAAATTTTTCTCAAAAATAGAATTTAAAATCTAGCCAGATAAAACCATATCATGTAACATATCTATGGAAAGAGCTCGACGCATAGATTTCATGTCTATGATCTCTGTTTAAATCGGATATCATATTTGGGAGTTATAGAAGGCCAAAAATCATAAAATTATCCAACTTTTTTGTGAGGGGGGAGGGGGGGAGGGAGGGGAAATGCATCCTTTGACCACTCTTACACATCTCTTACACACCCACCATTCTTGCACACATGGAGTACACCTATTTGTCAAAATGTTAATGACCTCCATAAGCTCATGTTAATGACCTCCACAAGCTCATGGAAAATAAAGAGGCCCTCCTACAGCCCATCCTCTTCTTAATGGATGGATCGCAATCCATGTACCTTAGGGACATATTTAGCAAATTCAGAGTCCACAAATCTTGTAGATGTAAAAATCATCAAGGAGTCAAAAACCGGTGCAAAATTGTTTGAATTCCAAGAGATGTGCAATTTCAGAGTGTTAAAGTGCAAATTAGGTTTTTCAAGGGGTAAAGCCTTAAAGGAAAACAAAGAATGAAAGAGAGATTAGTTAGCTGTAAGATCAGTGATGATACCCAATCCACGTGCGGAGTACGAGAGCAAGGTGGAGATCGATGATCCATTGATCACGTGGTATGCAAGAAATTTGGATCTTTTTCGCATCCAAAGTCCCTTTTCCTAGTAGCAGGTGAAAATCTACTGTAAAAGAGTATAACCAATGCAATTTTTCTTTATATTTTGAAAAGCGTTCATCAATGTAATTGATGATCACCAATAAAGATAATCAATTGGTTGTGAATTGCTTCCCTTTGTGGAAAATAAAGAAACTAAAGTCCCTCTCCTTGCGAGAGTTCCATGGATGAGAATGTTGGTTAGTGAGAATTTCAAGGTTTGCGGATTTTTAATGAGGTTTTGAAAAATGTTGGATTCAAAGGGATAAAATTTTTAAATATATTGTAGAGTACGCTAGTTTTCTGAAGAATTAAGTGTCTTCTCCTGACACCTTACTGCTTCTTTAGTCATCTTTTGTTATACATTAAGAATGTCTCTACAACTAAATTTACTGCCTCTTTATTCATATTTTGTTAGTTATATACAAGGCTCACTTCAAAAAACTCACTCACGGGCACTTACAGTAGCCCGACAGCTGTCACTAGACTAGCGACTTGCAGTGCATGTACATGTGCTTGCTAAAGCAAGCTAAAAAACCCACAAAAAGAAAGCCCACACGCCCTTTTGACATCGGGCGTCATGTCCATATGTACAAATTTACAAAAAACGGGGTGTCAGAAATGCGCCCAGCATAGTTTGCCACACCCCAGCCTGCTAGATCATTCATGATTAGCAACACAAAAGAGATCCTGTAAACCACATGAGAGAGTCTTCACTTCATCTTCATCATTAGAAACACGATCAGAAAATTCTTCAAAAGAAGGCTCATCCTCAATCACAGTCATCAACCTTGCAATATACTTCTTCAATCTGTAGCCATTCACACGTGCTTTATGCGGGGTACCATCCAAGTCAGTAGGCTGATATGTGCCATTTGGAAACCTGTTTAAGACCAAGAAAGGACCTTGCCACTTGATTTGAAATTTATTTTGAACAGTGCTATCAAGCTTACTATTGTAACGAAGCACCATGTCACCCTTCTTGATGTCCTTGTCCTTTACCTTATCATTGCCTTTGCTTGATTCTTCTTCAAGACCTGCTCATAATGCTCAAAAGATAACACCCTATCCAATTGTACACATTGCAAATATAAAAGTCTTTCCTTGAATGCATCATCTTCAAGCTGGTATATCCACCTCAATAGGAAGTAAAGCCTGTTTGCCAAAAACTAGATGGAAAGGAGAAAAACCAGTACCTGATTTGATGGCAGTCCTGTAAGCCCATAGAGCACAAGGTAGCTCTAAATCCCAAGTCTTCTCATTGTTTCTTGTCATCTTTGTAAGCATCTTTATGAGCTCTCCATTAAACCTTTCATTCATGCCATTGCATTGGGGATAATATGGAGTAGTAAACCTGCGATGCACATGAAGCTTCTCAAATAGATAATCCACCAACTCTCCCCTGAAACTTGGACCCTTGTCAGAAAGTAACTCCAATGGCATGCCAAATTTGCAGCAAATATCTTCATATATAAATAAGGAAACATCTTTACTCGTGATGTGCTTAATAGCTTTGGCTTCAAAAAACCTGGATAGATAGTCAATAGCAGTAAGTATGTAACATTTGCCTCTAGTTGTCATAGGTAGAGGACCTATTGCATCAATACCCCACTTCTCAAACACATCATAAGCCACAATGGTGCCTCTAATTTATGATTTGAGAACCCTATTTTCCATGCTTTGATACTCTTTACAAGACTTGCACCAATGATGAGCATCACGTTGAACACTTGGCCACACATAACCCTCCTGCAAGACTTTATGCAAAGTGATCTTTGAAGCAAAGTGACCACCACAAGAACCCTTATGATTCTCCTCTAAAATTTTGTAAATTTCCTCTTTCCAAGTCACTTTTGTCATCACAAGATCAGCCCCCTTCATATACAAGGCATCACCAAGTAGCACATACCTTTTGGCACGACGTAGGAAGGCGTACTTTTTTGGCTTCTCCAACTCTAATGGAAGCATACCTGTTTGTAGAAACTCTTCCTCCCGCTCTAAAGCTTCCCTTCCCAAATAAAGAGGAAAATCAGCCCTTATCACATACAATTGCCCAATTGAAGCTTGCGCTGCACCATGTTCTTCTTCATTTTGAGACCTGTCCACATGCCTTAAGCTCCAATATTCAAAATGCTTAAGCAGATTCTTCACTTGAAAACACATATTTTTAAGCCTTGGATTCTTACTTTGCCACACCCCAAGTACTTGCTTAACCACCAAAAGCGCATCACCTCTTACCCTCACACAACGGATGCCAAGCTCAAGGCAAAGATTGAGACCTTTCTCCAAATTAGCATACTCAGCTTCATTGTTGCTTTGTGTGGTAAGCTTCAAACTCCTTTTAGTTATCAAAGCACCTTGAGGATCATAGATTACCACACCTCTTGAAGCTTCACCATGCGCTTTCCTGTAAGAGCCATCAAAAAACAATAGATAGGCATTGTCTATGTCAGGAGCTTCCATGTGTTGCTTCTTCACTGTATCCTCCTTAAGAAGAAGAGGGATTTCCTTATAGGTAAGCAAATCAGCCAATGTAGCCCTTGTACTCACCTCAACAAGAAAAGAGAATTGGAATTCCTGTAGCTCCACAATCCACTTCATGAGCCTCTTTGACAAAGTAGGGCTATTCACCAATTGAGGTAGAAGAGTGTAGCTAGTGAGGAATGTGAATGGTTTAGGGAGAAGGTAGTGCCTAAACCTTCTACATGCATAAATCACGCTTACCAAAATGAGCTCCACCTTAGTATAGCCTCTTTCCACCTCTAGCTTCACCCTGCTAGCACAATAGATAGGCTTCATGTAGTGGGAATTGTTGCCTCGTTGAAGAAGCATAGCTCCAATAGCATCCTCACCTACTGATGGATTCACATAAAACTCCTTATCCCAATTAGGAGCTTGCATAGCAGGAAGAGAACCAAGAACCTCTTTGATACCTTGAAAAACCTCTTCACATTCATTTGTCCATTGTAGAGGATCCAACCTTGCTACTTGTTATAGAGGATAAAGAATTTGAGAGGACAAAGGAATGAACCTTGCCATATACTTCACCTTTTGAATAAAAGTAGAAAGTTGCTTTGTATCTTTAGGTGATGGGAGGAGCACCAAAGCCTTCACTTTGTCAGGATCCGCTTCAATCCCATTCTCTGAGATCATATGCCCCAAAAACTTCACTCTTGGTTGAGCAAGATGACACTTCTTTGGGTTGAGTTGACCTCCACTTTCATCATATTGCTTCAATTCCATCCCAAGCTTTGCACAATGATCCTTTCTAGAGCTATAAACACAAAAGTCATCAATAAGATCCTTCACAAACTTGCCAAGAAAGGGAGAGAACACCTTGTTGATGCGCTTTTGATACCACGCACATCCATTCATAAGACCAAAAGGAAGCACCCAATAACAAAAGCATCCCCATGGCGTGATAAATGTGGTCTTCTTTCGATATTCTAAAGCCAAGGTGAGCTGAAAATATCCAAAGAATCCATCACATACGTTATACCTCTCATGCCGTGCAATAGAATCAAGTATATCATCTATGAAAGGAAGAGGGTATGGATCCCTCTTCATGGCTGCATTTAGAGGCTTAAAATAAACACATATTGTCCACTTTCCATCCTTCTTGGGTGTGACAACAACAGGACTCACCCATTCTGCAGTGCTCACAGGACATATGAAACCTGCTTCAAGAAGCTTGTCTACCTCTTCCTTTAAAGCATTAAGTTGTACCTGCCACATTCTCCTTAGCTTTTGGCGTACGGGCTGAGCTCCTTCCTTGATTGGAATGTGGATTTCCTCTCCCTTCAAGCCTCTAATTTCCTCATAAGAAGTGATGAATAATTGGGGAAATTGTTGTATCATATGTAGGTACTCACCCTTCTCATGACTAGTCAAGTCGGGAGACAACATACCTTGTATCAGCTCTTGTTTGACATTAGGTTGAACTTTGGGTTGCATCAGCTCTTAAATTTTCTCATAAGTACCAGAGATATCTCATTCTCCATAAGGCCAAGAAATATTTGTTTCTCATCATGCTCTTCTTCAAGAAACAAGGAGGAAACATCTAGATCAATATCGCTGCTATCTTCCACTTCACTGCCATCATCCCCATTGTCTTCTTCTTCACTTGAGTACTCTTCTTCATCACTTTTCTCATCAAAATCAGCATCCAAAGATTGCTTGCTAGCCATGTCAAACCTCTTCTTATCGCCCCTTCTATTGTAGAGAGTGATGGTACCATGTCCCCAATCCTATATAGCTTTGGTTAAAAACCATGGTCTTCCAAGGATTAGAGGGAAATCATCAATACCGGTGGGCATAACATGGCAATTGACCAGCACTTTAACATCAAATACATCCACCTCCAAGTCCTTTACAACTCCCAAGCACCTCACCCTTGATTGGTTGGCAAGCTTTATGCAAAAACCTGAATTCTTCACCATGTTAAGTCCCAACTTTGATACACAAGCTTGAGTAATAAAACATACCTGTGCACCTCCATCAATATAAGCCTCTCCAATGCACTTCCTCTTATGCCATGCATCCATAGTAGGGCATATATCAGGTAGCTCATTCAAAGATAGGACTATCACTGACCCCCTTGTAGGCTCCTTCTTCATGGGGTTGACTACGTGCTTCCATTGCCTCTTTAACTTGGGACACATCTCCATGAGTTTCCCAAAGGTAACATAAGCCTTTCTACCCACCAAATATGCCCTTAAACTATAATTTGGTTGCCCTTCTCCCAAAGGAAATTCAGATGTATTGTAATGTTTCCTGGGCTTTCTCTTCTTCTTCTCTTTACCTGTACCTGTTTCAACCTGTTTCCCTCTTTTTTATGGCTGGGACTTGCATCACTCATGTCATGATCTCTTGTAACCCTCTTATCTACAGGCATGACCATAGCTCCCAAATCATCCTCTTTCTTCTCCAAACGGATTATGCTTACCACTTTTGTTTTGCCCTTTTCTTCTGTTGTCAATCCACCTGGTCCTGCTTCCCCTTTAATCTCAATACCATAATCTTGAGCTCGAGAAGGAATTTGTGGAGGAAGAGGAAACATGTCACCACCCATTCTCTTTGGCTTGTCACATTGAGGGCTTTTATGACCCCATTCACCACAATTGTAACATCGAAACATATCCCCTCTTCCAGCCATTCCTCTTCCTCTACTACATGTATAACCCTCATTGCTTCCATAACCACGTCTATATCCATAGCTTTGACCTCTTCCACCTCCCATCATATGCACACTAAGATTCTTCATAAGACCTACAACCTCTTGCATCTCCTTGCGAAAGGCATTCACATCATGAGAAGCTTGTTGATCATAACCTGGCTCCCTGATGAGGACCCTTGGTTGCTCTACTTTTTTCACTTCAAACTTTGGCTCGACATTGATTCCAAGTTGATGAAGACGCTCTGCTTTCCACTCTTTATTCTTTGCAATTTCAACTACCTCCTCAAAGGTCCTTGGCTGCTTGAGCTCTACCTTCAAGCGTAGGTTACTCCTCAAACTTGCAAGAAACCTGTCCTTTTTCAACATGGTTGGAGGAATTTCAGCCCCCAAAGATGTACACCACTTTGCCCATAACGCATTGAATGCCTTCACAAAGTCTTCTATGGTTTGGCCTTCACCTTGTACTAAGCCTTGAATAGACTGCCATACCTTTTGTGGGTCTTCCACCTGTTGAAAGTGTGTAAGAAAATCATGCCTTACCATTTCATAAGTCATAACTTGAGGAGGTTGGGCTGATTGCAGCTCCTTTTCGTAGCCTTCCAACCATTCCCTAGCATCTCCCTTCAAACAGAAGTAGAAGATTCGTAGCACCAACGTTGGGTCTTTCTTGTCACCAAAAAGGCAAGCAAACTCCATTCTCTCAATGAAGCCTTTAGAACTTTCATTTGATTTCCCACTAAAATCCAGAAAATTGAACGCCATGTCTTCCAAAACTTGTAAATTGAAGGTAACTTGAAGCCATTCCTCGGTGGCGGGCACCAAAACACTGTTGGGAAACAAGCACACTAAAACACCTCTATAGCGATGTCAACCAAGAGCGTTGAAAGAGCACTACAAGAACACCAAAAGCCTTGGAAAATCCCTTTGAAACACCACCAATCCTATAAGTGCAGACCCTTGGGAATTTACTAGTTGTCGCCCACCCAAGAGACTATGTCACCTAGGAGCAAAACCCTGTCAAAGCAAGGATTTACAGCACACGCCGACCAATGCATATTAATACAAGAGCCTCTCCTTTCACAATAAAATATCAAAAACCCACAACTTCAACATCAATTCCACAATTCATAGATACATGCCCTCCGAATTTGTCTACACACAATTTGCCACTAGGCTGCCATAGCCATAACCTTGCAGAGAACTAGTCATAACCTGAAGAGCACAACTCCAATTGGGGCGCTTTAAATCTTGAAAAAAATATTGAAAAATGAATGGTGATAAAGCTGAAGATGACAAAAATTGATTCCATACGCCGCCATGAGAAAAACTGACGCGAACAGAAAGCTGTCCCAGCACGACTACACCTAGAGAAGGCTAGTTGGGGAAAAAAACTGCATCCAAAAGCACCAAGGAGACACAACGAGCTAAAACATGAAAATTTCTGATGTTTGTCTGAACGTTTTGAAGTTTGTACATGAGTTTTAGTTATATACAAGGCTCACTTCAAAAAACTCACTCACGGGCTTTTACAGTAGCCCGACAGCTGTCACTAGACTAGCGACTTGCAGTGCATGTACATGTGCTTGCTAAAGCAAGCTAAAAACCCCACAAAAAGAAATCCCACACGCACTTTTGACATCGGGCGTCATGTCCATATGTACAAATTTACAAAAAACGGGGTGTCAGAAATGCGCCCAACAACGTATGCTCGACTGCCGACAGGCAAGCATGAATATTTACAATGTGCACACGTTGCACCACATTTGAAACTCAAAACCACGTTTGAAAATCTCCCAAATGCATGCATTTACATCATTTTGTACATATAACCATGCATATACGCACTACTTTGTACAAACAAAAATTGGTTTATCATCATTGCCCGACCCCAAGTTGAGCATTTATGCTCAACACTTGCATCAAATTGTGTCATAAACCTCCAAAAGTGGCTGCATCTTCCTCCAGGATCATAGGGAAACTTACACATCTACATAGAACCAACTACATGCTCAAAAAATCCACCCGTATCAAAGACAAAAGCATCCTTTGTCTTGCCAAGATGCCACCGCCCACCTGGATCATAGGTTGCCTCACCCTTGTCAATTTCCTTCTCATCACCTTCACTTTCCATGCTAGTGCTCAAACTTTCGTGTTCGTCTACTATCTCCTTGCCATTCTGCACGAAAGCCCTGTGTTTGTTCTGTAAAGTTGCATTACATACTTCATTTGCATTGGCTTTGAGCGTATGGGCATCCACAACTGTATCCGAGCTAGTATCCTTGCTAGCATGAGCACCTAAAATTTTGACTTTGTGCACATAAAGGTCATCCACACTATCCATACCACGTATTGACAAAGGGCACTTCATGCCTGTAGCAACACACAACTTTCACTCTTTTCGTAGCGCTATCTTCAATGCTTCACGCATGGAATTGAGCTCTTTCTCCTGCACTTTCAACTTAAGGACCGGTCGCAACAAACTTGTGAATACCTGTATTCTTTGGTTATTTGTAAATGCGGAATAAAATTCCTCTTTATACATGGATTCCACATGAAATAGAGCATCTTTCCACACTCTCCAAGCATCATCAAATCTTGACCAAAATTTTGCAACAGACTCGTGCTCTTGCATAAACAAACTAGTGACCTGTTTTCATGCATCTTGGTGAGGAATCACCTTCTTGAACCGCTTCAAAATGAATCTCTTAAGCATGTCCCAATTTGCCTTCTCATCTTGTGATAAGCCCTTGTACCAATCTCTTGCATTCCCTCTGACCACTAGATTGATGCCTACAAGCTTTTGCGCCTCACTTGGAACTGCACTGCATAAACATGTCAAATCAAACTCATATGATGCAAGCCAATTGTCAGTGCATCCTTGCAATCTGTGAAAATTGATGGTTGGAATGGCACCACCATCATGAAAATCCCCTCAAAATACAAAATGTGCATACATCACTACTCAAAATCCAAATTCTGGGTGCACAACCGGCAATTTTCGCTCCCCAGCGGGATCGCCAAAGGATGATGGAGCAAAAGACACCATGCGCACACTCACACACCCAGACAACTCAACATAACACAAGAAATTTACTTGAATTCCAACCCACACCCACCACCACTCAAGAGCTCAATAAAAACACTACCCACAAGCTCAATTCAAATACCAAACACCTCGACCTACAAGCCCTTGCCTGCCCACAGACACTACAAGGTGAGTCGAGTCGATCAACACTTGAAATCACACTTGATGGTGATCCAAATATACAAGAAAAACCATCAAAAGATCAAAAACTCCAGCTACAAAAGGCCTCTCTCAAACCATTGCAAAAGCTTCACCAAACTTCACTTTGTTGAACTCTTTGGAGTAGCGCCAACCCTAATGGCACCGATACAGGGTCACATAGTCTTGCAGAAAGCCGCACCTTCTTCCCTCAATTCCTTGCACACACACATCCATGGAAACCTTAGAACTTTCATAGACTCTCCCAAGTGCAAAATTGAAGAGAGAAAGCTCTCATTCACTCCTCCACACACTCGAAAACAAGATGCGAACGTGACGGGACTGCACTAGACCACCTGTAGGAACCCTGCTTCCTTCCCCACACAAAGAGGTGAAAGTTTCAAGACTTGGCTTCAAAATAATTTTCAGCTGGAGCACTCATGGCACCGTCACTGATGTGGCAAATTAAAGCCTTTTCACACCATTTTTGGTCATTTTTTGACCCAGTTTTGACCCCTGGCGGGCATTTTTCGCTGGAAAAACCCCAGATGGACTCCAAAATTCACCAAATTTTGTACGCTTGATCCTCGATACCCAAAGCACTTTTCCACATCCCCACATTCAATTTTTGACCACTTCTAGGGTGGTGCATGCATCACCGCAGATCAGGCACCATAAATAAACAGTTACTCCATGTCCTAAACTTCTCGAGCGGGATGAGAGTACCCTTAATTTTCACTTGCATTATTTACATTCTAGAAAGCTCAAACACATTCTCTAGAGCAGAAATAAGCCACCTAGAACCGTATCCAAGGCTTATTTCTACTTTGGTAGTGGCTTTTCCTGTGATGCTGCAACAGGTTGGTTAGATTTTTTTGATTCATCATCAGACAACTCCTCCTCTTGATTTTTTACCTGACTTTGGTTTGGCACATGGTGAGTTACTTCTTCATTTGATTAGAAAGTGGACGAACCTGGTTTCTCCATCGTATGTGGACCTTCTTCAAATACCACATCCCGACTGATGAGTATTTTCTTTGCCTCTGGATCATAGAGTCTATAAGCCTTAGACTCTTTACTGTATCCGAAAAATACGCACTTCTTGCTTTTGGCTTCTAACTTTGTTCATTTTGTGAATCAGGAATATGTGCATAACAAAAACACCCAAATGTTTTGAAATGCAAGATTGAAGGTTTCTTACCAGAATAGGCTTCTTGAGGCGTTTTCCCTTTCAAAGCCTTTGTGTAGCTTCGATTGAGAATGTACACTGCTGTACTCACTGCTTCGGTTCAAAAGGAATCTGGCATACCCTTGGCTTTGAGCATACACCTTGCCATTTCTACTACCGTCCGATTGCAACGCTCCACAACTCCATTTTGTTGTGGTGTGTAAGCTGTAGTAAGGTGTCATTTTATTCCATGCTTGTTGTAGTAACTGTTGAATTCATTTGAGATGAATTCTCCTCCTCGATCTATGCGAAGCTTCTTCACCTTCTTTCCTGTTTCATTTTGTACAAGCTTTTGCCGCATTTTAAACTTTCCAAAAGCTTCAGACTTCTCACGAATGAAATACACCCACATATTTCTACTAAGTCATCGACTAACTTTAAAAAGTAGAAAGATCCACCCAAAGTGGATGTAAACATTTTTCCACAGAGATTTGCGTGTACCAACTCTAGAGGAGACTGAGCTCGATTACTGCTCTCTTGTAGAAATGCCTTTCTTTGTTGCTTGCCCATCATGCAAGCTTCACAAACTTTACTCATATCTGAGATTTGAGGCATGTGTGCCACCATCCCAGATTTTTGCATCTCTTTTAGCACAACAATGCTTACGTGACCAAATCTCTCATGCCATAATTGAGTTGTACCTTTTTCTGTAGTGACTGTAAGTGCAAAAAGTTTGCAGAGGTTGTTGCGCCTTACGCCCTTTTCCATCGTGTTGCCTTTAGAATCCAAGATTTCTGCTCCATTTTTCTTGAAACGGACTTCAAGATCACGATCAATGATTGCAGCAATGGACAACAAATTCTTCTTGATTTGAGGCACGTACAACACATTAGAGAGCTCTTTAGTTTCACTTGTAGCTAAGCATGACGGCACCAACTACACATTGTGGAAATTCAAAATTTTTGCAATTTTGGATTCATATAAATTGCTGGATACAGTGTTGGGGCCAAATGGTGTAGACCCGGAGCCCACTGCAACAAATGATCTGGCAAGTTCAAGCGTTGTAATTCCCCCGGATGCTACTCTTCTACGCGCCTAGAAAAGAAGGAATGTAGACCCAGTATGCGTCATTGTCATGTGTGTAAGTGATTTTGTCCTCACTTTGGTTCAGCGTACCACTAAAGCACATGAAGCTTGGAGCATATTGGCTCGCCAATATGAGGCGCACAATCACACCAGAATTCAAAATCTAGAAAATCAGCTTGCTGCTGAGAAACTTGCAGATCGGGAGAAAGCGGAGGCCTTTATCAAGCGGATTAAGGACCTCCAAGATATAAGCCTTTATGGGCCATTGGAGCTATTATTGAAAATTTTATTTACATGTATGCGGTTGTTTCAAAACCTTTCTATGCTCCCATAACAAAAAATTGAGCGGAATGAAGAATGTGAGAATGGGTTTCAATAATTGAAGCAAGATTGGTTTTTTTGCTCCAATTTTGAAAGCTCCTGATTAGAACAAGATCTTCTACGTTCATGTAGTCATTGACATAAGCTATTGGATGCATCTTAGCACAACCTAGAGAGAAAAATTTGGATTTTCCAATTTGTTACTTTAGTAGACAACTCAATAGCGTGGATCAAAATTACACGACTACCAAAAGAGAAGGTTTGGGGATGATTTATGCAGTCAAAAACTTTAGAGATTACTTTCTTGCAAACAAATTCATATTTTTCGTGGATCACCAAGCACTATTGTACTTAGTGAACAAATCATGCAATACTAGCCGTATAGTTTGTTGGTTCATTATTTTGCTCGATTTTGATTTCATCGTAGTGGTCAAGAAAGGGACTACTCATCAAAGGACGGACCATTTATCACGATTGGTACATAGGGAAGCACCTATCAAAGTTGATGACAACTTGCCAGATTCTTACCTTTTCAACATACAAATGGTACCAAGGTGGAGTGACCATGCATTACCATTGCTCACCATTGGTTCTCTACAGATTGAAAGGCAACCATCAATCATTGAGCAATCACACTCACTAGCACTAATAGCTAGACAACTATATAAACAAGGAAACAATGGGCTACTTCAGCTATGTATAGAGTCAGCTAATTAATAATTGTACTTGAGACAAGCTCACGTACAAAATACAGCATTTCACAGTGCAAAAACAGAAACATACTAGAGACTTGCGGTGTATTGGACTCATATGCAAAAAAGATTCCATGACTATGTTAGTTCATGTGATAATTGCACCATCCAAAAGCCAATTGAATATGCTATACTGCTCAGGATAACAAAAGCACCCAAATGGGGAATTTTACAATATGGATTTCTTCAAAGAGGGAGTCTTGCCAACAAACTTGAGTAAATCCAGACTACTCTCAATCCAGAGAGAAGCAAAAAACTACGTCGTCATTGAAAATAACTTTTATTGGAGAGGGATAGACAACAACTTGAGAATCTATGCCGCAGAGAATGAGTACTTACTGATTCTTGAGCAAGCACATGCCGGATTGGGAGGAGGTCACGTTTTGGCTGACAAAACTGCCAAAACGATACTCCTTGCACAAATCTGGTGGCCTACTTTGTACATGGATGTAGAGCACTATGTCAAACAATGTGATGATTGCCAAATGAACAAAAGTACCAATGCAACGCGAGGAAATGTTGCTGAGAACAATGATGGAGGCACAGGCTTTTGCCAAATTGGAGATAGACTTTGTTGGACCTATCTCACCACTAGCATATCATATGCATGCTCAAAACATCATTGTTGCCACATGTTATTTTACCAAATGGGTAGAAGCCAAGGCCCACACCAAAGAACAATGCTAGAATGATAGCACAATTCTTGTATGAGAACATTTTCACTAGATATGGGCTTCTGATTGAAATAGTGAGTGATCGAGGAACTCATTTCGTCAATTATATGGTTGAATTCCTATTGCAAGAATTTATGGTGATTCATTCAAATTAGCCCCATACCACCCTCCAGCAAATGGACAAGCCGAAAGCGCAAATAAATTCTATACACGATGCTCACAAAAATTGTCAACAAATCAAGATCAGATTGGGAATAAAACCTCTACTCAACTTTATGGGTATATTGGGTAGCATACAAAACACGACACCTTTCAATTTTCCGTTCGAGATAAATGCCATACTGTCCATATAATTCTTGATTCCTAAACTACAGGTTGCACATGAATTAAGCTAGACTAGAAACGAGCTGTCTAGTAGACTGGAACAACTGACCCACTTAGATGAGTTGAGAGTCAAGGCTACTGAAACCATTTATGCACAAAAATGACAAATGAAAGAATGTCATGATCAACATGTGATAAGCAAGGAGTTTCAGAAGGGAGACTATGTATCAATCTACACCTTGAAGCAACACTCTAGGAAATTGAAAAAGCGAAGTGATGGCCTTTGTGATCAATGACATATCACCTAGTGGTGCTGTACAACTTGCAACATTAGAGGAGAGATAATGCCTAATTGGATAAATGGATGCAGATTGAAGAAATATCATCAACCACTCACCTGAAAAATGTTGGAGAAGCTACATGAAGCAAAGGAAAGGAAGCATAAGGCTCAAGAAATTTAAGAACAAGCACATGAAGAAGCTTGATTGCGGAATTTAAAATGTAAACAAAATACAACTCCCCCACAAGAAGAAGAAGCACCTTCTCCTCCTATTGCAGCAATCAAAATCAAGCGAAGTTGGCTTGGAGGTATGGATGTACATATCAATGTCCAACTCGCCAATGGAACAATAGAAAGAGCATTGGTAGATACAAGAGCACATGTTAATGCTATATGGTATTCTACATACCTCAAACTATCAAACTCCATGATTGAACCGACCAAAGTTGAGCTAAAGGTAGCTAATAGAGGAACAATGGTTAGTTTGGGACAAGACAATGTCTTAATTAACATCAACTGTAACCACTGCCCACATCAATTCTACATCATTGGCTGATACAATCTCAATGAGAAAATCCTCTTGGGAGTTTTTTTTTCCCTTGTCGGAATATTTCTTTTCGCCGGAATATTATGGCTGGACGGCGGCCGAAAAGTGGTCGGAAATCGACCGGTCGGTTGGCTGGTGGCCGGTAGTCAATGGCCGGTGGTCGGTGATCGGAAGTCAATGGCCGATGGCCGGTGGCCGAATTCAAAAGCGGATTTGTCTACACAAGGGCGGGCACACATGGGCGGATTGGAGGGTCCAATTTGGACTTATTCACACAAGTACGGCTACACATGGCTGCCTCTCATGAGAGAGGGCAGCCCTTTTGGCCTATAAATGGAGGCCATTTCTACACACATTTCATAGTGTGAAGTTGATGCAACAAGGTGAGTGTGAGGTGGTGAGAGTGAAGCAAGGCGGGAGCTCCATTAAAGGTATAATCCCTTTGTAAACTACTTCTTGTTTTGAAGTACTAAAGCCATTGAGTGGATGCTTTCCCGTGGACGTAGCCCACATTGGGTGAATCACGTATATCGTGTGTACTCTCTCTCTCTCTCTCTCTACTCTATAATCTCGTGTATGTAAATCTGTCTCTCTCCATTAAGTAATCTACTCAATTATCTATTTAGCTACGTCTTATTTCCTAACAACTTGTATCAGAGCAAGGTTTACTCGTAGCTAAATTATCTCAAGGAAAGGATTCCTTGAATTGAGTGGGAGTTATGGCAGAGGAAGGGAAGCTCAAGATTGAGAAGTTCAACGGCAAAAACTACCAACATTGGAAGATGCAGATTGAAGACTATCTCTACCAGAAGGACCTCTATTTGACACTACGCAATCTTGCAAAGAAGCCCGCAACGATGGCAGATGAAGCATGGATTGTCCTTGATCGAAAGGCACTGGTAACAATCCGGTTAAGCTTAGCGTCAACGGTGGCCTTCAATGTTTCGGACATGAAGACCACGGAGGACTTGATGAAGTCACTTGACGACTTCTACGAGAAACCATCGGCATCCAATAAGGTATTTCTTATGAAGCGCTTGTTCAATCTAAAGATGGCAGACAATGGTTCAGTTGCAGAACACCTAAATGACTTTAACACAAACATAACACTAGGCGGTCTTGCAAAGAAGCCCGCAACGATGGCAGATGAAGCATGGATTGTCCTTGATCGAAAGGCACTGGGAACAATCCGGTTAAGCTTAGCGTCAACGGTGGCCTTCAATGTTTCGGACATGAAGACCACGGAGGACTTGATGAAGTCACTTGACGACTTCTACGAGAAACCATCGGCATCCAATAAGGTATTTCTTATGAAGCGCTTGCTCAATCTAAAGATGGCAGAGAATGGTTCAGTTGTAGAACACCTAAATGACTTTAACACAAACATCGGCAAATTCAGATTTCCGAGAGCGTTTCCACCAGGCGTCCTGGCATTTTACCCCCCTTTTGAAGCCATTCGAGCCATCAAAAACCTCATTCGAGCTACGATTGAGGAGCTGCATTTTTCAGCCCTCTTTTGGCAGTTTCTGCTGCGTTTTTGGGTCGAAACGGAGGTTTTTGGCATAGCTTTCACACCCGGACTCGCATACATGTGATCCAGGAGTCTACCTCGGGGTTTTGGCATGCTCTGGACGCACTCATCATATCAGAATTTTAAAATTCTGAACGCTGAATTTTATGCAGCAGTAGTTGTTCATTGTGTGTCGAGGATTTCACACATGGTTTGCTCTCAAATGTGAGAGTGACATTTGCTGCAAGTTTCCTCACAGGTGGGAGGATACGATGTATGCCTTATGTGGTTTGATGCTCAGAGAGACTAATGTGATTGCATTTTGAGATCGGCAATGTATGCCTCGAGCATGTTTTTTGGTAGTCATAGGTAGAGCAGATATTTGTGTACTAGATTTGCAGGTGTTTGCAATGATGTATGCAAAGTGTGGAGATTGGTGCATGCATTTGGAGTGCGGTTTGATGCGCTTTGGTTGCTCATGGTTTTGAGCGTGCAGTTAGTTTGGTTACTGGTTTTGTGGCCGTTTTACTGACGAAACTCTGGCGAAATTTTCCTAGGAGTTTTATGCGTATCATTTATGTGATCTAGGTAGAGATTGCGGGTTGCACTCAGCATTTGCGTGCGGTGTTCTCTGCAGGTGGGAGATTTGTGCGTGTGTATGCATTGATACCGCACATTGTGGGCTTGGTGATTAGCTCACGGGTTTGACAGGCGTACAATTATCTTGCCACACTCATAGGAGTGAATGTTGTGATGTATGCTTGTGTGGCTACGAGCTAGGTAGCCGGATTCGAGCACTAATGGCTTGAGGTTTTTTCAACAGGTTTCAACTACAGGTTTACAAGTTTACAGGCAGGTTTGAGGGCTTATTTGGGTGCTGAATTTTCAACCATTGTTCCCTCTTCGCAGGTGTCCATGTATGGCTCAGTTGTAGGATAATTTGGGACACATTTGTGACTTGTTTATGAAGCTGTTTAAGAGCTGAATTTTGGGGCTGTTTTGGGGCTGAACAGCCATATTTGCAGACTTTTGTTGATGGGATTCGAGCCAGTTTAGGGCTGATTTGGTTGACATTTGCTACTCATTGTTGGTTGCTCTTTTGTGAGCATTATGACTGATTTTTCATTTGACTTCCAGCGTTATGGTCTGACACAGTTTGATGGTGTAGATTTTGTTGCTTGGAAGGAACATATGCTTGTTGCATTGACGGATTTGGGGCAGGATAAACCCTTGTGTGGTTTATCGGCGAAGCCCAAGTCTATGCGTGATGATGATTGGCAGGATCTTGATGAGTTAGCAATGTCTACGATTCGTTTGCATCTGGTTGAGTCTGTTTACTGGCAGGTCTCAAGGGAGACTACAACTCATGCTTTATGGCAGAGTTTACATGCTATGTACGCGACATCCATGTCTACAGGGGAGTCTAGTCCCACTTCTATGTCCATGGGAGAGATTGATCCCACATGCAAGTCTCGACAGCATAGAGACTTGACATGTTGGCATTGTGGACATAGAGGGCACATTAGGCGTCGATGTTTCAGGCGTTTGAGACAATGGAGGCGACAGATGCGTGATGCAGATTTGGGCATGACAGATGCTAGTGAGATCAGTACGGTGGTTACTGAGTATGATTGTGACGGCGATGTCACATTTACATCTAACTTGTCTTCAAACGATCTTATGTCTACGGATTGCATATCGGATTGCACATTGTCTTCACATTGGTTACTAGATTCAGATGCTACTTTCCATGTCACGTCGCATCGTGAGTGGTTTAGCACGTTTTCTAGTGGGAGACTTGGTTGTGTGCACACGGCTGATGGTGTTGTGTATGACATTGAGGGTGCAGGAGACGTATGTTTGTCCTTGCCCATTGGTATGAGATTTACCCTGCGTCATGTGCGTTATGTACCAGATCTGAGACGGGATTTGATCTCAGTCAGACAAATACGGGATAGTGGATGTCAGATTTTGCTACGAGAGCGAGATTTTGTGATACATTTGGGTTTGCTAGTGATTGCGAGAGGTACCAGGAGTGGTACAGGTTACCCATTGCATGTGGATCACGCGAGAGAAGGTGTTGTCTCTATGATCATGCAGCCAGGTAGACAGCGAGAGAGCAGGCGAGTCTCTTTTGCCTATGGGTTGCAAGATGCTTTGCATGGAGTGCAGAGTAGTGAGCTCGTTGTGCACACAGTTGGGGCACGACTTGAGTAGTCACACAGAGAGGTGACAGAGTCAGACATGCATGCTTTGCTAGTGACTGAGCAAAGCAGAGACTCAGTTGTGCGAGATACTTCTATGCAGGATAGACAGGTAGAGCGGTCTTGCTCTAGGGAGTCACAACAGGAGGACGTTGTGCAAGAGTCTATGCATACGGAGTTAGAGCATGAGAGCTCTAGTGAGTCACAACAGATTGAGTGGTCATGTTTGTAGTGGATGATTGCAGAGGAGACTGAGATGGCAGCGATTATGCAGTCATTCCTTTCTATGCTCGACAGTGAGCATGGAGATATAGTTGTGCAGGATATATCTTCCAGCAGACACCTAGAGCAGCTGGTTTGCTCTGAGGTTGCACGACAGGTTGATGCGTCTTTTGTGGACAGTTAGGAGATGCATGTGGCTGACACGCCTTGCCAGTCAGAGATGCCTATTGCCAGGGATATATATGTTGATGCATGCTCCGTAGAGCTAGCAAGGTCCGCTAGCATTGCATCGGCATTCGGTGGTCTCATGTATGAGATGTTGATCTTGAGACCGGATATCGCAGCTGCAGTGGGAGCATTTGAAGTTGGGGTTGTCAGTTGTTTGTTGACTGATGATGGCATAGTGCATGAGGGAGATATGCAGGTATTGCGTACATACTTGCAGTACGTGTTCGGTACGTCTGGTGGTGTATGGACTTACACGGGAGCAGGACAACCAGATGCACACGATCACAGCCAGCCAGTGGGCATCAGTTGAGAGCGGTTTTCTCTCGCCTTTTGTAGTCTTTAGACTAGGTTCTCTTGCTTAAAGGCACAATCGCCTTTAAGTGGGAGGTTGTTGGGGTATAGGCGCCTGTGCCTTGCCCGGCCGCCCAGAGTCTGGGCGCCCACTGACTTGTATACCTTATACATAGCATAAGTGTATAGGGGGCTGCTTACTCTTTGAGTCTCCCCACCCATATCTGTGTCGTGTGTCTCCTTCTCTCTCTCACTCTTTGTCTGTGGTGCTCCCCGATCCCCTTCATTGGATAGGGGAGTTTCAGAAGAGGCATGGATAGGTAAACCGGTGAATTATGCATTTCTCAAAGTGTTTGGGTGTGAGGCTTTCATGCACATAGATAGAAGCCTAAGATCAAAGCTAGATGCAAAGTCCAAAAAGTGTTTCTTCATTGGCTATGGAGAAGGTGACTTTGGGTATCGCCTATGGAATCTTGAAGATGGTAAAATCTTAAGGAGTAGGGATGTAATTTTTAATGAACAAAATATGTACAAAGATTACTTGGAAAGAAATCAAACAAAAGAAACAGGTGATGAGTACATGGAGCTTGAGGACGGTGAAGACTCAAGGACTGCAAACGGTGACAATGTGCAACAACGTCAACCAAATGAGAAGCCTCAACCTATTCCCGGAAGATCTACAAGAGCAAGTAGACCTCCAGAAAGGTTTGTTCCTTCCTTCAACCATCTCTTGATCTCAGATTCTGGAGAGCCGAAATCATACGAAGAAGCTATGCAACATGAATCCAAAGAAGAATGGACGAAGAGCATGCAAGTGGAGATGGACTCACTACATCGCAACCAAACATGGGAATTGGTTGAGTTGCCTAAAGGTAAGCGGCACTTCAAAACAAATGGGTGTACAAGGTGAAGGAAGAAGAAGGTGGGAAGAAAAGGTACAAGTCTAGGCTTGTGGTAAAAGGGTTTTCTCAAAAGAAAGGTATTGACTTCAATGAAATATTTTCTCCTGTTGTAAAAATGAACTCAATTAGGCTTGTCTTAAGCCTCGTGGCTGCTCATGATTTAAATCTCGAGCAAATGGATGTAAACACGGCATTCCCTCACGGTGACTTAGAGGAAGAAATCTACATGCTTCAACCAAAGGAGTATGAAGTAAAAGGTAAGGAGGAAATGGTTTGCAGATTAAAGAAGAGCTTGTATGGTTTAAAGCAAGCATAAAGACAATGGTACTTGAAGTTTGATCGATGGATGTTGGATCATGGATTCACAAGATGCAACTCGAATCACTGCGTCTACACGAAGAATTTGGGAGATGGGAAATTCATCATCCTAATGTTGTATGTTGATGAAATGTTGATTGCAAGTGCTAACATGCAGGACATCAAAGACCTAAAAGAGGAGCTGTCTAAATCTTTTTCAATGAAAGATTTAGGTGCTGCAAAGAGGATACTTGGTATGAAAATATCAAGGGACAGGACAAAGAAGACAATAAAGCTATCTCAAGAAGATTACATCAAGAAGCTACTAGAAAGGTTTGCAATGCAAAATGCAAAACCAGTTTCTACACCTTTGGCTGGTCACTTTAAACTAACGAAGGATATGTGTCCAAAGATACAAGAGGAGATAGCCTATATGTCTAAAGTTCCATATGCTGCGGCGGTAGTTTCTCTAATGTATGCTATGATCTGGACAAGGCCAGACATTGCACATGCAGTGGGAGTTGTGAGTAGGTTCATGGACAACCCAAGTAAAGAGCATTGGCAAGCTGTGAAGTGGATACTTAGGTATCTAAAAGGGACAATAACAAATGCTTTGTATTTTGGAGGAATTGATATTTTTCTTCAAGGGTATGCTGATGCAGATATGGCAGGTGACAAGATACTCGAAGAAGCACTACGGGCTATGTATTCACAGTTGGAGGCACAACAATAAGCTGGGCTTCAATGTTGCAGAAAGTGGTCTCACTTTCTACCACGGAAGCAGAGTATGTAGCAATGACGGAGGCAAGCAAAGAAATTCTGTGGCTTCACAGATTCTTAGAAGAGCTTGGATTCAAACAAGAAAATTGTGTCTTGTACAGTGATAGCCAAAGCGCTATTCATCTTGCGAAGAACTCAGCCTTTCATTCAAGGACAAAGCACATTGAGGTGAGATATCACTTCAAACGCACTCTTTTGGAAGAGGGACAACTAAAGATAGGAAAGGTGCATACAAGTGAAAATCTTGCAGACATGTTTACAAAGGTGGTCAACAAGGAGAAGTTGAGCTTTTGCTCATCTTCAATCGGCATTCAAGGATAAGAAGCCATGATGGAAAGCAGTCACAGGTTTGGTTTGGAGATCAGTCTCCAAGTGGGAGATTTTTAAGTATGGAGCCTGATTTACCCCTTGTAATTTTCTGTGGTAAAAGAGCACATTTGTAAGACCCCCACTATGAGGAGAAGCCATTGTGCGTGAAGGAAAATCAGTCGCCAGAAACCAAAATTTTCACGGCCAAAAAATCAGGGGCAGCTTTAGGGGCCTCGGGGGCGGAACGAGATTTTTTTTTCCCTCGGCGGAATATTTCTTTTCGCTGGAATATTATGGCCGGCCGGCGGCTGGAAAGTGGTCGAAAATCGATCGGTCAGTTGGCCGGTGGCCGGTAGTCAATGGCCGGTGGCCGATGATTGGAAGTCAATGGCCGGTGGCCGAATTCAATAGCGGATTTGTCTACACAAGGGAGGCCACACATGGACAGATTGGAGGGTCCGATTTGGACTTATTCACACAAGGACGGCTACACATGGCTCCCTCTCATGAGAGAGGGTAGCCCTTTTGGCCTATAAAAGGAGGCCATTTCTACACACATTTCATAGTGTCAAGTTGATGCAACAAGGTGAGTGTGAGGTGGTGAGAGTGAAGCAAGCCGGGAGCTCCATTAAGGGTATAATCCGTTTGTAAACTACTTCTTGTTTTGAAGTACTAAAGCCATTGAGTGGCTGCTTTCCCATGGACGTAGCCCACATTGGGTGAACCACGTATATCGTGTGTACTCTCTCTCTCTCTCTCTCTCTACTCTATAATCTCGTGTATGTAAATCTGTCTCTCTCCATTAAGTAATCTACTCAATTATCTATTTAGCTACGTCTTATTTCCTAACAGGATGCACACTTATAAAGCAGTTCTTGAGTGGCAGGATGACACTTTGAGGTATATTCTCATGGGCATAGCTTATGTTACACCCTTGGCACAAAAAATCGTATTTAAGATATACAGCCTCAGTCAGGAGGATTGGCGATACGGGAACCATAGTCAGATATTCAACCACAACAATCTACAAGCACTCATGGGAAAAAGGTTAAGCAAGTTTGGGTAAAAAAGTCAATCATGGCAACCAAACCGCCGCAGATACGGATACCCAAAGCCTTGCTTTTCGATCAATCTTCCAACTTGACCGAACCATGTTTCCAAGTAGCAAGACCACCTCAACCAAAGCCAAAACGGTGGAGGAAATCCAACCCGTAACTACATGCTTCATCAAACTCACCACAATACAAATGGATTCCAAATTTCCAACCGGAGAAAACAACCACCAACGCACCGGCATGCAATGAAGACCCGCTAAACACCTTCAAAGTCTCCAAAATCAACGTTAAACTGGGTACCTAAAGCCAAGCCAAATTGTCACCCCTCTAAACACCTTCAAAGTCTCCAAAATCAATCTTAAACTGGGTACCTAAAGCCAAGACAAGCCAACTCAACAACCAATCCATAGTGCTCACCAAACCAACCATCAAAGAGCAGGCAATTTGTCTTCAACAACTTTTGTTTGGAAAATGTAGCATCAATAAAACCTCGCCAGCAAAAACCACTGAACAATTGGTTCAATACCCACATCTTGAATAGCATTGTGGTACCCAATGCATCTCTTCTATTAGCATGATAGGGCCACATTTCACTGCCTTACATAAGACATGTTGTTCACGCCCAGGCACATTGCACCAACCTTCATCCATGGCGACTCAAAATGGAAAGGGGGCAGTAATTGTAGATGGAGTAGTATATTGCAAGATCTTAGGCTACAAGATGATGAGAGATTATGTGTACATTGTATAAATGTGTTTTGACATTTAAAATTTTTGCTTTTTTATTGACTTTTAGCAGAATTTTTCTCTTATCAGGCATAGTATTGAGCCATATTGACAAATTTCGACGGGCAAGATGCCTAGAGTGAGAGTGTGTACATATGAGTGCGATGAATAATTTTGGCAAAATTTTTGGTCAATTAATAATAATATCAGTGATTTTGAGTAATTTTTTGACCTTTTTAACCTAATAATGATTTTAAAAAAAACAGAGCCAAGAAATTTTGATTTGAGTTTTGAAAGCAAACCCTAAATCTACTTTGAGCATGTCAAATATGGAAGGATTTGACACATGTCAAAATTTGGGCTAACTTACAACGGACCAGAATTGCAGAATCACGACAACTAACCACCAGGTGTCCAATTATTGAGCCGTCTGAGCCGTAGGTGGTATGTCATGAAAAATGTGGACAAGAAAGTATGTATAGTGCACTTGTTGGGACAAGCCAGACACACATAGGCAAAATGTGCAAATCAAGCCTCATTTGCAGTCAGACACTTTGAAAGAGAGAGAGAGAGAGAGAGAGAGAGAGAGAGAGAGAGAGAGAGAGAGAGAGAGAGAGAGAGAGAGAGAGAGAGAGAGAGAGAGAGAGAGAGAGAGATCTAGAGAGAGATTTTCATCGAGTATTTTCTTGCTACAGCCACATCGAAGACCCACAGTACACCAAATTTCATAGATATGATCCTTATTAGTCCATGAACAATTGTGTGTGGTCACATCTACACAAAAACACTCACAAGAATAGAATCAAACAAATTTGAGAAGGGATTTTTGGGAACTGACAGACCACTTTTGGGAGGGTTAACCAAGTCGAATTTCACAAGCAAGTTCCTAGGAATGTCCAAAATTGCTAGCAAAATCAAGCCATACCATCACATTCTGAAAATGGGGTGGAACATGGATCGTGATCCATGCCGCCCCACCTCAATTTGCAAATTTGAGTGGTGCAAAATGAAGTTGAGGAAAATGCCTATCCACTGTAGCAATCACAAAAAACATTTGTAGGTGAACATGGATGGCGATCCATGATCCCCAACTTGTCCAAACAAAAAAAATGTGGTATAGTCAGTTTGAAAATTCCTTGGGGAGTGTGACCTACAAATTTAGTATGAAATGGACATGGGGATCACCAAAAACCAAGTAAAATTGGGATTTCACTCACCAAATGGTTTTTTTGACCCACATATGAAAAAAGTGCTCCGATTCTAGAAAAAAGTGCACCAATAGCTTAAGGAACAAGCCAAGAAACTACCCTTGAAGTTTTGTCCAATTTGGGTTTAGAACATAGATCGCAATCCATGACCCCCAGATGCAGATTTTGTTAGAATTTTTTGCAAGGTGTGTATACAGGCTAAGAATTGTGCAATGTGCCAAAACTTCAGTTTTTGGACATATAAAGTGCTTCATTTTTCAAGTTCAACAACGTCAGAGTGATAGAGACTGAAAGTGTGGTTTTGGTCAAAGTGCGAAGTCTAGAGAATTTGTGAACTAGTGTCAACTCAGGAAAAGCCTAAAATTGCCTTGAAAGTGGGCCAAACTTTCCAGGGAGACTAAAGGGGTCAAAGTGACTCCAATTGGGCCAGAAACCAACAGAGAGCTCAAATTTGGGCACTACTTCGATTCCAAATCATCAAAAGAGAAAAATCCCAATAGATTGATCACAATGATTGATCAAAGTGGCTAACCAAAACCAAATATGGCAAACTTGAAAGAAATTGGGCCATAACTTGGGAAATTGGGGAAACTTGGGAAAAACTTGTCCAAATTTGAAAATAACTTCACCAATGTGTTAGGATATGCTACAGAAACATGTACCCCAAGTTTGCAGAACATGGATCGCGATCCATGACCCCTTGTAAACTTTCCAAACTAGAATCATACCTTCAGGTCCCAATTGCCAAGAATGACTTGACCCTAGAGTTTCAAGCCATTTGGACTTCAAAACTCTAGCCAAAATACCAAAATTCTCTAAGTCTGAGAAAATTTCCAAAAGTGGCATAAATTTGCACCCAATGATCCAAATTCCAAAAGAAGTGAACCATAGCATCCCCAAAGCATGCTTTATTAGATGGTATCACTCGAATTCCAATATGTGTTCCAACATGGATCCCAATCCATGACCCCCTAAGCCAAATCCCACATGTAACCATATGATCTAGTGCTTGTAGTTGTTCTAGATGCACTAGTGAAGTTTGGCCTTATTTTGATCAAGTTATTTTCATTTTTCATTTTATGGTCAAGTTTGCATTCTTTTGACTTTGTTGACAACTTTCTGGCCAATTGCAGGAGCTAATTGAAGGATTTTTTTATGAGAAATGCCTTGCAGATGACCAAGAAAGCAGTGGGAGGTCCCCCCTACCAGGTGGTGATCTCCTCTAATGAGAAAGCTCACATCTTGGAGGAGGATTTGGCAAAGATTCCAGCTAACATCTTGATTGGGAGATTTCAAGCAATTGATGGCACGAAAGTAAAGACAACCATATTATCAAAATAACATACTTTTTCTGTTTTAGACTTCTCAAACTCTTCAATGGACAGAGGCCCCTAGACCCCTTGGATTTCTTGGACACCTTTGATGCAGCTATTATAAACTTCCTTTTATTGTGCCCATTCTATGTGTGCATTTGCATGTGTAGTGGCAAGCACGTGAGTATTATGCAGTGTTTTCTCATCGGGATCGTCTTGTATATGACTTGCACTATAGCCTCCTCAAGCGTCTTGGGGTCTTGAGTCCTGACATGCTTCTTAAGCTCTATTGCAGCCCACAAATAAACCCACACACTTGCCAAAAGGTATCTAACCTCTCCAGGTTGAGAATGACATCATAATAGTGCGAGATATACTCCAACAATGTTGACCCATATAACACTTATCCCAACTAGACCAATTTCTGTCCACTTCGTTTGTGGACAATTTTTTTTTCTAAGTACAATCTCAAAGGTTGCCCAAGTTTGTTGTATGATGCCCTTCTCCTTGAGAGACATCCACCGTTTGTAGGCCTTGCCTTTTAGTGTCAGACTTGTTTGGAATGCCTTGACTGCATCCGGAGTGCGTCTAAGATTGTGAATCCCATCCCATCTTTTGAGGATTATATTCACTGTATTTTTGTTGCATTCTCTCTCCTCTCCCCTAAAAATCAGTGGGTTTTCCACCTCTTCTTGGGTAATAAGAATGCAAAATTTTTGGATTGGAACCCTGGCCTTCATTGGAGCCTTGCTCCTTCATATGCATGCCAATAGAGCCCTTAGTTTGCTGTTGCATATATTGCACTACTAAATCTGATAATCTAGTGACATTTTCATTTAAGCATGCAAACTTATTCTCTAACAAAGACATGCGTGTTTGTAGTGCGTGAAACTCTTGTATGTCAAGCAACTCATAGCCATCATCCGACCCTGATGTTGTGCGGGTACCCTCCCCGAGAGTATCCAATTGTGGGGCAGCAACAAGTGGGACTGGTGCAAGATTTTCAAAATCGAAGGCATACCAATTTCCAAATCCATGGCGGTATGTGATGTGCTAGCAAGAGAAAAGATAGTACCTTATCTCAAAAATTATTGGATGACAGTAGAAGAACAACCGCTATCAATAGATTGCTTGGCTGTTCCAAATCAAAACCGCCAATAGATGTTGTCCGTGCCAAAAGAAAGTCGTAGCTCTCTTTAAAATCACTTTGATGATTTACCAAATTTGCTTTAAAAATTGGTCGACTCATTGTTTGCTGAATCCGTATATGTTACTAGACTAATTATGACTTTCAAAAACCATCCAAGACACACGTCTCCAATAGCTTGTGCAAAAGCATCAATTTGAAACCTTTGAGGAAGGCTCGGATTCCTTGACGAGGCTAAGTACTTCTTTGGAATTTTGAGAGGAAATATGTAAATTGCGTAGAATTTTTGCCTCGGAGGATCCCCTCTCGCGTAGAGCTTTCAAATTTCCAATCTTCTCCTCAAATTACGAGTACGAAGGCTCCTCCTTGAGTTACCAATTGCTTGTTGATGTGTGCATGTGTGTACATGCATCCTAACTTAGCCAATTTCATGTGCTTTGAGTGCCCACTATATGAAGGAACAAAAAAACTAGCTTTGGCATGCTGCAAACGTCAGAGAGAGAGAGAGAGAGAGAGAGAGAGAGAGAGAGAGAGAGAGAGAGAGAGTGTGTGTTATCCAGGAGTGCTCCTCTAAGGGAGCTCCTGTGACAAGAAATTCTAGGCCATCAAGAGAGAGAGAGAGAGAGAGAGAGAGAGAGAGAGAGAGAGAGAGAGAGAGAGAGAGAGAGAGAGAGAGAGAGAGTTGTCCAGGAGTGCTCCTCTAAGGGAGCTCATGTGAAAAACAATACTAGGCCATCACAAGGTTGCAAAGCAAGAGAGCACTCAATTTGGTGTTGCTCAATTTTCCCCCCTTCCTTGATGCTAGCGGGCCTGCACACGGGATGCTCAAGCCGAGCTTCATCTTCCCCAACCCTTCAATTGCATGAACATGCAAGTCATGCAGGACTAGAGGGACTTGAGGCTCTGATACCATTGAGAGACCTAGGGGAATGACTTCCAAGATCCATCTACCTACCACCCTATATAGGTTCTTTGGCTCATAGCTCTAACCCAGTTAAGGATCCCCAATCCACATTTAAGTATCCTAGGACCTTGGTGTAGGTCTGTGACCCCCTAGGTTGACCCTTGGCCTTACAAAACGTGATGCTCATAGCACACATCAAAGAGGAGAGTAAATAGTTCTGAAAAAAAACTAAATACTTTCTACTACAATCACTTGCAAGCCTTGCTAAAACGTAATACAATGTGGAACATAAATCACATCTAGGTACAAACAATGAAATATTTTTATTATGGGTACTTAGACTTCCTATATACATAAGAAACCATCCATTAATTTTGTTTAGGTGCACTTGTAACCTTAACAAGTCGTTCTAAGTACCCAACAAATTTTTTCCAATGAAATTGCTCTTGATATTACACACCAAGACTAAATAATTCAACTAGCACTTAGGGACTTTGTCGTGATACATAATTGAAATAACATGCACGAGTGTTAGTCCCAAAGACTCATATTCTCCACATGTGGAATACGTCTCAATGATATCCTTCAAGTACGAGATGTACTTGTCTATGGAGATAACTATGAGCACTTGATGAGATGAGTGAGAGGGATCCTCATAAACCTTGCTCCAATTTCGCTAAACCAAACTCCATGAGTTCCTAGACCACATTGCTTCCCTTGTGACAACATGTGCCAAACAAAACCCTACCATGTAGGTATATAACTGCATGATGCAGAAATGTATCAAGTACATTAATATCCCAAAATTCTTACTCCCACATGACCTTGTCATGTATCTTAAGCGAAAATTGGACGAAAGCATTCCAACATATTCATCCCAATTGAAAAACTGAATCAAATCATATGTAGGAATGAAATGAAACCAAAACATAGGCATATCCACTACTCGGAGTTAAGTGCACTAGCTAAACTTGAAAGGTATAACCAAAAAAGTACAGCATGTAACTGGTAACCTTGGGTGTTGCCTTGGCAATCCATGTTAGATTTTAGGCCCCGTGGTTGAGTAACTTCGGCTTGCAAAGCAGGGTTGCCCATAGCATGCTGCAACCTAGCGACGAGATGATTCACAAACACGGGAGCATCATCATTAGCACCTTCATGTGCAAAATCAAAGCTATCAATGTTCATTCTACTCTCTTGATTATTGTCAGCCATGTTAACAAAATTTATGTTTATACTTAGCATATGCTTTGGCAGTTCAAAACCTTAGTTGCCACTCCTCTTAGCCTTTGAAAATCGGTTCTTAAGTATCTACACCCATGGCTCAAAGTGGTTAATTATAGAGAGTAGAGGAGTAGGTCTAACATAGCAGAGTTGCCAAGGGCTAGCTCCTTTCGGACTTCTTATGGCTCAATAATGGTAAAGCCGTAGGCAAGTCTAAAAAGACTCCATTATTAAGTCCAAAGCTCCCGAGGTGTGCACCATCCCCCACATAGTGGGCTTAACAAAACCGATATTAGATCCCAGTTCCACTTACTCTATTAAAATTAAAAACATCAACCATTGATAGGCTACTTAAGGACCTCTCTTCTTAAGCAAGAAAAGAGAAACCAAATGCTCTGATACCAATGTAATGGAATTTGCCTATTCAATTTGAGAGTAGCGGAATTTAATGAGAGTACTTTCAAGAAATGATTTTGTGAGCATAGCGGGTAGACATAATTGAAGATAGCAACATAATTATAGCAATTAGTTAACTTGGCATGGACAATACTTTTGCAAGAGAGAGAATTTAGAGAACATGACAACAGTTGAGGACCGGAGTTATGTGGAGCCGGTCCCCCCTCCAATAGGCATTTGTATTATGATTTCTTCCATAAAGAGAGACTTGTTACAATACATTCTTTGTGTTCCTTGTGACCTAGGTGAAGCAATGAAGATGGAAAGCTTCATGCATCACCATCATAGCATAACCTAAACTTGAAGAAAGCTTTAACTATACCAAGCCTCAGTCCCAAGACCTCAAACACCTTCGAAGGTGGAGAGAGCTAGCAGGGAATGAGGGTAGGGAAGAGGAAGAAGAAACATTTCATACGAGAAAGAGCTAGTTCCTCACTTATCATAACTCTTGTGCTAGCATACATAATAGCATAGTAATGAAGAAGAAATAGATGGCAAGCTCAAGCATTGAAGCATGGCTCTTGGATGGATTTGCACTCCATAGCCAAGAGTGTTGGTGTAGGCTCTCAACCTCCACTTGCTTGGAGAAGGAGAGGGAGTTCTTGCACTTTGCATAGTACACAATGAGAGTGTTTGTGAGTGTGTGTGGGTGAGTACCCCCTAAGCACCCCCCTAGCTTGCCTGGGTCGACCCCCCCTTGTAGCTCATGCTTGAAGCTCATTGGACCCCTCCAGGCCTAGCCAATCACAAGCAGGATCCATTACAAGCAACATGGGTAGCCTTGGGACAAGTGTCCCCCTTTCCCCTTTGAGAGAGAGGACTTGATAAATGCAAAATCAATTAATTAAATATCCTAAATTATCATTGGACCCCTTGGGTGGCCAACCAATAGGTTTCAGGCACACCATGAGGGCAACATGAGGAGGAACTTGACAAGTGTCCTTGCTGCCTCTTCAAGCTGGGGCTTCCCTTGTGTGTGTGTGTGTGTTCTCTCTCATCCCCCCCCCCCCCCCCTTGTAGGCTCGCCCCCCTCCTTGTAGGGATCATTTTGACTTTGGATGAGCAAGCCCCTTAGTCATCAAGCATGACTAAGCACTTGAAGTAGGGGGTGTTCCCACAAGCATCTCAGGCAAGCTTCTCAAGGCACCTCAAGCACCTTAATCATGCACCAAGTCACGCACCTCAAGCATGGAGCCATTCAAGCACCTCAAGCATCTTAATCAAGCACCTCAAGCATGGAGCCATTCAAGCACCTCAAGCATCTTAATCAAGCACCTCAAGCATGACAAGCACCTCCAGCAGGACAAGCACCTCAAGCACGACAAGCACCTTGAGCTTGGGCCGGGTTCGCACCTCAAGCTCAGCCCTAGCTTACCTAAGGTCAAAGGACTTTTACACACATTATTGGAGGTCTTCAATGAAGCTAACCCTAAGGTCTTATGCTCCATTGGTTAGCCTTGCTCTTGATAGACCATCTCCGATTTGGGCCCCTTTACTATTGGCCCCGTGTTGAGATAGATCTATAAGCACATATCTATATCTTAACACTTGTTCCCATTTATTCTCCCACATTAAGTGATCAATTTAATATGAGAAAATCATTTGGGTTGGTTAGATATTAGATTTTATGACATTACCTCTCTCTTGAAATCATAGTCGTCCTCGACTATGAGGTAGAAGAGATAAAGCCTTAGTCATTAGTCAATCGTACTTAGCGAGTAGAGGATCCCTTTTTTACCCTACGACATCTTTCCAAGATGGATGACTAATCCATTTGGTGCTTGGGAGACATAGCTGCCGCAAGCATGTCTGCTCTTTAGTCCATTTCATTCTCCCAAAGTAGAGTGACAAATTCTACTTGGTGTTTGAGAGACGTCGTCATCACAAACATGATTCTAAGCATGCATACTAGTTAAATTTGTGTACAATTAAAAAGAGGATTAGTCTTATAAGACAAAAACATGAGTCATTTAAAAGAGATTTGTACATTTGCTTACTCTAATGTAGCATTGTAAGCATTGACAAGGTTCATACTATCCTTAAGTTGTACTCCTTGCATCCATTTAGCATCTTCAAAAGGATAATTTTTGAACTTAATAAGATACTGTCGGATTATCTTACCATGTCGTAGTACCTTGTCTTCATGCCGAAGGACAGCTTCGGGTTGTAGCACCTCTTCTTGGTCTTCAACTTCGGGAGGGTCTTCAATAATTGGTTCAGTTGGTGGCTCTCCTTTGTAGGGCTTAAGTAGGCTTACATGAAAGGCATTGTGTATAAGCCAATGGTTGGGAAACTTGAGTTGATAAGCCGTCTCATTGATGGGCTTCAAGATTTGAAAAGGACCATAGTATCTTTTTGCTAGTTTAGCATAATACTTTTGATGGCCCGTAGGATTTTTGCCCGTCGTTTGCCTTAATCGAGCCTTAGGAAACTTGAGTAAGACCCAATCATTTTCTTTGAACATTAAGGCTCTTCTGTGCTTATCAGTAGCAGCTTTTTGCCTTTGTTGAGAGATGGCTATAGCCTCCCTAATCTTTTGAAAAGATTCTTGTAGGTCACGGCTATACTCATCGGCGGCGAAGATCTTCCCATGTACTTTGAGTAGCAAGGGACTTTTAGGTCTTCCCTCTATGATCTCGAAAGGTGCTTTCCCCGTAGAAGTATGTACAGTATTATTGTAAGCATACACTACTAGAGGTAAATACTTTTCCCATTGTGAGCGTTGATCTACTTCGGTAACATAAGTCTTGAGTAGATCGAGTATCGTAAGATTGGCTATCTCACTTTGGCCATCCGTTTGTGGGTGATAGGCCGAAGAGAAATTCAATCTTGTTCCTAGATTTTCAAAGAGACCTTTCCAGAAATTACTGGTCATTCTAGGATCTCTATCTGACACGATGGATGTGGGTAATCCATGGTGCTTGAAAATCTGAGATATGAAGAGAGTTGCCATTTGATGTGCCTTAATAGTCTTTTTGACAGGAATAAAATGTGCTTGCTTGCTAAACCTGTCGACTATTGTCCATATTCCTGTATTCCCATGGATAGACTTGGGTAATCCAAAGATGAAATCCATGGATATACTCTCCGATGGTGAATTTGGAATAGGCAATGGCTGGAGTAATCCAGGTTGCTTCCCTCTATCATACTTGGTCTTTTGGCATACTACACATTTTGAAACATACTCTTGTATGTCCACTTTCATGGTAGGCCAATAGAAATACGTCTCTACTCCTCGGAGAGTAGGTTGAATACCTCTATGCCCTACATATGGAGGAGCATGAGATTCATACATAACCTTCTCACGAAGGGAATGGGTAACACATAGCCTATTGCCGTGGAGAAGATAATCATCCTGCACGGTGAATGGTTCCTCTTTCTTCCCCAAAGCAAGGGCTGACATTATGTCTCTAAAGTCAGGGTCAGTAGCATACTCATCTATCATAGAGGATAGATCATTGTGAGTAGCTATAGACACCGCATTAACTTTTGGTCGTCGTGAAAGTGCATCGGCAACTTGATTGTGCTTACCAGCTATGTGAGCAATATGGAAATTAAATTGCGAAAGAAAATTTGCCCACCTCATTTGTTTGTCGGAAAGTTTGGTTTGCGTCATGAAATACTTGAGACTTTGGTGGTCGGTTCGTAGGATAAATGGAGTCCCCAATAGGTAGTGCTTCCATGTATCTAGGGCATGTAGAACAGCTAAAAGCTCTTTCTCATAAATGCCCAAGACTCGTTCATCACTATTGAGCCTTCGGCTCTCATATGCTATGGCATGCCCTTCTTGAAGCAAAACCGCTCCAAGGCAATCACCACAAGCATCACATTGGAGCTCAAATGGTTTTGAGAGATCCGGAAGCACGAGGACTGGTTGGGAAGTAAGCTTCTCTTTGAGTTTTTCAAAAGCATTTTGCTCCTTAGCAGTCCATACAAACTTAACGTTCTTCTTTGTTAAGTCGTGTAGTGGTCCTGCTACTTGAGAGAATTTTGCTATGAAGCGTCTATAGTATGCACACATACCAATAAATCTTCTTAGCTCATGTAGATTCCTTGGGTTAGGCCATGATTTTATTACCTCTAACTTTGATGGATCCATACGAATACCATCGTGAGAGATAATATGACCTAGATATTGAATCTCTTGAAGGAAGAATTCACTTTTCTTTTGGTTGAGAAAAAGTTTGTTTTCCCTCAAGGCTTGAAAAATCACTTGGAGATGTTGCTTATGTTCCTCCAAAGATTTGGAGTAGATGATGATATCATCAAAGAACACTCCAGTGAATTTATGATATGGTCTAAAAATTTTCTCCATGAGACGATTGAAAGTAGCTGGTGCATTAGTCAAGCCAAAAGGCATGACTAGATATTCATAAAGACCAAATGTTGTGCGAAACGCGGTCTTTAGGATATCTTCATCCACTATCCTTATTTGATGATAGCCACTCTTAAGGTCAATCCTACTGAAGTAGGTAGAGCCTTGTAGCTTATCAAACAGATCTTCTACCCGAGGCACGAGAAATCTGTTTTTGATAGTGATATGGTTTAGTGCTCGATAGTCCACACACATACGGTATGTACCATCTTTCTTTTGCACTAAAAGGACTGGAGAACAAAAGGGAGAGGAACTAGGCCTCACCATCCCTTTGTCTACCAATTCCTATACTTGCCTCATAATCTCCTCTTGTTGAGCTTGTGAGACTCGATAAGGAGGTTTGTTAGGCGGTGAGCTTCCTGGAAGGAGCTCAATACGATGGTCATCATCCCCTCGTTTTGGAGGTAGGTCCATAGGGATATCATCGATGAACGCATCTTGGAATCCTTTTAGAAAAGTAGACAAGTCTAACTCTTCTTGATTCCTATCATTTTCATTTGATGAAACATTATTAGCTTTTAGAGACTCTTTGACATAAATCATGTACGCAGAAACTGAGCTCTTCATTGATTTATCAAAAGAAAGAGGATTTACAAGTGGAATAGTGCGACCACGCTCACTAGCATCTATATACATGTTCTTTCCCCTGTAGATGAAGTAAATTCTCCTTTCAGGGAACTTCATGTTGGCAGCCATGCGATCAAACCATGGTGCCCCTAGGATAACATCCTGATGTTGGAGAGGAGAGATGAAGAAGTCTTCTTTGTCGACATAGCTTTGGACATGAAGCCTCAACTTACCAATCAAGGGAGTAACGGAGGCTTGTTGTCCCTTGAAAGTTGCATCAGCTGTTACTATATCTCCCATCTCAAAAGCTTGAATGCCCAACTTGGTGGCCAACTCTATTGATATGAAGTTGAGAGTAGAGCCTGGGTCAAACAAGATGAAGGCATCATGCTCTCTTACCTTTCCCCAAGCATAGGAGAGTGACGATCCTTTGCAATGAGCATCCTCTTTTGGAGCTTCGATGGTGGAAGCCCTAGGAGTCTCATTGCGAGTATTCTTCTTAGGGCAAGAACGATAGCCATGTCCTTGCTCCCCACACTTGAAACATTTATGGTCCCCGCGAAAAGCTTCAAGCTCTTCAGGAGAGAGTTTTTTTTTTACCTTTGTAAACTCCCTTCTCCTTGGACCGATTGTTGTTGTTGGAAGTGCCTTGGGAATTATTTTGAGCATTGGATTTCCCCTTTGCATCATTTTTATCTTTGTTTTCCATGGGCTTGACATTACGTCTAGCCCCTTGATGGAAATTGATGCGTGAAGCAACCATGGTGTGATGGATTACTTGGGTAATAGTACTAGGCCGTTGAGAGTTGATGTATTCGGCCATCTCTTCAGGTAATCCCGCACAGAATTGCTGTCTTTGCTCGGCAAAGTCTATCTTTTGAAAGACAGTAGCTTTGAGATGTAAATCCCAAAACTTGTCTACATACTTGTTGATAGACTCATGAGAGAGAATCTTCAAGCCGCGCCATTCACTAAGAACTTTATCTTTAGTATCGCTTGGAAGAAATTGCTTCATGATGGAAACTCGTAGAGTTTTCCATGTCTTCCGGGCTTCTCCATTGCCACGAAGGCTAGCCCACCATTGACGAGCTGATTTTTGGAAGTGCATAGCTACATGGCGTAGCTTGGAGGACTCTGTGAAGCCCTCGTCCCCAAAGGCCGCATCAAATTGCTGGATGAAGGCCAACACTTTGTCGGTAGCACCAAAGGTGCCATCGTAGGTGAGAAAAGAGATACTCTTTCCTCCCTCCTTGAACTTCTTTAGCTTTTGTGACCTTCGCCATGCAGGAAATGATTTTCGATGTCCTCCCCTCTTGTATTCTCTAGGAGAATAGCCATAACTTTCATCGGAAGAGGAGGAAGGTGAAGAAGAAGGAGAAGAGGGTGACCTCTTCCTAGCCCTTTTCTTCCTTTGTTTCCTCTCTTGCCTTTCAGAGTGATGAGGAGAAGGACTATAGGTTGCTCTTTTCCTCTTGAGAGAAGTAGGCGATCGTCTAGACCGCCGTCTTCGTGGAGCCACCTCTTCAAAAGAACTTAGACTTTCATTGCTTTCTTTCTCTTTGGATTCCTCCTCTCGAATGGGAGAGAGTCTTCTTTTGGGGGTCTCTTCAAGAGGCCTCCTAAGCTCTCTCTCCTCTGGGAGAGGAAGGGAAATTCCATAAGCACGAAGTTGTTGAGTAACTTCGGCTTGCAAAGCAGGGTTGCCCAAAGCTTGCTGCAACCTTAGTTGCCACTCCTCTTAGCCTTTGAAAATCGGTTCTTAAGTATCTACACCCATGGCTCAAAGTGGTTAATTATAGAGAGTAGAGGAGTAGGTCTAACATAGCAGAGTTTCCAAGGGCTAGCTCCTTTCGGACTTCTTATGGCTCAATAATGGTAAAGCCGTAGGCAAGTCTAAAAAGACTCCATTATTAAGTCCAAAGCTCCCGAGGTGTGCACCATCCCCCACATAGTGGGCTTAACAAAACCGATATTAGATCCCAGTTCCACTTACTCTATTATAATTAGCAACATCAACCATTTATAGGCTACTTAAGGACCTCTCTTCTTAAGCAAGAAAAGAGAAACCAAATGCTCTGATACCAATGTAATGGAATTTGCCTATTCAATTTGAGAGTAGCGGAATTTAATGAGAGTACTTTCAAGAAATGATTTTGTGAGCATAGCGGGTAGACATAATTGAAGATAACAACATAATTATAGCAATTAGTTAACTTGGCATGGACAATACTTTTGCAAGAGAGAGAATTTAGAGAACATGACAACAGTTGAGGACCGGAGTTATGTGGAGCCGGTCCCCCCTCCAATAGGCATTTGTATTATGATTTCTTCCATAAAGAGAGACTTGTTACAATACATTCTTCGTGTTCCTTGTGACCTAGGTGAAGCAATGAAGATGGAAAGCTTCATGCATCACCATCATAGCATAACCTAAACTTGAAGAAAGCTTTAACTATACCAAGCCTCAGTCCCAAGATCTCAAACACCTTCGAAGGTGGAGAGAGCTAGCAGGGAATGAGGGTAGGGAAGAGGAAGAAGAAACATTTCATACGAGAAAGAGCTAGTTCCTCACTTATCATAACTCTTGTGCTAGCATACATAATAGCATAGTAATGAAGAAGAAATAGATGGCAAGCTCAAGCATTGAAGCATGGCTCTTGGATGGATTTGCACTCCATAGCCAAGAGTGTTGGTGTAGGCTCTCAACCTCCACTTGCTTGGAGAAGGAGAGGGAGTTCTTGCACTTTGCATAGTACACGATGAGAGTGTTTGTGAGTGTGTGTGGGTAAGTATACCCCCTAAGCACCCCCCTAGCTTGCTTGGGTCGACCCCCCCTTGTAGCTCATGCTTGAAGCTCATTGGACCCCTCCAGCCTAGCCAATCACAAGTAGGAGCCATTACAAGCAACATGGGTAGCCTTGGGACAAGTGTCCCCCTTTCCCCTTTGAGAGAGAGGACTTGATAAATGCAAAATCAATTAATTAAATATCCTAAATTATCATTGGACCCCTTGGGTGGCCAACCAATAGGTTTCAGGCACACCATGAGGGCAACATGAGGAGGAACTTGACAAGTGTCCTTGCTGCCTCTTCAAGCTGGGGATTCCCTTGTGTGTGTGTGTGTGTGTTCTCTCTCATCCCCCCCCCCCCTTGTAGGCTCGCCCCCCTCCTTGTAGGGATCATTTTGACTTTGGATGAGCAAGCCCCTTAGTCATCAAGCATGACTAAGCACTTGAAGTAGGGGGTGTTCCCACAAGCATCTCAGGCAAGCTTCTCAAGGCACCTCAAGCACCTTAATCATGCACCAAGTCACGCACCTCAATCATGGAGCCATTCAAGCACCTCAAGCATCTTAATCAAGCACCTCAAGCATGACAAGCACCTCCAGCAGGACAAGCACCTCAAGCACGACAAGCACCTTGAGCTTGGGCCGGGTTCGCACCTCAAGCTCAGCCCTAGCTTACCTAAGGTCAAAGGACTTTTACACACATTATTGGAGGTCTTCAATGAAGTGAACCCTAAGGTCTTATGCTCCATTGGTTAGCCTTGCTCTTGATAGACCATCTCCCATTTGGGCCCCTTTACTATTGGCCCCGTGTTGAGATAGATCTATAAGCACATATCTATATCTTAACACTTGTTCCCATTTATTCTCCCACATTAAGTGATCAATTTAATATGAGAAAATCATTTGGGTTGGTTCGATATTAGATTTTATGACATGACAGGTTACGTGTAGTTGGGTGTGATGCATTCTCACATGTACCAAAAGAGCTTAGATGAAAGCTGGACCCTATATCACACGTGTATCTTCTTTGGATATGGTGTAGACGGAGAGATTGGATATCGTCTTTGGCCCCGGAATCTAAGAAGACTATATGCAGCTCACAGGTGATATTCAACGAGTCCAAGATGCATAGAAAGACAGTGAAAGACATTGAGTATCGTAGAGTATTGTTTGAGGATGTTGCCTCACCACCAGTTACACAGAGTGTTGGACCTGCTAGTGATGCACCTTCCACTAGTACACACACACATGTTGCTCCATAGAGAGTGGAATCCAACACTCAGACACTTCAAAGATCTACTCATATATCTCATGCACCCGAGCATTTTGAGCTAGGATTGGACTACTTGCTAGTCACTGAATGCGGTGAGCCCACTTGCTACAAAGAGACCATTCAAATGGACGGTAGCGTGAAGTGGGAAGTGGCTATTGAATCTAAGTATAACTCGATCTTAGCAAATGAAACTTGGGAGTTGACAGAGTTACCTGCGGGTAAATAGGAATTGCCATGCAAAGGGGTGTACAAGAAGAAGTATACCACAGATGATCTTGAGACTAATTATAAGGCTAGACTGGTTGCTAAAGGGTTCAAGCAAACAAAAGGCGTGGATTGTCAAGATGACTACATTGCATCTTGTGTTCTAATAGCCATTGAGGACATGTAATTGGTCCAAATGGATGTGAAGATAGTGTTTCTTCATGGAGAGCTTGAAGAGGATGTCCACATGAAACAACCATAAGGTTTTGCGATAAAGCTTAAGAAGCCAACATGGGTAGAATTGGTGTGTAGAATCAAGAAAACTTTGTACGGATTAAAGCAAGACTGAAGGCAATGGTACATAAGTTTGATAAGTACATTTAGTCCCAGGGTTACATACGGAGCCGAGAGGATCACTACTTGTACACAAGGAGGTTGAACAATGATTCCCTCATCATTCTGATTTTGTACGTGGATGATATGCTCATAGCTGGGAAGTCAAAAAATGAGATTGTACTTCTCAAGGATTCCTTAATCAAACAATTTTCTATGAACGATTTAAGTGATGCACATCACTTTCTTGGTATGCGTATCAAGAGGGATTGCAAACATGGTATACTTGAAATCTCACAGGAAGAGTATATTCACAAGGTCTGGCAACATTTTAACATGCAAGGGGGGAAAGCATTGAGTACCCCAATGTATGCATACAAAAAACTTAGCAAGCATGATTGTCCCAAATTGGATGTTGAAAAGGCAAAGATGGCAAAGGTGTCGTATTCTTTAGTAGTTGGCAGTCTCATGTTTGCCATGGTTAGCACACGGCTAGACATTGCATATGCAGTGGAGTGATCAGCAGGTATATGGAAAATCCAGGAAAGAAGCATTGAGAAGTAGTGAAGCACATCTTGAGATACATCAAGGGCTCAGCTAGCAAGTAATGACACTTCGGGGACAGTGATGTATCCATAGTTGGATACACTGATTCGGATTATGCGGGTTGTGTGGACACTAGGCGATCCACATCTGGCTACATTTTCTTTGTTTTGGAGCGACAATTTCTTGGAGATCATGTCTCTGGAATTGCACTTCCTCTTTCACCACTGAGGCATCTTATGTTGCAGTTTCCACTTCCAGTAAGGAAGCTGTGTGGTTATCTCGTCTATTGGGAGACCTTGGTATACACTAGACTCCAATACTACATTGCTACAGTCAAAGTGCAATTGTGTTAGCTAAGAACCATGTGTTTTACTCCAAGTCAAAACACATAGAGGTCAGGTATCATGTGGTACATGATATTTTGGCTAGCAAACACATTGAGTTAGTCAAAGTTCACACGGATGAAAACCCAGTGGATGCTCTAACAAAGAGCTTAGCCTCAAAGTGGTTCACACATTGCATAGAGATGATGGGAGTAGGGTGAAACTACGGTCATGCTTCATGTTTGTACAATTGTACATAATAGCCCCTATATTCTTTAGCCACTTGGGCCACTTTCGCCTTCAAGGGGAGATTGTTAGGTTTCAGGCCCCGTGACCGATTATGGTCTGATGCCCGCCCACTTATACTCTTATTGGCTATAATGAAACAATAAGGAGAGTAAGACTTTAGTCTCACAAGCTCCACCCAAAGGTTTGTGTCTGCTCCTTCTCCTTCCCTCTTCTCTCCTTCCCTCTGTTGAACACTCCGCATCCGCTCCCACAATTCAAACCCGTTGGTTAGATTCTGCGTGTAAACTACTAAAACAGTGACCAACTTAGCCTACCATGTCCAATAAAGATTCTAATCAACTTGTAAATTTGAACTAATCGACTATCCCTTTGCAAATTTTGAACCTCTTTCCTTGAAAGTACAACTGTGAAGAGATCAATCAATGACCATCAACACGCATGGACTGATTTGGTATTAGCTAGGTCATACCTCTGGAAACACCACTCTTATAGCATAATTTGTGCTATACATTATACAAAAGATCTTCGTAAGTTGGAATCGTATTCACAATTATAGCTTGAAATAATTGTATCTCTCCATGAATAGAACAAAAATATTCTCAACACCCCAAACAAGGTAGTCATACAAAAGTTTCTAAGGTGTTCAAACAAGAGATCACATGCTTTGAGGCTCTCTTAGTCCATTCATGTCGTCCCATAAATTATTTGCTTGATAGCGAGGCCATGCCTACTTACTATCCATAGAAAACATCTTTTGTATTGCTAGCACCTTGTGCATAAAAATGGCCTTATGAAAGAAAGGTACCACCTTGTGTGCTCATGTGCGAAAGAAGAAACTACAAAATCTTGAAACCTTGAAGGTTGGGTCTAGTGTTCTTAAGAAAATAATCCAAGCACTGAGGTTAGAAGTTTAATCTTTCTTAACTATTTCATTTAGACTAGTTGGTTGCTTTCTTTGTAGATATGCAAGAGACATGCTGTCTATCCAAACAAAGAAACAATTTATCCCATAGCCAATGTAGGGAAGCAAATGAAGATAATCCATGACAAAAAGTTCAAGGTTTTGCAACGGGATGTGGTGGACTATTTTATTTTCAAGAATGAAGTGCCTTCCACAGAGATACAGGCAGACTTTACTCACTTGGTCTAAGCAAGAGAGGGTATTCAGCTATTCAACAGTCTATCTCCTCCATATTTGTGACGAAGGGAATAAATTCTAAGCTACTACCAATAGCAGCAGGTGTCTGAAAAGAGAGACTTGCTCAACCACGCAAAAAATGACTTCCTTTGATGTCCCTTTCATATTTAAGGTACTTACAAAGGCCAAGGAATAGCTACTACTTATGTTGAGTACAAAAATATATTCGTGGACCTTCCTTTGTTGCAAAGTAGAATGTTAGAGTTCTACAATGTCACATTTGGAGAGGATTGCAGGCTACTATATTTTGTTTTGAAGATAGATGAGTGTTAGATTCTTACTAAAGAGAAGAAGCTAGAGCGAGTGACAATCACAATAACGAATAGAACACTTTCAAAATGTCCAAAACCAACAAATGGTGGCTCGGTGCTTTTGAGGTAAGTCTTTTCTTCCAACTCTTGTTCTAAAATAATACATTTCATTTCACATCACATTAGGATGAATCTTGCAGGTAAAGAAATAGGACCAAGACATTGTTAGGTAAAGGCGGTGTGCCTCACTATGCTTTGCCCGTGCCCGTCGGAAAGTGTCCGACCGCCTATATTTATCTCCTTATTCTTTATACATACAAAGAATGAGGAGCTCTCACTCACACTCTCACATGGTACTCACATAGTGAGATTTGGGAGCTTCATCCACGTCTTGTGTCGTGCTCTCTCTCTCTCTCTCTCCCCCTCTCTCCCCTTCGCACTCTCTGTGCACGCGCACCGCATCCGCGCGCTCACAATTGGTATCAGAGCTTTGGCTTCGCGACAGATGGAGTGCTACAAAGAAATGAGTTTTCGGCTATGGTGAGCTCGCTTTCGGTGGAAGCTTGAGATCAGTGAGCAACCACCAGATCTGTGCTCATGGAAGCTTGAGGGACATTCTCAAACTTGAGGGAAGAGTGTATTGCAAGTGTGTATGGTTATTTGCAACCATACTTGCAGGAAGAATGCAGATTTTCATTTCCGCAGGTCATTTTTCGGGCTCCAAAACAGTGTTTTTCGCATAACTTTTGTATACGGAATGCGATTTATGCAAGGTCAGGGTGTAACCTAAGGTTTTGACATGCTCCGGATGCAATGGTAATGTCCATTTGAGCTGATTTTGACCTCTGAAATTTCTTCTGCAGCAACAAGTTTTTGCTGCGTTTTTGGTATATCTTGCACACTCGGACTCAAATCTATATAATTTAAGGGACTACCCCAAGGTTTGTCGACGTTCCGGACGCAATGGTGATATTAGAATTTTAAAATTCTGATCTCTGAATTTTCTACAGCAACCTGCATTTTTTTGAGACACAAAAGATTTGACAGTTAAGGACTTGTATACTGCAAATCGTTTTGTAGATTGCGTCTGGGGATATGTACGTCACATTGTGGAGTCCATTGGGTGCTGATTTAATTTGCAATTGTTGATCTGGGATGTAGTTCTTGGACTAAGGCATATCCGTATGCAGTTTCTCGACACATGATTTTGTGTTGATGTATACTCTATGTGGAAACATATGTGGAGACATCATGGCTAAGTATTTTGGATGCATGGTTGATGCTCGTAGTTGAGCACTTGTTTATGCGCATCCATTGAAGCTTTTTTATGCAAACAAGTTGACAGGTTTTGTCAATATTCCGCTGAGTGGTACTCCGACTAGAGCGTGCTTGCTCTTTGTATGACTTTGTGAGGTGATTCCGGATGACTACATTCTCGGATTTGGCCATTTGGGCATTTTGTGTTGTCTCCATTTGCGATTTACTGTTGAGTTTTTTCTCCAATTACAAGGGAGACTCTGCCAAAATTCTGTCAAATTTGTTTGCCTGTTGTAGAGGCTTGTGAGCTTAATAGTTTGCTCACTTTGTCTGCTTGAGATAGTGGTTTGCTCTCAGGTGGGAGAGTTTTGTGATCTCGAGCATTGTTTGGCATGGCCATGAGAGACGATTTTTGTTCACGGCGATTGACATGTTGGTATTGTGGCCACAAGGGGCATATTAGGTGTCGTTGCTTCAGGCGTATGAGGCAACGGAAGAGGCAGATGCATGGTGCTACTATGAGGATAGATGTAAGAGAGTATGCATGTGACGAGCATGTCACTTTTGAGTCTAGCTTGCCTTCAGACTACTTTGTATCTTGGGATAGCATATTGTCTACGCGTTTTCTACTAGACGAGCATGTAGTTTTTCACATGACGCCACGTCGTGATTTATTTTGCTCTTTCTCTAGTGGAAGACTTGGTTGTGTGCAGTTTGCTGATGGTTTAGCATACGACATAGAGGGTGCTGGAGATGTATGTCCTTGCCTAGCGGTGCATTTCTTATGCTACGAGATGTACGTTATGTACCAGGACTCAGTCAGAGTCTCATTTCAGTGCGTCAGTTGCAGAGTAGTGGACATTGTGTACTGCTTGGAGAGCGGTCATTTCAGATGCATAAGGGATCACTGGTGATAGCCAGAGGTGCTAGGAGTGGTCTGGTATACCCTTTGCATATTTCTGACACACAAGGCGGTGTGGTCTCTATGTATTTGCAGCCATATTTGGAGCGAGAGACGAGGCGTGTCTCTTTTGCGGATGTGTTGCATGGAGAGTAGGTTGTGCATTTGTCTTGTGGTGATGTTCACGCAGACAGTGGTATCTCTGGGGATGCACATCTTTGTCAGTCATCAGTTGAGGTGCCATCAGTTGAGCCAGAGACCGATGCATTGTTCTATGATGCATCTAATACGTTTGAGGGAGACAATGTTCTTCAGACAGTTGTGTGTGATTGCAATGGTGCTCATTTTTCGGTTTTGCAATCATTCTCAGCAGATATGCCTTTGCCAGAGGATGCTGACATGGTGTTGCACAGTCAGGTGGTTCCTGATGAGGATGCATATGGCACTGAGGTTGCTGACAGGGATAGGTTGGCACACATAGTGCATGTTTCGTCAGCTTTCGGGTCTCTCATGTCTGACCTTTTCGTTTCGAGACGTGATCTTGCTTAAACAGTTGGTGCATTTGCAATGGGAGTTGTCAGTCGTGCAATGACTGACATTGGCATTGTGCATTGTGGAGCCACGCAGGTTGTCACTCGATACCTGCATCATGAGTGTCATTGTAGCTCTAGCCCTAGTGGTATGCATGTTGCATCTACACTAGAGCATGTTTGGAGTGAGCCACTGGGCATAGGTTGAGAGTCGTCTTCTCTCACCTCTTGTATATACTAGTTATAGGCTAGTCTTCTCGCCACTTATCAACACACAGCCTTTAGTGGGAGAATGCTAGGTAAAGGCGGTGTGCCTCACTATGCTTTTGCCCGTGTCCGCTGAAAAGTGTCCGGCCGCCTATATTTATCTCCTTATTCTTTATACATACAAAGAATAAGGAGCTCTCACTCACACTCTCACATGGTACTCACACAGTGAGATTTGGGAGCTTCACCCACGTCCTGTGTCGTGGTCTCTCTCTCTCTCTCTCTCTCTCTCTCTCTCTCTCTCTCTCTCTCTCTCTCTCTCTCTCTCTCTCTCTCTCTCTCTCTCTCTCTCTCTCTCTCTCTCTCTCTCTCTCTCTCTCCCCCCTTTGCACTCTCTGTGCACGCGCACCGCATCCGCGCACTCACAGACATTTTATTTTGTATCTTCAATCAAACCCCTATTCTTGGCATAATTGACCAACAAATGAAATGAGGAGAGGTGCTCGCTGTGGATGGGAGGGGAGACTTTCAAGTCCAATGGCATCTTACAGGTGACCTCAAAACACTGAAGTGTATGTATAATTGTGGAATGAGTGCCATGGAAAAATTTCCATGCTTGTTTTGTATAGAGTCTGCAAAGGTGATGGACCCAAAGTGGTGGAGAAAGGCTCCTACTCGTCATAGTGAAGACCCTAGCTTTTGACCAATTTTACCTATTCCACTTGTTAATGTCCACCTTTGTACAATGCACGCTCTTTGCAGAATTGTGGAGAAGTTATTATATCTCTACATTAGGTTTTCTTGGGAAATCAATAAGTCAAGTAAGTGCGAGATGGCTCTAGAGGCCCTTGAACTAGTATTGGTAGATATGGGTCTCCATGGGGTCAATGTCAAAATCCAGCGGGACAAAAAAAGATCAAGCAATGAGAAGGACGTGCCTTCCAAATCATCCATAGGTGAAGTCAAGGCATGCGCATTTTTATCTAAACCACTAGGCATAAAAGATGTGAAGGTTACAAAGCGTGGAAGGATATATCACTCCACCTACATTATCAAAGCTAAGTATCTGCAATGAAAAAAGTGCATATGGGCATGAAGGACCAGGAGCCAGCTACTCACAACACTAAGGTAAATGTCTGGCATTCCATAAATGGGCTCTTTTTGATGTGTGACAAAGATGGTTGGTCACAAGAGGATCCCAACAAGTTCTAGGAGAACCTTCAACTACTGAAGAAATCATTCAAGAGAGCATGGATAGACACGCAAATTACTCATTACATGGTATTCTCAAAACCATTCTTGTGACTCTCTTGTGATTAGAAACAACTATGTCAATGTTCTATTTGCTTAACAACTTTGCTTCATTTGCAGCACATCATTTTCAACCATTTACCATACTTTATTCAAAAGTACAAAAACCCAAGCATATGGAATACCCAGGGGTTAGAAAAGTCTCATTACATGGTGAGGAATGCCTACTTCAGACACACTCTGCATGGTGGCTCTTGAAACAAGGAAAACATTTTTGAAAGAGCTATTCTAATGGTTCTATCGCAAAATCCTTCATCGCATGTAGCAAAAGCAAGTATTAGCGTCTTCAGCAAGAACACATGCAATCACACATTTACAAAATAAAATAAAATTGAGAGGCTTTCAACAATTCCAATGCTTGTGAAGGCCAAAGAAAGTGGAGAGAGATAATGGAATCTGTGAACCATAGGTGGAGCAAGAGACTCTGAGTGTTTAACACAATATGTACCGGTCACAAGTTGTGTTTCAACTTGTTGAGATTTTGGATATATTTTTTAAAAAATAGATAGATGGTAATGTGTTTACGACACAATATGTAAAAATCTAAAAATTAGGCAAATGGTATTGTGCTTAAGACAACATGAGCAAGTAACAAGTCGTGTTTCAACTTATTGAGAATTTAGATTTATTTTCTGGCACATTGCCCGTGTATCTTATCACATGTGTTTGCCATACTCTAAGAGTTCATTTGGGTCTTGTTTTCCTAAGGATAGCAACATTGATGTGTATGTGTAGTAATATGCAACACGACCTCCTATATACTAAGGACTGTATCCAAAACACACTCTCTTCGAATGACTGTTTACGTGTTCTGTGGTAGCGTCAGTCCACCTAGGAAACAGGAGAGTGTCTTCAGGGAAAATGTTGCCGTAGTTTCCTCTTGCAACATTCCCTTCTGAAATACTAGGATTGGTGCCTCCTAGTGTTTGTCAAGATATAGTGAAAGAGCTACATACCTTCCACAGTCTTCTTGGCTCCGACAACGAAGAAAGTCATCCTTGCAGCAATCCAAGATTGCAGCCAGAAATAAGTGTCAGATTTCAGAGAGAGACATTAGGGGGTGGGGGATTACCATGAAACTCTCATCTTGCATCCAAAGTTCTTCCTTTCAATTGTCCACTAACCCGCTTCACCCCTATGCTATGTGCTTATACCAATCCTTTACTTCTTGATTGATGGTTGAGGGCTTCATGCTATTTCTAATTGCTTGAAAAATGGCCTCATCCCGGAGTGTCTCCTTATACTTTTATGCCTTTTTAAAAACAGATTTTGAGGCACTCAAGTGGGTTACTAGAGGTTTCCATTTCCTTGTCATCACTACTATCTTAAAAAACAAAGCCACTCCTCTCCTCGTGGAATTTTGAGATGGTGCCCAGTGCAAAGTCTTCCCTCGGACACAAATACTCTGAATGTCATGGAGGAAGATATATGTCTTGTCACCAATTCTAAATTCTTGCATACCAAGAAGCATCAACTCAGCTTGTTTCTCATTGAATCCACACACATCCAATGGTAGCTTAATTTTTGATGTTTTCACAGAGAGCATTTTGCATTGTTCAACCTTCTTTGCTTTTGCCTCAAAGTTAATAGCCTCCTCTATCTCATCCACTTCATTATAGTCCTTCTCCTTGTCCTCATGTTCACCTGGTGGTAGATCTTGTTCCTCCATGATTTCCTTAGGGTTCTTCATAAGACAAGCAAATTTGAACCTTTTTAGCAACTACAAGGAAGATCCAGTTGCGTGCTGATGCCCAAATAAACACTTTAGATCTATTTTGCATCTCTTGCTTCTTAGAGCTCTTATGCCTAGAAATCAGAACAAAGACCATTTTGAAAAATGTAAAGCACATAATGGAAAATGATGAAAACCCAAAAGTATATGGATGTAACATTATAAATATATATTAGTAAATATATCCCCCTATTTAAAACACACACACACACACTCTTATTTTGACAATTAATAATATGCACATATAAGGCTTCCCCTTGTATTGAGAGTGCCATGAAGTATATCAACCTAACATACATTCTCAATTGCACATCTGATGCTTTCCCCTTATAACATGAAACATATCTACATTCTCTCTACCTATGGCACATGCAGAAGCATCCTTGGATGATTGTGCATCCATGTGTGCCATTAGACCAATCCAGACGAGTATTTCAAGCCTAAGCAGAGCCTTTCAATGATACTAACATAATAGTCATACCTAAAAAATGATCTATGCTAGCATGTAATTTTACATTTGACATTTGTAAATTTTTCCATGGCATGCATAGGTGCGTTCACAAAACACAAGTACATCTATGCATGCCATAAGGAAAAAAATAGCATAGGAATTCCTACGGTGCACGTAGAAGTATTGAGTCTCAAGCAAACACTTCTTGGCGCGCCATCAGGAGAAAAACTAACAAAATTTTTAAATTAGAAAATAAGAAATACCTTTTCCTCGGCTTGCCATCACCCTTTACTTCCGATGTTGGATTTGGTTGACTATCTAGTTGACTGCTTAGACAATCACAAGAACAAGGTTTTTTCTCACTTAGAGATCTGGGGAACAACCTAGGCGATCACAAGAACAAGGAGAGTATAGCTTTTTGAGAGATCTAAGGATTGCCCATACAATCACAAGAACAAGATCTTCTCTCTCTCTCTCTCTCTCTCTCTCTCTCTCTCTCTCTCTCTCTCTCTCTCTCTCTCTCTCTCTCCGCATTGGGGTCCTACCCTCTACTTGATAGGAAGAGGGTGAAAACTTTCCTACCACTCTAGTCAAGCTCAATGACGCCATCTAGCCTGTCAAGTTTGATGCCTCAACCATTGAGTGTGTACACTGCAACCACCACACCAACCAAGGGAGCCTTATCTTCAAAACAAAAGAGGACTGCACGAAACTCCTAAAACAAACTCACCATCTAACGAGCACGACCATATGGATTAGTGAATCTCTAATGCCCATGAAACTCAAGATGAAGAAATAAGAGTTGCAAAAGGTAAGAGAAGCACGACCTGCACGTAAATGGGTTGTCTATCGTGTGGTAGAGCCATCATTGATGAGTTTTGGGGACAAAAATGTCCATAGCATCCTCTTGGATCCCCCCCCCCCCCCCCCCCTTTTTCCATAGCGACCTTTATCGCATAAGCAACATGTGTTGCAATTTTGTTGTAAACACCCCCAACCATTTTCCTTTCCCCTACATTTGCTTTGGCCGTTGTAAATTTGACACCCTCTTTGTTAGAGGAGTGCTTTTGTAGCCCCATTTTTTGGTCCCATGGGTCATATTTGACCTTCAAGGATGATAATGAATCTCTCTCTCTCTCTCTCTCTCTCTCTCTCTCTCTCTCTCTCTCTCTCTCTCTCTCTCTCTCTCTCTCTATCCACAACCACAATAAATGATTGGACCATTGGTGCCATGCACGGTAGAATGCCAAATTAATGATTCACCCATTTCAACTTTTTAATAATATGATATGGTCATTGAATGCATCATACAATTTCAATTACTTTTTGGTCATTTGGGTTCATGTATCGCATATGCTTGGAGAGAGAGAGAGAGAGAGAGAGAGAGAGAGAGAGAGAGAGAGAGAGAGAGAGAGAGAGAGAGAGAGAGAGAGAGAGAGAGAGAACAATCAGATAGAGCCTTTCAATCTACTAGAGTAGCAAGGGGGAGAGTTGAGTGCTTCATCACAGCACTACAGTTAGTGTTTTCATTTCAAAACCCACACACAGAGAGACAAAGGAAGAAAGATAAGGGGAAAAGGAGAGACTGCCACCACATCGCCCAAGCATCAAAGCTACCGCACATAGAAAACCTTGCATTTGTCTTTGTTTTCAATGAGGGCAAGGCGGTAGGTACTGTTTTGTCTAAAAGCAATATAATATTTCAGATTGACTTTGTTGGAGTAGTTTTCTTCTTTGAACACACGCACATATCATTTTATTGAACGTACATATTGTTTCATCTTCTAACAATGCGCGGGTGATACATATTTCATTGTGAAAGTGCCCTCACATGGTGTTGTGCAATAATATGTATATATTTCATTGAGAGAGAGAGAGAGAGAGAGAGAGAGAGAGAGAGAGAGAGAGAGAGAGACAGAGAGATAAATAGATAGATAGTTATGTTATCATCCTTGGAGGTCAAATATGACTGTATGGGACCAAATGAACATGTCACGTGGTGTGAGTGGAGGTCATAAGTGACTCTTGATGCTCAAAAATGGCTAAAATGAGCGTCACAATAGACTGTCCACATCGTGGATGGGAGAGGAAGGTATGTAGGGAGAGCTCATGGATGAATATATGGAGAAAAGAGGACCTAATGTGGTCAAAAGTTGAGCACTCAAGTAGTGTGTGGTACTCACACTCTCACACTTGACGAGGGCATAAGGTGCAAAGTCGATGAGACTCCTTGCCACTGCCCCAACATCTTGTCTCGCAACATAGAGAATGGGAGCTAAGACTAATGGAGGCAGTGGTTCAGATCGCACTCAACAGGATAGGCTCAAGGAGGTAGGGATCGGTTACCTCGTTTAGAAAATAAGAAAGATTTGTAGTTTGGGGCAATGTGTGTGGTGTAATGGCTAAAGTGAGAACCTTCGGATTTCTCCCAAGCCGTGATACATTGGCGTTGTAAGAAGGCCTCATTAACGTGGGAGTCGATCGATGCATCCTTGACCAAGTGACATGCATCCCATCTTCCAAACCATTTCTTGATGTCAAGCATCCATCCCGAACTTAGGATTTTGCTCTTGCATTTCTTTTGGACCTTTGACTTGCTTCATATGTGATTCTAGGAAGTCGATACAAAGGGCTACATTGTGTCTTAAGCATGTACTCCACAACCCTTTGCATGCCCAAGACCTCAATGGGAAGCGATTTGGACTCAAGAAGTAGGAGCATCTAGGGTGTGTGTGTCTTGACTTGGAGAAAGTTGGTGAGAAAACGCTTTTGGACATTCTCAAACTCTTTCCAAGTAGACTTCCCGATGCTACCACCCCACGTCTCCACTCCATAAACAAGCACCAGTGTCACCAATGTGTCAAAGAGGTACTTTTTGAGAGCCCAACACTTGATCTCTCCAGCATTGCACATGTTCTCAAATGCATAATAAGCCATCTTTCCAGCTTCCAAGCGACGCATTGTGCAATCCTTCCATTTATGATTGGATGGAACCTCAAGACCAAGGTACTTGAAGCTATCTACCACTTCAAGTTGCTCATTGTTGTACAATGCATGGATTTTTGTCATTGAGGGTCTTTACAAGCATAACCTTGGTTTTGGATCCATTCATGGTCAACCCGCTATGTAGGCAAAAGCGTTCCAAGACACTCATAAGCTTTTGTGCATCTTCTAAGGTATGTGCCAAGAGCATTACGTCATCGGCATAAAGAAAAAGCATGATCACCGTATTTCTGATCTTAGCCTCTTCTATGCCTTCTTGTTGCATAAAATCAAGAACCATGCATTCCAATTCATCAATGAGTAGCCCAAAGAGGGTTGGGGAAAGTGGGCATCCTTGTTTGACACCAATGGTGCTTGCAAATTTTTTTTGAAATTCCATCTCCCATACGTAATCGACATATCACTTTTTGGTAGATGCAAAAGACTGCATGCATAATTCCCTTGGTACTTAAAGGCTTTGCATACATGACCAAAGATTTCCTCAAAGTATCATGTCAAAAGCTTTCTTGAAATCGACAAAGCAACAATACAACTTTTTTCCTTTCAATCGAGATGCTTCCATAAGAAGTCAAAGAGTGACAAGGTGAGTGGTATGAAGCTTTTGAAAACTTGCTTGGCCAAGCGCATGTTTGTCATTCTTTTTAGCCCATTTACTTATCTTCATCTCCATGATACATCCAAATCACTTTGCCATCCAAATAACTTTGCCATCAAAGAACCAACCATTATAGTGCGATAGTTGTTCACATTGTTTACATCTCCTCCTTTGTGCAAAGGATTGATCCAATTTGCACTCCAATCATGAGGCTTGCCATGCTGAAGTGCAAGGTTAAACATATCGCATATCCAATATCTTGTTTTCTTGATTGTCCATTTAATCATTTTAGCCTTGACACCTTAAAGGTCCCCTGCCTTACGAGTAGCAAGTTTCTCAAGCGCGCGGTATACATCTTCAATGGTAAAGAAGGGAGGCATAAACGGAAGAGAGATACAACACTCCATCTTATCAACATTGGGTTGCTCATAGAGGTTCTTGCAATGTGTATACAAATCCTCAAGAGTCAAGTCACCAACGCTCTCAACACACTTGCCTTTCAGATTTTGCCAAAACTTGCCACATGCATGTGCCTTCTCTTGCGCTAAAAGAAGTTGTTTTTTGACTTCCCACCTTCTCCTCTTTTTTTGAACAAGTGCTTTGTATGTGTGTGAGCATTCCAAGTGAACTTACTTGTCTTTGCTTGCATCCAACCTTAGCAAGTGTTTTTGAGCTTGACTATATAACATGTCAAACCATTTCTTCTTGATGCTACCCTTCTTAGACCTTTTGTAAGACATGTGTTTCACCGAAAAGCATTCCTTCGCACAAGATAAAATTACTTCTTTGAAAACTTTCCACTTGCATTCTAATGTTGGGCTCTCTTGACGCTTTGTCATGCTTCACATTTGGTCCACCATATCAGCATATATAAGTGCTCGTTTGAAATCTAGACGTAGGAACAAATGATTCACATCATGATTGGAGGCTACATGCTCCGGTTTTTTACCACACTTGAGGTCAATACATAACATCCTTTGATCTGATTTTGGATTCCATTCACCAAGTGTAAAGCTTTGTATGCATTCTAGAGTGGCTTTCAAAAATAACATATTGTCAATAACATATAGTCAATCACGCTATCACCATTGTGCTTTCTACATGTAAAGTCATTGGTGCATTGCCATAAAGATACACCATTAGCAATGAGCATTCTGGTACTTGCACATATTGAGGCAAGCTTTTCCATGCATGGGAACCCCCCATATATTTTTGCCCTTTTATCAAAATATTTCCCATTATATAAGTTACTTTTGATTTTTTCTTCCTTTTTCACAAATGTTTTAGCTTTTATTAAATAAATAATACTTATGCTAATCAATCACGATGTAGCATAATAAGTAAGCTTTCTTTGTTGATCTCTCTTTTGACCTTAAAAATATTAAATATATATATTCTAGTATTTTCTAATATATTTTTTTCATGTATGTATATTATTCCACTCTACCAAATATTTTATTCACTAGTTTTCATTTTCAAACCTCAACCCCACTTTCAAATTTCAATAATACCTCCATCTAGATGATTGCCAATCTTTTCAACACTCTAGGTCATGTTTTCATACACATGAAGGAGCTTACACTTGAAGGCAAGAGAGAAGTCCACTCAAAGGGGACCACCAAAAGACTTTTGCAGCCACAAATAATACATTATTTGGCTGAATTTTTTAAGTAAATAAGAACCCCGAATCTGAAGGAGCGTTCAACATGAAAGATGTAGCTCCTGATCTCAACTTTTAGCTTAATTTTTTTTCAGAATTTTTGGAGTTATGAACACGGAGATATGATTTTTGTAGTGAACCCCAATTTTCTCGTGTAATGGTGACACAGGCCATCCCCACTTTTCTTCCTTCTAGAATGGCTATGGTTCTACAAGTCTTCAAGCATGATTACAAGAGACAAGGCTCTTTTAATGAGGTCTTGGCTAGTCTAGAGTAATTCTATCACCATTTTTGGAGGATCCATCCTCATCAACAAATATCCACCTTCGACAACCTCTCTTATAATTTTCTTACCTCTCTCTTCTCTCCCTAATAAGCTTATGTCTATCCAAAGCTAGACTATTGTAAATATTTCCTATCCTCTACATCCTACCCACATTCTCTCTTTTTCTCTCTCTATTGACTCTGGTATTTTAAATAATGAGGAGACAAGATGGGAGCCACAGTCACATGCACCCCATTTTCCTAGTCACCAAAGTGGGACACTCACCTCAAATAGAAATATTGCTAAATCCTTCCCTCCTTCCCTATATAAGGAGGCCATGAGAGCTCACTTGGGGAGAGAGAGCACACACACACACACACACACCTATCCATACACACTCTTGTGCTACATGCTTGTAGCATGAACCATAATCACATAATCACAACACCATCATCATCACCATCACCATGCACAAAAGATGAGCACCACACCTCCACACCACTTGTAATTAAGGGTTGAAGGCACAATTTCAAGAAGAAGAAGGGTGGACACACTCATGATATTCCTCGCCATCAACTCCCATCTCTCCTTTATGCCTCCTACGATCTTGTTCCCTTCTCATTTTCCTGCCATACGCTACCTATTGTATCCATCTTTTGCAAGCAATCAACACACTCCATCTTGGTGCCATACTTTGTGTCGCTTTGGATACATCTCATTGTGAGTATGGTATATGCTTGTTCCTTGCCATTTTTTTTCTGCTTATGTTAAGGTGTGCGGATTCGCCACCACACACACACACTCTCTCTCCCTCTCATATTCCTATCATCTTGCTACTTCCATCTTAAGGTGTGCGGATTCGCCACCTTTTGTATGAGAAGTGAGCATACTTGCATGTATCCCTGACCTCGTTATCTTCCTTACTACATGCACGCGTAGCAAGCCCATTCTCACTCACTCACCACTCCTCTCACCTTATTGTCCGACCACCCCATTCCACATTTGGGCGTGGATCTTGAAATTGTTTTCCATGCATGCTTCATTGTGTATATGTATGCGTCCTAGCCGCATATCTTGCTAGGTGGTGCCCCTATTGTGTATTCCCCATGATGAGGCCATTGTGCATAGTCTTGGTGTAGAGGCCACCGGGTCTATTTTTTCACTTCCGCCTCTCATTTGGTGCCCCCACTGAGGAGGGCTTTTGAAACCCTTCAGTTTACAAAACTGAAAAACCCTACACTAGTGTGAATGGATGAATGAGTATGAAGGATTTTCTAACTGGACGACAGAAGAAGAAGAGCTCCAAGCACAACTAGACGAACTCCGCATCTCCATTGAAGCTCGAGTGCCAGGCGTAATGGTAATCGATTTGAAGTGGGAGAGTCAACCAACGCACCAAACCCAGTGGATATACATAGGCCAAGTGCCAAGAAGAAGAAGGAGAAGGTGGAAACCATGTCCGCAACCTACAACCAACCAACAACAACAAAATGGAAGGAGCTTTGCACAATAGAAAATCAACACTATTCTACTTTGAGAATCGGGTAACTCAAGTCACCGAGGTAATTATCATAGTCAGTTTTCAAGTCGCACCTGATGCTGCAGCACAGATAACAGAAGCATTGGCTCACACTCTCACTAGAGAAACTAGGGATCTAGTGAGTTTGTTTCAGGAAAGAACACCACCCTCTCCTACAAGCTTGGATAGTGACTAAGCACCTCTAAGCTTCACATGAATCAGGACAACCTACATCAAGACAGATCACACATACCAACACGTGTACGCTCAATCAAGGTAATATTGGACTTGAAGATTCACTACCAGCACGTCATTGACACCATGCCGGGTGGGGAGCGGTTTTTTGAGGTTCTGGCATCAGATCAGCCATTTGTTTTACCTTTGGTACAAGGCAATGTACCGTTTGAAGTTTTAATCTATGTCCTAGTATAATAGGGTATACACGCCTCCTTGTAAAGAAGAAAAAAAATTTGCAAGTTAAGAAGTGTGTCTTTCTAGCTCTCTCTCAGTAATCATGGCAAGTGTAGCATTTCCAACCTTTACTGGTAAGGTGGGCGAGGATGCTGCAGACTTTCTAGACAACTTGGAAATAGCATGTGTCATCTCTGCGAGAGATGATGATGCTTCGCGCTTGTGCATCTTCCCACTTCTAATGAAGGTGGAGGCAAGATCATGGTACAATGCCTTGGCACAAGAAACCAAGGAACGGTGGGACTTATTAAGGGCAGCCTTTGTCAAGCGTTTTGGAGAGGGCACAACATCAGAGAAACTATGGCAATTGTTGACAGAGTTGAAGCAGGGTAGTATGCTGGAATACGCATCATATGAGTCAAAGTTTGTAGATTTATGGGGGCGATGGGTTGCATCGCTAAGAGAGGATGAGGGGGCACCTGATTTCCTAAAGAAGGATCGGGGTTATGGCCAACTCTTAAAAAGAAGGTGAAGGGAAGGTTTCCTGCTACGTATGAGCTAGCAGTTGAAGTGGCCCGCCTTAAAGACAAGAAGTTGCGCCTACAAGCCAGGAATATCGATGGAGAGGAAGCCGTTAGGACCCCACCACCTCTAGCACCACCTACAACAGTCGCCCAGAGGATTCAACCACAAGAACCAATTGAAGATCAGCAAGACCTGCTCAACCGAATCACCAATCAACTTGAGAATCTCTCAGTCCATTTGATACAACAAGGGCATGCACACAATCGCAACCAAGAGCAAGGGAGAGGACAACGAAGGCAAAACCAAGAATACCACTGCTACAATTGTGGGGAGGATGGTCATGGCATGTACTACTGTCCACAACCAAGGAGGCAGAATTTCAACAGAGGAGCCAGACAAAACCAGGTTTCACCACCAAGAGCAAGACCACCACCACCGAGGGCACCACGACAAGCACCACCCGTGCAAATTTTACAACCACCGATTCAACCACAACCACCACCACCACCACCACAACTTCTCATTCCACCCTTACCCCCACCACCAGTTGGCAATCAAACAGTAAGCGTCATCAGTCTTGAAGGTAAGGGAAAGGAGAAAGTGGAGGAGGAAAAAGACCAAGGTTAAAGGAGTAGATGCTATTGGGGTAAAACGCGCAAGGCATGGTGAATCTTCCCAAAAAGAAGAAAAGATGAAGACTAAAGGGGAATCTAGCAAAAAGCCGTCCAAGTCACGACGTAAAATTGACATTGTAGATTTCTCTTTGGGTGAATGTTCTAAACCATATGATTTGGTTCAAGATGTTTCTGTGCAGGGCCCAAAAATCACATGGCCCCAGTTACTCCACCTAGCACCTAGGGTGAGGAGACAATGGACAAAGATGGTTAACATGAGGCGACCAAAGCCAAAGATAGCTGGGGCTATCTCTGGGAGGAATCTAGACGACATACTACCAGTGATGGATGCTTACATCAAAGGGCAACACATCTCCAATATCTACATCGATGGTGGCGCACAAATATGCGTCATGAGTGAAAAAATGATGCACCGTTTGGGTTTAGAGGTGAGTCGGCCGGCACCATGCCGAGCCAAAATGGCAAATAATTTAAAAGTTCAATGTGTTGGTGTCATAAATGCAGTTAGGATAAAGGCATTCAACACCGAGGTAGATGTGGACATCTTTGTCATGCCACACAAAGGGGAGGGCTATCCTATCATTCTAGGGAGGCCTTGGCTTATGGCTATGAGAGCTAAGCAGAACTGGGACACCGGCATAATCCAGATGAAGGATGCAAAAGGGAGGCCAATACTTTACGACATGAAGATAGGTCAACAACGCGACATGGATCTAGAAACCTCCGAGGATGAGTTTTCTAGTGGTGAATCTTCAACCGCTTCAGAGGAGGAGTCAACAGTGAGTGAAGAAAGTGACAGTAGCATTGAGGTGATGGGGATCATTCTCAAGGACCCTAAGAAGATGGAGCAACCTGATGCCTCATCATCAAGCCAAGGGGAGACACCAGGTATACAACCTCTGGTAGAAGCAAGTAAGCTACATCAAATTCTCTCTAGTGAGTTGTGTGGGAAGGAGCGTGAAGATTATATTTTGATGCTAAGTAATTTTACCACATTGTTCATTGATGAATATGATAAAATCACTGGCATCACAGTAGTTCAACATCACATTAAGCTCAAGGAGGGAAGTAAACCTGTAGTGCAGAAGCTCAGGCGGCTAGGAGTAATTCAACAAGACGCCCTACTCAAAGAGGTGAGGAAATTGCTAGAAGCCGGTTTTATCTATCCTGTTGAAGACTCAAAGTGGGTTTCTCCAGTGGTAGTCACACCAAAGAAGAATGGTAAGTGGAGGGTTTGTGTTGATTACAAGCCTCTTAATGCAGCCACAAAGAGGGACCATTTTCCTCTTCCTTTTCAAGACGAAATACTCAATGAGGTAGCAGGACATGAGCGCTACACGGTATGTGATGGCTACTCAGGCTACTTCCAAATTAGCATCGCTGAAGAAGATCAAAAGAAGACAACCTTCATCACACCATGGGGATGTTTTGCTTACAGAGTTATGCCTTTTGGTCTCACTAATGCTCCAGCCACTTTTCAGCGATATGTGACATTTGTTTTTCAGCCATTCTTTGGAAAATCAATCCGTGTTTTTATTGATGACTTTTGTATTTATAGCTCTCGCTCTCTTCATTTGGAGAAAGTTTATGAAGGTCTAGCTAGGCTACAAGCTTTGGGTGGCCAACTCAATGTGGAGAAATGCCACATTGGTGAAAGCAAGGTTACTCTTCTTGGCCATGTGATCTCGGCCAACGGTATTGAAGCTGACCCAAGCAAGGTTCAAGCCTTGGTGGCTTTGGCCTCTCCCACCACAACAAAGCAATTGGTCTCTCTTCTTCAAAAGGTGAGGTATTTGAGTAGGTTCATTCACTTGCTCTCCCAAGTGGTTCTCCCTTTACAACAAGTTACCCATCAAGAGATCTTCACTTGGAGTGAAGAAAATGAACAACAATTCAATGAGGTAAAACAAATTCTAGCTTCACTTCCCACCATAGCTTGTAACACTCCCCCTGTCCTTGCTCATGTCGTCCCCGACATGGCCTTGATCTACTGCTTCATCTTATCGTTTCTCGCATCTTTAGCTGTGATTCATACCTGGCATGTAGGTTCAGCATTGTTGGGCCAAAGATGTCTGAATTCATGGTGAAGAACCCCGTATAGAATGCTTCTTCAAAAGCCTGGAGGTGATAGGATGGTAGAAACATGATTCTTTGATACAGCGTGTGTATCACCTCCTTTGAAGGCTGACCTGACAGATCATAGGCGCATCTGTATGTATCCTGGAAGAAGAATATGTTGTCGGTCACCTGGCCTGGCTTGAAGGTCTCGAATACTGCTAAGATGGTTCTGCAAATTTTCCTCATCATAATGCATGTAAGGTCAGGTGAGCCAGTGAATAACTTTATGGCGCCCGTTAGGGTTTTCACCATGTATTGGACACTTATTCTCTCACCTACCTTCACGCCCGGCAGCTTTGGGTAGTTTAGCCAAGTGGGTTGGCTTCTTTGCAAAATTTTCTGTGCCTTCCACGTCCTAACCCTTGGTAGAGGACAAAAGCTGAGATTGTCTCTGATATCTTTAGGTGTCTCTACCAGGTGGATTAGGTAGTGTGGGTACTTTGTAAGCCAAGCCTTCCCTCACTTTGGCTGAGAATCCACTATAAGCTTAAATCCTTCTGGCTTTGAGGTGTCTGCATTGTAGAGAGGTACTGTTGGCTCTTCTCTTATCCGCTTGTTTATTGTAGTTGCCTCATATTTCAGCAATGGATATGGGAGAGAGGGTTGAAGCCACTCGCGCCTGAGATTGCTAACGTCGATCTTCTGGATGGTCGTAGATTTGAAGACCCTCTGCTCCCACTCCAAGGCTTCCTTCGTGGTTTCTCTGAGCTCTTCCTCTATTGCCTTACGCAATTTTTCCTCCTCTTCTTGTGTTAGATCATGTGGCTCTTGAGAGGATCCTGCTATGCTTTCCTCTTGCATGGGTGTACACAAGATCTGCCACATTTTTGAGGTCGATGCCCTCATTGGCGGCTGGCCCTGAACTTTCTGCCTTACCTCCTTGCTGGACTTTCAACTCCTCAATTTGCCTGAGGAGTGTTTGCTTCTCCGCTTCAGCTTCTCCGCCCATAGTCATGAGGAGGTCATTAAGTTCAGCGTTTACTATTTCCGCCTCCTCGAGCTTTATCTTTATGCTTTCCGCTTCTTCTTGCAGGGCTTTTTGGCCCTCCTCCATTCTTGTTTGCATTACTATAGAACCCTCAGCCATCATCAATCTCTGCTTTTTCTCGAGAGTCAGCTCCTTCTGAAGTTCCTACATTTGCTCTTCATATAGTTGACTCTCGGAAATGATTTGAGTCGAGCTCGTAGCTCTGACTCTAGCATGTGATGCTCGCAGCCTCTAGATGGTTTGATCTTTGACTTTTAATTGGTCCTTGAGCTCAAGGACTTCATCCAGGCTTGCTTCTTGTTCTATCTCTACTTTTTCCTTGGCATTCCTCATGGCCTCTACTTCTTTCGATTCTTCGACCAACTGTAGTGTCAGATTATCTCTTTCTCTTTCGGCATCTCGCAATGACTTACTGAGCTGCTGACACTCTTCTTCAACTGCTTGTATTCTTTTTACTGCTTCCTGATTTACTTCTTCCATTGCTTGGCAGTTTTGTAGAGCCGTTGCCAAGCTGGCCTGCAGGTCATCTTCTCTCTCTTTTTGCCTTTGGCTTTGTGCCTGCAGAGAATCTACTTCTTTTTTGATCTGTTCTTCACTGGCTTTGAGAGTCGTCATTTCTTTCTCTGAATTCATGGATTGTACCCTCAATCTGGCTAGCTTTGTCATCACCACGTCCCAGACATTGGAGGGTGGGTGCAGGTCTACAGTATCTGTAGCAATTTCTTTTAGCTCCACTAGCCGAATGCCTTGCATCTGTTCTTTATGCCCTGTCCTTGCCAAGTCGAATGCGACTGTGGTGGCTTCTTCCTTCGTATAGCCTGCAGCTAGCAGGTCCAAAAATGCATAGTAGGCCTCATCTAGTCCTTTTTGCTCAGATTCAGGCTTGGCCTCTTCTTGTTTGTTCTCAGCCTCCTTATCTCCTGGTGGAGGGCTGCTAGGAGGTGGTGAGGGCGGTGGTGATGGCTGTGGGCTGGGTTTAGGGCTATCTGGTAAGGTTGCAGCTTTGCCCTTTAAGTCCCTGTCTGCTTTTGTTTTTCTTTCTCTTTCTTGGCTTTCTTGTTCATCTAGCAGTTTCTGCCTTATCTGTTCTACTTCCTCCTCTGTGAAAGGTGCATGGGGAATGTTTTCCGCTGCAGCATCAAGAATCTCAAAATTTTTGATGTAATCTTCAAAGCGGTCCCTTTGCACTCTTCTGGATGATCCGGACATAGACTCGAGAGATGGCTTCCAGAGTTTGTTTAAATCACCCTTGAGGGCTCTCTCTGCTCGGAAACTCTCCATCAGCCTCTCTAGTCTTGCCGCTTTTTGTGACCTTGTCTCTTTGGTCGGCACTTGAGCAAACTCTTTCTTTCCTTTCTTCTGCTCGGGTTGCTCCTCTTCAACTGGCTCTATCCGTCTTTTCAACCTCGTAGCCACCCTTGGTGCCCTTTGCGGCTCATCTTCCTTGTCTTCCTTTACTCTTAGCCAATCATTCTAAGATGGGGGGTCAGGCCACCTTCCTTTAGTGTGTAGTGCCCCATATACCACCTTGGTGATCAGTTCTCTTGGCAGTATGTAGGTTGGCTTTTTATTGCCCATCTTTACTAAGCTGTCATGTATGTATGCCGCATAGTTGATTATCTTTGGGGTACCTTTTGTCATTGCCCAAGTAAACGTTGTGGCAATTGCACCTGGCAGCATCCTGTACTTCTGTGGCCTCTTCGTGCACATGTGGAAGTACTAGTTGTACAACTGGCTCATAATTGCCACCTTTGGGTTGGCAATGTCTTAAAAGGTGTAATTTTCCTTTTTCTCTTTGTACACCTTGACTTCATCCCTTCTTTTTGTTACGCTGTCTCCCTCATTGGAGAGGTCTAGTGCATGGGCTACAACCCGCTCATTGATTATTATCTCTGTATCTGGTCTGCCTTGTAAATTTGTTACCTTGGCCACTCCGTCCTCTTTGATGCTTGTTACAAACTCCCAGACTCTTTTGATGTCCACCCCTACCGGTATTGCTTCGAGATAGTTGTGGAGGTCAATTTTCTCCAAGAATCCGGCCATCTTGCATCGTACAAACTCGTTGAGTTCTCTCAACAGCATTGGTATCTCTATGACAGTGCCTTCATTGTCCTTGAATACTCCCTGGTAGATCTTTAGGTCATTGGACTCTAACAAATCCTCTTGTATCCAGGTGCTGATGGGCTTTAGTGTTCCTTCTGGAATGACAAAGGGTTCCACTTCGTCCAGATAATCTTTGATGGTCATTCTTTTCCTCTTTGCTGGTGACTTCGAGGCCGCCATAGATCCTGTTGCACTCAATAGTCCGAAGTTAGCATTTTTTCCATATTAGCTGCGAAACTGAGTTTTACTTATCCAAATGACTTGAAAATTGAAAATAAAGCTTAAAAGGAACTTGTGAAGCTGTGCATGTGCTCACAGTGCAAATCTAGCCAAAAATTTCCATCTAGACATGCTACGCGTAGGATGTCTTTTTCATGAGAATTGGTTCATATTTGACATGCAGGTAGTGTAAGGCTCATGGAACATGGCTGTATGCTTGGATTTGAATTTGGATATCAAAAAGTGGATTTTTGGGCTGATTCAAGCTTTAGGTCACAATTTTGGTAGAATGTCCATCATAGATAGCAGTTGATGTCCAAATGGGTTGAAAATTGGTATATGGGCTCATTGCACCATGATATTGGCTCCCATGATGTCATTCCTTGCACAGAAGGCTAAATTTATGCTGGGGACATCCTACGCGTAGGATGTCTTTTTCATCAAAATGACATGAAACTTGTTCTGTGGGTTGTCCTTGGCCTATGGAACATGGTCATGTTCTTGGATTTGAATTTGGACAGGATTTGATGCTTGTAAGGCTCTGTGAGGTGTTTTTGGGCTCAAAAAGTGTTTCCTGAGGGTGTTGGGGGTCAAAAGTGATTAGAATGGCTTCCAACTTGATATATGGGCTCCTGATGATGAGGTGATTTGATCTGGAATGATAAAACATCCATTGCATGTCAAAAAGGTCAATTAGACGTCCTACGCGTAGGATGTCTATTTCATCATTTTTTCTACCTGACCACACAGATTGTTTGTTGATGTGTTGGTGAATGTGTTGTGCAAGTTTCATGGGATTTGGACAAGATTTGGTAGGTCTTTGGCCCATTATTGCCTCTATGCCGTAACTTTGCGTTTTTTCATGCATATGAGGTCAAACTTGGTCCAAATGTGATGAAACTTGGTGTATGGCTTGTAAATGTCATTCAGAACATGTGCATGATAAAAAATGTTGGAGTTTGTGCCAAAAAGTGCCCTTGAGACATCCTACGCGTAGGATGTCTCCTGATGATTTTTTCAGTGCTGGTGCTCCCAGTGCTTGCCCTTTGCCCCCCTAAGTCCCTTTTGAGCCTAATTTCAACAAAAAAGTCAAATGGATAGAGTATAACTCCCTGTGTGGACTTCAGAGCCTCCGAGCCATTTTCTGACTTTTGGAGTGCTTTTTGGCGATGAAATTTCTTGATGTTGGTCTCCATAGCTTCCCGATCCCGTGGGAATCCTTGCTGTATGGTTTTTGTCGACTTTGGCTTCACCGGAGCTCTATTTGGCAATTTGTCGCTCTAGAAGTACCCATGGTTGCGTTTACATACCTTTGATTATTTGTGGTGGTCTACCACCATAGGACTTGGTTGTTGATGGTCTAGGAAAGCCGCTCGTGAAGTTTGGTGGCAAACAGACTTGCGGTTTGGCCGCAAGTGCAATTTGACGCTTTGTGTGTCTGATGCCGTTTCTGAAGTTTAGTGCCGCTTCGGGTCACTTTTTGGTCATGCGAGTCATATAGACTTGTCGATCATGTCGAGATGCTCCTACCCATGAATTTTGGTAGCCTTTGGTCGTCGTTTCGCCAATTTCCCATTTGGTGGCCTCTTGCGGGTTTCTGGGAATTAGGGTTTTTTCCCGATGGTTTCCTACTGCCTTTGGACATCCAGGACTGGTCTCCTAGACTAGGGTAAGCTGCCGATGAAGTCTTGTTGCTTTCAGGTTAGCCATTAGGCCGCCGTCTCTACTTGTAGGTCTCTACCGCCCGCTTTGTGTGTGACCCCTACGCTAGTTTTCACAACATAATGACAAACATGCGCGAAAAGCTCAAGGTGGTGAGCCTACCTCTCATGTCTGGAGCTCGTAGGGTAGTCGTGCACGTCGTAGAAGCTACTGGAAGGTTGATACGCGCTAGGTGGCAGAAGCTCTCTTCACAAAGTCAATAGTGAGAATGAGCTAAAAATGGGGTGAAAATTTCTTATAATGGAGGTCCCCGAACCACTTTTCATGAAATTTGACATGTGCTCCTATCTTCTTGCGAGATGCGGTTTAGGCTCAAAAATTTCTTGATTTGGACTCCATTTGCTCTGTTTACCAGAAATTTGGCATTTCGGTCAAAACCTGGCCAAAACACGCTTTCCGCTCCAGTCTCATAATTGCACCCCCACTGTACCATAGGTTGTCCTATAGTCACTGACATCACCATATTTTTTTCGTTTTTCATTACGACTGTTTTTCACCTGCTTTTTATATTTTTGAAGTTTTTCTGCCAAAAATTAGCAAAATTAAAAGGAAAATAGTAAATCTAACCCAGAAAATCCTCAAAAATCATAATAAATCACAAACATCACCGTAACACATTATATACACTCATATGCAATTTTTATGGCCGGATTTCTCCGTTTTACCAATATTTTACCTGAAAAATGGCTATTTCTACTTATACACACACACCTAGGGGCTTGATTTGGCGTTTGGCCCCATATACCTATAGCTTTATGTTGTATAAGGGCATATGTACATGGGTTACTCCATAAAATTTTGCAATCAAACAACAACCCTTAAAATAGTCGAAAATCATGCCCTTTTTTGCTGTTTCTGTCATTGGTTCCGCATTTGAGAGTGCCTCTAGAATGCCTCCCCCCCTCCTAGCCGGAGTCCTCCCGGACGACAAGGTATCGCCTTAGAGTATGTGTCGTGCATAGGTTGAAATAGTTGTGCTAATGCCTGGCCGATTAATGGGACCCTACTTTATGCATACTCGGTCAATGCATGGAAAAATTTATGCTGTGCAAGAGAAGGGAATAAGCAAGTTGCTTATTGGCATTCTTCGTCGAGGTTTCCTGATTTCTTTGCAAGTAACAGTTGTAACTCTACTGCTCTCTGTTTAATTGTCTTTTTTGCAAAAGGCAATTGCTTTGCCGACACTGTTGATGGAGTCGTAGCTATTTCTAAGGATAGAATTGGCTGGGCCTTAATGGCAATGGGCCGTATTGCCTTTGCTTGCCATTGGTATTTTTTTGGTGCCTATTTTTGTAGATTGTTTGGCACTTTCTTGTTTGCCACAGATTTGTTTTTTATTGGCATCCACATATGTCGGTTTTCCTTTTTGAAATGCAGCTGTCTGCTTTTCGTTGTTGCTTGTACTGAAGGGAGTTCCTTTTGCTTTTTCTTTGGTATCCAAATGTGAGTGACATTTGGGTTATGGCTAAACATTTTCTTTGGGATCCATATCTGTTTTATGCCCTTGGTTTGTGGTTGAACCATCTGCTTTGTTGGAATTTTGTTGTTGCATTGTTCTTTGTCTGCCATGGCATTTCTATCCTTCCGCATCCATACTTGTTTACCTTGTTTTGGTAGCCTAGATCTTTGCATTGCGGCCGGTGACTTCATATGTCTGTAAGTAGCATGGTTGGCTTTTACCTGATTGTTGGTCGCGGGTATCATGTTGTTCTGTAATGGCATTTGTGCTTTTGGCTTTGTTTCCAGTGATTGCATGGCTTGCACTTGATCATGCTTGTATTGCTGAGCAAAAGCTATCACCTGTTGTTCATGTTCATGTTGAATTTTGACCACCTTTGCTTTCCAATCTATTTGCACATTGTACTCTTTTTGCCAAGGTTGCCCTAGCATCATTGGGTGTTGTGTGCTTTCTTCTGTCACCACATAGAATTTGTGTGGGTAAATATATTGATGTACCTGTACATGCAATATAGTCCATCCCAATGTTTTCAACGGGTGTGATGTGCTACTTTCCAGCACTTGAGGAGTAGGATGAAGTTGACCTACGACTTTTGAGCTGTTGGTATAATCCGTTAGAGATCAAATTTGCTTGAGCACCTGAATCAAGCAATGCTGTGGATTCAACTTGATTGCTGCCCACTTTGACTGCAATTATTGGCTCCACTGTTTCCTCCTCCAACTTCGTCAGTCGAATGGCATTGATTCGCAATGGTGTTCCACTTTGTTGTTGTTGTCGCAGAAGCCGTCTTTTTGCAATGCGTTCTTGTGCTTCGGCTTGAGCTTCTTCTCGTACTCTTTGTTTTTCCTTTGTTCTTTCTTTTCCTTGATGAATTTGTTGGAGCATCTCCTGTGTGAGTGGTAGATGATACCTCCTCAGTCGACATCCACTAATCCAGTTTGGCATTTCTTCACTTGCTAATGTAGCAAGCTTGACAACTCCACTTTGTGATAGATCACTAATCATAAATGGTCCCATCCCTCGCTTTTTAAGTTTCTTGGCATTTTGCTTCAAGGTATAAACAAGTAGGTAATCACCTGTTTTGAACTCTTTGGTACGCACATGTTTGTCAAAAAATTCTTTTTGTCTTCTCTTTTTAGCATAGATTGAAGCGACAGCTCGTAAGCGTAGTTCATCTAGCTTTCCAAGATCATCAATTATGGAAGAGATCTCATGCCCTGTCCATTCTACGCTTTTTGCTTCTCGTAGAGTTGGAATTAAAAACTCTATGGGTAGTATAGCATTTAGGCCAAACACCATGTTGTCCTATCGATGTTTTGTAAGCTACCCTGTATGCCCATAGTGTTGAGTGTAGCTGTTGATCCCAATCTGTTCTTGATTTCTGACACTATTTTAGTGAGAACCGTACATAGTGTTTTATTAGTGGCCTCAGCTTGCCCATTGGCCTGTGGATGGTATGGTGCAGATTTCCTATGTATGACCATGAATTCCTCTAGCAGATATTCAATGACTTCATTGAGAAAATGTGTTCCACGGTCACTGAAAATTTTGATTGGTAACCCATAACGTACAAAAACATTCTCATACACAAATTGTGTCGTGGTGCGTGCATCAGCTTTTTGTGTTGCTTTGGCTTCGACCCATTTTCTGAGATAGTCCGTAGCCACAATGATATATTGGATATGGGTGCGATATGCAGGGGGTGATATAGGTCCCACAAAGTCAATGCCCCATTTTGCAAATGCTCTTGCTCCCATCATTGGCCATAATGGCATCTCATCTTTTTTTATTGGCATCTTGGTGCGTTGATATGCGTCACAACGCTATACAAACTCTTCAGCATCCATGTGCAATGTAGCCACCAAATTCCTGCGGTTAAGATAATTTTTGCCGTCTTATCGCCCGAAAAATGGCCTCCACTTATTCCGCTATGTGCATGTTCTAGAATCAGCAGGTATTCCCTTTCACTTGCACAGATTCTAAGTTGATTGTCCTTACCTCGCTTATAGAGTTGGTTCCCAATTAGCTGAAAGTCACGAGCTTCCAGCTCTATAGCTTTTTCCCGTGCTCTTGTGATGTTTTCAGGGAACGTCCTAGTGGTTAATAAGTCAATGATATATTGACTCCATGCAGGTGCTATGTTTACCTGAAACAAAGTTGCGTGATCCACTAGTCGTTTGGCACTACATATAGTACAATTGGTAACATAAGAATGTGTGTCCGCATACATAGTTGGCCAATAAACCCCTAACTGTTTCAGTCTCCGGTGTGTCTTCATTGTTGAGCAATGAAATGCACAACCCTGAACATGTGCCTCTTCAAGGTAGCACTCGAATTCTTCCGGATTTATACATAATCGTAGGATTAGGTCCGATCCAAGATGATGCAGCCATCCTGCTATCAACTGGAAGTTTTTTGTTTGTCGAAGTGTTTGTTGTTTGGATCTGCATTCCGTATTATCAAACCCACTTCCGAAGGAAAGAATGCTAACAATTTCCTGAGACCATTTGGGTACCATTTCAATGTTGAAAAGATAAGCATCTGGTATGTCATCATCTACTCCTTCAGGAGCTTCCCCGTTGTGTATCCTTGAAAGATGATCCTCTCGTAGATGGGTTTTACCCTTATTGACCACCACTGTGAAGTCAAATTCCAGCAATATAATAAACCAGCGTACGATTCCCCATGTATTGCAAGGTTTATTTACTAGGTACAAAAGAGCTTGATGATCTGTGAAGAACACAAATTTGTTTGCAAGCAAATAATGCGGAAATTTATTTACAGCATAAATCATTCCTAACCCCTCCCGCTCGATGGTTGTGTAGTTCTTTTCTTCACTATTTAACTGTCGGCTCGCATTGCAAACCGAAAAATCCATTGTTTCGTCTCCAAGTTGAGCTAGAATACTTCCAATGGCATATGCTGATGCATCAATGTGCACATGGAATATCTTTTCCCAATGTGGTGCCTTTAGTACAGGTGCTGATATAAGGTTTTCCTTCAGCTTTTGGAATGAAGTTTCACACTCCTTGGTCCACTCGAAATTGACTAGCAAACGATACAGAGGTTGTGCGATAACCGCATACATGTATATGAATCTTCGATAATATCCGCAGTGTCCCATGAAGGATTGCACTTGTTTCGCATTAGTAGGCATGGGTAGGTCTACAATGACTTTGACTTTGTCTAGGTCTGTTGTTATGCCATTTCTTGAGACAATGTGTCCTAAGATTCGTCCTTGCTTAACCATGAATACACATTCTGGGTTAAGACAGATTCGATATGTCCTGCACTTTTCAAAGACCTTTTGCAAATGGTCAATATGTTCCTCTCATAGAAGAGAGTGTACACACAGGTCATCCATGTAAATTTCTAAGAATATTCTGAGGTATTCTTTGAATGCATGGGTCATTAACCTTTGGAAAGTGATTGGTGCATTAGTTAAGCTACATAGCATAACTCGATACGCATAAATCCCCCATTCTGTGGCAAAAGCTGTTTTGTGTTGATCCTCCCTTGCTATTGCCGGTTGGTTGTATCCTGAAAAGCCATCCAGAAAGGAATAAGCCCGTTTCCCGGCCACTCGCTCAAGTACATGTTCTGTGATTGGCAAGGGATAATTATCCCTTATGGTTGCTGCATTCACCTTCTTGAGGTTTACACACAGCCACAGTTTTCCATTCTTTTTGGGAACCACCACTATGGGTGACACCCAATCTGTATGTTGATGGAGTCGTAGCTGTTTCTAAGGATAGAATTGGATGGGCCTTAATGGCAATGGACCGAATTGCCTTTGCTTGCCATTGGTATTTTGTTGGTGCCTATTTTTGTAGACTGTTTGGCACTCTCTTGTTTTCCACACGTTTGTTTTTTATTGGCATCCACGTATGTCGGTTTTCCTTTTTGAAATGCAGCTGTCTGCTTTCCGTTGTTGCTTGTACTTAAGGGAGTTTCTTTTGCTTTTGCTTTGGTATCCAAATGTGAGTGACATTTGGGTTATGGCTAAGCATTTTCTTTGCGATCCATATCTGTTTTATGCCCTTGGTTTGTGGTTAAGCCATCTGCTTTGTTGGAATTTTGTTGTTGCATTGTTCTTTGTCTGCCATGGCATTTTTATCCTTCCGCATCCATACTTGTTTACCTTGTTATGGTAGCCTACATCTTTGCATTGTGGCCGGTTACTTCATATGTCTGTAAGTAGCATGGTTGGCTTTTACCTTATTGTTGGTCGCGGGTATCATGTTGTTTGGTAATGGAATTTGTGCTTTTGGCTTTGTTTCCAGTGATTACATGGCTTGCAGTTGATCATGCTTGTATTGCTGAGCAAAAGTTATCACCTGTTGTTCATGTTCATGTTGAATTTTGACCGCCTTTGCTTTCCAATCTATTTGCACATTGTACTCTTTTTGCCAAGGTTGCCCTAGCATCATTGGGTGTTGTGTGCTTTCTTCTGTCACCACATAGAATTTGTGTGGGTAAATATATTGATGTACCTGTACATGCAATATAGTCCATCCCAATGTTTTCAACGGGTGTGATGTGCTACTTTCCAACACTTGAGGAGTAGGATGAAGTTGACCTGCGACTTTTGCGCTGTTGGTATAATCCGTTAGAGATCAAATTTGCTTGAGCACATGAATCAAGCAATGCTGTTGATTCAACTTGATTGTTGTCCACTTTGACCGCAATTATTGGCTCCACTGTTTCCTCCTCCAACTTCGTCAGTCGAATGGCATTGATTCGCAATGGTGTTCCACTTTGTTGTTGTTGTCGCAGAAGCCGTCTTTTTGCAATGCGTTCTTGTGCTTCGGCTTGAGCTTCTTCTCGTACTCTTTGTTTTTCCTTCGTTCTTTCTTTTCCTTGATGAATTTGTTGGAGCATCTCCTGTGTGAGTGGTAGATGATACCTCCTCAGTCGACATCCACTAATCCAGTTTGGCATTTCTTCACTTGCTAATGTAGCAAGCTTGACAACTCCACTTTGTGATAGATCACTAATCATAAATGGTCCCATCCCTCGCTTTTTAAGTTTCTTGGCATGTTGCTTCAAGGTATAAACAAGTAGGTAATCACCTGTTTTGAACTCTTTGGTACGCACATGTTTGTCAAAAAATTCTTTTTGTCTTCTCTTTTTATCATAGATTGAAGCGACAGCTCGTAAGCGTAGTTCATCTAGCTTTCCAAGATCATCAATTCTGGAAGAGATCTCATGCCCTGTCCATTCTACGCTTTTTGCTTCTTGTAGAGTTGGAATTAAAAACTCTATGGGTAGTATAGCATTTAGGCCAAACACCATGTTGTCCTATCGATGTTTTGTAAGCTACCCTGTATGCCCATAGTGTTGAGTGTAGCTGTTGATCCCAATCTGTTCTTGATTTCTGACACTATTTTAGTGAGAACCGTACATAGTGTTTTATTAGTGGCCTCAGCTTGCCCATTGGCCTGTGGATGGTATGGTGCAGATTTCCTATGTATGACCATGAATTCCTCTAGCAGATATTCAATGACTTCATTGAGAAAATGTGTTCCACGGTCACTGACAATTTTGATTGGTAACCCATAACGTACAAAAACATTCTCATACACAAATTGTGTCGTGGTGCGTGCATCAGCTTTTTGTGTTGCTTTGGCTTTGACCCATTTTGTGAGATAGTCCGTAGCCACAATGATATATTGGGTATGGGTGCGATATGCAGGGGGTGATATAGGTCCCACAAAGTCAATGCCCCATTTTGCAAATACTCTTGCTCCCATCATTGGACGTAATGGCATCTCATCTTTTTTTATTGGCATCTTGGTGCGTTGACATGAGCCACAACGCTTTACAAACTCTTCAGCATCCATGGGCAATGTAGGCCACCAAATTCCTGCGGTTAAGACAATTTTTGCCGTCTTATCGCCCGAAAAATGGCCTCCACTTATTCCGCTATGTGCATGTTCTAGAATTAGCAGGTATTCGCTTTCACTTGCACAGATTCTAAGTTGATTGTCCTTACCTCGCTTATAGAGTTGGTTCCCAATTAGCTGAAAGTCACGAGCTTCCAGCTCTATAGCTTTTTCTCGTGCTCTTGTGATGTTTTCAGGGAACGTCCTAGTGGTTAAGAAGTCAATGATATATTGACTCCATGCAGGTGCTATGTTTACCTGAAACAAAGTTGCATGATCCACTAGTCGTTTGGCACTACATATAGTACAATTGGTAACATAAGAATGTGTGTCCGCATACATAGTTGGCCAATAAACCCCTAACTGTTTCAGTCTCCAGTGTGTCTTCATTGTTGAGCAATGAAATGCACAACCCTGGACATGTGCCTCTTCAAGGTAGCACTCGAATTCTTTCGGATTTATATATGATCGTAGGATTAGGTCCGATCCAAGATGATACAGCCGTCTTGCTATCAACTGGAAGTTTTTTGTTTGTCAAATTGTTTGTTGTTTGGATCTGCATTCCGTATTATCAAACCCACTTCCGAAGGAAAGAATGCTAACAATTTCCCGAGAGCATTTGGGTACCATTTCAATGTTGTAAAGATAAGCATCTGGTATGTCATCATCTACTCCTTCAGGAGCTTCCCCGTTGTGTATCCTTGAAAGATGATCCGCTCGTAGATGGGTTTTACCCTTATTGACCACCACTGTGAAGTCAAATTCCAGCAATATAATAAACCAGCGTACGCTTCTCCCTGTATTGCAAGGTTTATTTACTAGGTACAAAAGAGCTTGATGATCTGTGAAGAACACAAATTTGTTTGCAAGCAAATAATGCGGAAATTTCTTTACAGCATAAATCATTCCTAACCCCTCCCGCTCGGTGGTTGTGTAGTTCTTTTCTTCACTATTTAACTGTCGGCTCGCATAGCAAACCGGAAAATCCATTGTTCTGTCTCCAGGTTGAGCTAGAATACTTCCAATGGCATATGCTGATGCATCAATGTGCACATGGAATATCTTTTCCCAATGTGGTGCCTTTAGTACAGGTGCTGATGTAAGGTTTTCCTTCAGCTTTTGGAATGAAGTTTCACACTCCTTGGTCCACTCGAAATTGACTAGCAAACGATACAGAGGTTGTGCGATAACTGCATACATGTATTTGAATCTTCGATTATATCCGCAGTGTCCCATGAAGGATTGCACTTGTTTCGCATTAGTAGGCCTGGGTAGGTCTACAATGACTTTGACTTTGTCTAGGTCTGTTGTTATGCCATTTCTTGAGACAATGTGTCCTAAGATTCGTCCTTGCTTAACCATGAATACACACTTTTCCGAGTTAAGACAGATTCGATATGTCCTGCACTTTTCAAAGACCTTTTGCAAATGGTCAATATGTTCCTCTCATAGAAGAGAGTGTACACACAGGTCATCCATGTAAATTTCTAAGAATATTCTGAGGTATTCTTTGAATGCGTGGGTCATTAACCTTTGGAAAGTGGCTGGTGCATTAGTTAAGCCAAATGGCATAACTTGATACGCATAAATCCCCCATTCTGTGGCAAACGCTATTTTGTGTTGATCCTCCCTTGCTATTGCCAGTTGGTTGTATCCTGAAAACCCATCCAGAAAAGAATAAGCCCGTTTCCCGGCCACTCGCTCAAGTACATGTTCTGTGATTGGCAAGGGATAATTATCCCTTATGGTTGCTGCATTCACCTTCTTGAGGTTTACACACACTCGCAGTTTTCCATTCTTTTTGGGAACCACCACAATGGGTGACACCCAATCTGTATGTTCAATCTCATAGATGAATTCCGCTTCCATCAGTTTATCAATCTCTTCTTTGATTCGTTTAGCAAATGTGTCATTATATGTATAAGGATGTTGTTTGCTAGGTTTTGCATCCGATTTCAAAGGAATTGTATGTTGACATATCAACGGATCAACTCCTTTGAGGTCTTTATAGGACTAAGTGAACACATCTTTATACTTCTTCAGAAGTTGTGTTAGCTGTTCTTCCTCTTCAGGCTCTAAATCGTTAGCTATATAGACCGGATGAGGCTTTTCACCTGGTTCTGCGAGGTCTATCTTTTTTGCATTTTCAGGCCCATCGTAGGATTCTTGGTTGGTTCTTTCCCTAACTGGTGGTGTCATTATGATTTTTCTGTCGTGGATAGTAAATTTCCGATAGTGTGATGGTACATTCATGTTCCCCTTTTTTGACTCCACTTTACCATCGCTATCTTCTTCAGTGGTCCATATCTCTCTCAAAGACCGTTTCAGTTCTTGGTATTTCTGTTTACGCTCCAATTTTGTCCACTTTTGGTCTTTTGTTGTTTCTTTTTTTTATTCTTGAGATTTTTGTGATTTTGTTTTGGTTTTAGCTTTTCGTAGCTGTTTTATTTCCTCTCGCGTTCTTTCTATTCGATTTTTTGAGAATCTTCCTGATATTTGATCTTTTACACAATCCTCTGCTTTTACAAGCATCGAATAGTGAGTTTTACCTTTTATCCTTGGCATCAGGTTCTCTCTCGCTTTGTTTCCTGCTCGTTTCCTCCTATAGCGTTCTTGGCGTCTAGGGTGTTGATTAGCAAAATCATAAAACTTGATATTCTCGGTTTCATTTCCGCGCTCACTTGAGGTGTCTGAACACTCATTATCTGCATCATCATTTACTTCCAAATGTTCAGAGGAGTTGTAAAACTCTTCTTGTTCTGGTGGTTCTACCGTCTCTTTTTCTGGTATAACGCTTACCATGTAATAGGGTAGCACATCATAGCCGTCCTTATCGCAAAATTTTATTGTTGGATTGTCGATAATGGTACAGACATCCAATGTTGCTAGTATGTGTTCCCATTCTAGAGGTTCCAAGGCATCTTCAGGGAAAGGTTCCAAAATATACTCCTTGTCCTCAATTGCTCTTTCTAAGACACAGTCCTCTCTTCTTAAGCTTCCACAATGTGAAGCTCCGCACATCCATAGCTCTTTTGGTTGCCCTAACCATGCTGGTAGTTCTGATCCTACTTCTGTAGCCGAATCAAACTCTTCCACCTGTGTTTCGTTCACATCTTTGTAACTATGGTCTTTCAGGTGTATTTTAGTTGTTGTCTCGCCATGTCTGAGGTATATGTGGTCATAAACCCAATCTTGGACCATCTTCAATTGTCGCATGAATAGTCGTCCCAAGATTATCTGATAATTGTTCTTTTTGTCAAAATCGACTATTGCAAATGTATGCTCATACTCGATTCCGCACAAAGTGACAATCACTTTTTCTAAAAGTCCTAGAGGCTTTTCCATGAACCCATCTACCAATTGCAGTTTCATTCTGGTAGCCCTCAAAGCTGGTTTTTTCCATTTTTTCCAGATTTCCTTGGTGGCGATAGCAACTCCCGCTCCACTGTCAAGAATAGCCTTGGAAACCACTCCTTGGAATTCTACCGGTAGCATAGTGTTTCCGTCTTCTCCCTCACAATATTCTCCAACCTTATTCAATGGTACTGGTCTAGTGTTTAGTTGAGGCCTGTCCAACTCTCTGATCCCTTCTTGTAGCTTCAAGGTGGGGTCTTTTACTCCAAATTTTTCTAGGCATTTTCCTACTGTGGTCCACATGTTTGGCCTTAACCTTAGGAGTTCTGCTAACGTGATTGTGCATGCCACTGGAGTGGATAACAACTCAATCAATCCCTGCGAATCCATTACCTTGTTAGAATAAAGTCTTTGAGATGGGATTGCTCTCACTTCCGACTTAGCTTCATACTCTCCTAGGTAAGAGGGTTAGGTTCTCAATGAGTCTGGTTGGCTGTGCCCCGAACTAATAGATCCTTGGTCTCCCCCTTGTGAATGTATCTCAAAGTTCATTTGAGACCTTGCCTCAAATTCTTCAATGGGAGGTAAGATCACATTCTTTTCTTTTCTCGTGCTATTCGTGTGGTTACTCATCCTATTAGCCTCGTTGGCCTCACGGATTTGCTTCCACAGATCATCTAGACCGTTACTGTCCTTACCCATTTCTGCCAATGTTTTAGGCTCGAGCCCGTCACTTGCCCCATCGGTGGTATTTGGCACTATGATAGGCTCTCCTCTAGACTCATAGGCATGAGTGAGTCCTTCCTTTGTTTCCACATGTTTCTCTAAAGTTGGTTGGGTAGGGGTTGGAGCTGGTGCCTCATGCCAATTTGCAGGTTTACCCAGCGGGTCTTCCATCAATGATTGAGCCGACTCAATCATCTTTTTACACATATCCAACCTCTGTTTTTCTATTTTTGCATATGGATAAGTCATCCACCTTAGCTCCTGGGTTTGGTTCTTTTTAAGTCGAGCTTCATAAGCTTTTAGAAGCGCATCCAATTGCTCATTTACCTTGTCTACCAGTACAGATCCTCCTGATCATGCACTCTTGGGCTCTGCTATTTCCTTGGATGCTATGGCTGCTGTGGTGTGTGAGCTTAAGCTAGCTAGATCCTCTAACCGCTCCAATATGTCCTTGGTATGTTTCAACTCCTCGGATAGGGCTGTTTGCTCATGTTCCTTCCTGGATTTCCTACGCGCCTTTCTAGCTTTCCAAGTGCTTCTCTGATTTTTTGTTTCTGAACTTTGGGCATCGGTTTTTGGCTCTTCAACTATGGGTTCATTCGTCCTTCTTTGAGCTTGGGCCCGTGTTACCGCCTGAATAGGTATGATTGTTTCATTTTCCGATCCTCCACTGGAAGGTACTATTTCTAACATATTCAAGGTAGTTTTTGCTCCTTTGCTCGGGTTTTTAGGGCAATCGGGAATCAAATGAGTAATTTCACATTCTGGGCAATACGCATTGACTCTAATGATTTCATCATGAAGACAGTCTCTCAGCCAATGGTCTCCTCCACACTTGTAACAGGGTCCCTTGGGTTGTTGAGGTGCTCCTTGAGCTCCTCTTTGTTGGTAATCATGCCTCTGTCCGCCCATGCCTCCATTGGCTATGAACATCAGTGTTCGTTCATCTAAGCTATATCTTCCTTCTGCTGCTACCTGTGTAGCAGTTGGTGGTCCTTGATTTCCTATCATGCTCCATGGTTCTGGTGTCGAGGGTTCTTCCGGTGGATAATAGACAGGGTTTGCCGCATATCCATTTGGATCTTCATAATATGCATGCATAGGCACCAAAGCCTTCTCCTCTGATTCAATTACTGTTGGTGTGTATCTCATACCAACTGGTCGTAATCTTGGTGTGTATCTCATACCAACTGGTCGTAATCCTGGTAGGGGTGGTTGTTGCCCCAACATTGGTTGTGGTCTTTCTAGACCTACAAGTCCTGGTAAGTTTCCTGCTTGATATCTAGGCATCGGTGGAACTTGAGGGGAAGCTATTGGGGCTTGGGGAGCGTAAGGTCTCTCTCTCACATATCCCTTGTTATAATAACATTCATCGGTCCCATGGTTTGTCCATTTTTGTTCAATAGCACACCACTTGGACTGTTTAGCCTGGGGTTTGGTGTACAAGTTGATCTTTCATCTACAAGCTGCTCCTGATTTACAGCTACTTCTCCTTTTGGTGCTGTCTTAGAAGACTTGCTTCCACTTTGCTGTGAAGACGAATCGTCATCAAGGTCCCTAAACTCCCCCTCTTTGTAGACCGCACAATTGTCCACAAGGTACAGAGCCTCCTTGGTCAACTCATTCAACGTCGTGCTCCTCTTCATATGTAAGTCTTTCTGGAGATCTGCATTCCTTAGTCCTTGGATGAATATCAGCATAAGTCTGGACTGAGTTGGCAATTCTTCAACAGGACAGAACTTAACATATCTTTTTAGTCTTAGGGCTGCCTTTCGTACAGATTCTTCATCTTTCTGTTTGAATTTATGGATCTGTGAGACGGTATTATGAGCGATTCCCCTTTGAGAGAATTCCTTGATAAACTCGTCAAACACTTCCTCCATCGACTCAAAGTCTCTACGCTCTACAGAGTCAAACCAAGTGGCAGTATCATCCTCTAGGGTTAGTCCAAACCCTGCAAATTGGGTAGGAAAATCTAACACCTCTTCGGCCCTAATTACACGCACAAAGGCTGCTACATGATCTCTTGGGTCTCTGCTTCCTGTGTATTTCTTGTTTACCTATTTTTGTACTTGAGAAGGTCTAATCCTTCGATGGTCTACAAGCCTCATCATTGGATCTCCTCGTCCTAGTCGATATAACTCCTCAGGCCTTCTGTAATAGGCTGGTTCCTCTCCCAATGGTGCTCCTAAGCCATAATTTCTAACGGTTCTTACTGGAGGTGGTTCTTCACTTCGAACTCGTTCCATGGGTGGTCCTCCAAGCGCTGTTGACCCATGTGTCTTTGGCTTACTCTCTGCCGGATACCTTGAATAGAGTGGTCGTTCTTGCAAATCCCTGAGCCCTCGTGAGGCTTGATAACCATCTCGGTTTCGGTCTGATTCCATTGTTGCACTCTGTCGAAGCCATGCATGCAATGATGGCTGGTTTGCTGGTTGGTCTTGGCTGTTGAATGCTTGCGGTCGGGTGAAATGTGAGGTAGCGTCATACTCATCTGAAAAAGGATTCGTTGACTTGCTTGGGGTGTAGGTGGCTCTTGGCACTTCCTCAGGGGCATATGCTGATGCTCCTCGACCTGTTGCTCTCTCTACTTCCTCTGGGAAAATACGTTGGTATTCTCGCCCGTATCTATCAACAAAAACTATGCCCTTCCCCGTAGCAGTTTCATAAGAGAATAAGTAAAGAACCTTGTCTTTGCTTAATTCGTTTACGTATGGTTCTTTGTTGCGAAAGTAAGAGACTATACCCTCACTCTCATGCTTGTAGATTCCCACGTTTTCGCTATAAGTTGGAACCCTGGTTGTTTTCTTATCATACATAAAAATAGCTCCAAGCCGATCAATGTTTGGTGGCGGTTCTGAGTTTCTGAAATCATTTTTCCTTTCGCCACATTATCTCCATATCTGTTGTAATCTTCAGGGTTACTAACTATTAAATAGTGGTTCCCCTTTTCATCTCAGAATCTATCTCCATCATCATACGCTCGGATTATCTCCAATCTTTGAGCTGGTCTCTCTTCGATACAAATGCACTTGCGGCCTCGATAATCAGAATAGACTAAGGCTCCTCTCGAGTTTGTTCCCTCCAAGAAGATCATCGTGAGATTGGAATCACTCAAAGGATTTTGGGAGGTGCTTCCTCCTCGCATAGGTCCATCATAGGTGAAACCTCCTGGCTCTTGACTACCCATCATGAAGAAAGATTTGTCTGACGAAGTGTCAGTATCACTACCTTCTTCAATAATCAGTGCTAGCGGATCTAGCCTTGCTTGAGTTACACTCTCTTCGGTGGACACTAAGCTACCTTGGTCACCTGCCACCTTCTGGTCTCTAACAATGTATCTTCCTGATCTTAAATTCATCAAACTTATCAATGCAATTTATCACAAATCCAACCACTCACCTGGCAAAGGTCAGTTTCTGCTCAACTTCTTGCTTTGTTGCTGAATATACCTGTACACAAGCGTTTTAATTTCGGCAATTTGAATCAAAGCATTTATCTATTAGGGGTTATCTTAGTAATGATTGGTATAACTGGAGAGTTAATCTCAACCACTACTGTATTTTGTACACTGCTGATGTTCTGGATTAGGTTTGCTAATCTGAAACAGTACTACCCTCAAATGTTGATCAATTTACACGAAAAAGTCTGAATTCAGTCTTTGCTTCGTCAAGTGGGCAAACAAGGTCCAAATTCACTTCTGAAAGAAGTTCTGGAACCCTTAAGCCAAATGGAATCTCACTGTCTATACCAGGTCAAATTTTCCTTGCAGTATGCCCCAATAGACACGTAGGATGTCTCCTGTTGTGTTTTGCCTGGATTTTTGCACTATTGTTTCCCCTTGTTGTGCTGAGCCTACAGCTGGTTTTACTTTTTGGTTTGGACACCTATTAGCTAGTCAATGAGTCAGAGATCTATTCCGACGGCCTGTTGCTGGTATTGATCAGTCTAATCAACTCCAAATTGGACCAAAATTGACTAAGAGGCTTCCCTTAGGCTATATAACACCTTACTATGCTCAAAGTCAAAGTCTGGCTTCATTTTCTTGCATTAGACATCCTACGCGTAGGATGTCTTTTTCATCAGAATGGCTTCAAACTCAATGCCCAGGCTCTCCTTGAGTTTCTGATCACTTTGGTATACTCAGAATTCAGTTTGGAGTCCCAAATCACTCAGAAGACATCCTACGTGTAGGATGTCTTTTTGGCCTGTTTGACCCCAGATTTGTCCCACAGCTTCCCCTTGATGTCACTAACCCAGTGGTATGCTTAGATTTTGGTTTGGATGTCAAAAGTCCCAAATTTCAGCTGTTTTTGTTTTTTCAGTCAAAAGTGCTAAAGTCCGCTTTGAATCCAATTTTCTTACCCAAATGAGGTGAAACCCCTTTCAGTCACTCAATATATCATGCAAGACATGCTCATGCAGCCATCTTATGGTTTTGGTCTCAAAATAATATTTTGGCACTATTTGGGTAGGATGTCTGGTAATTTCAGTCTATCTGGCCTTATCCTATCAAGATATGGCCAAATTTCCACTTTCCATTTGAAATTAGGGTAAACCCTACCTTCTGAACACACTGGTCAACTCAAAATCCAAAAATTCCTCCCAGATTAGCTTGTAGACATCCTACGCGTAGGATGTCTCTTGGCTTAAAATTAAAGTGTTTTCTGATGACAAGAATGCTCCTAATGCTCTGTAGATCTATCAGACACACTCACAGTAACTTTTGGACTTCAATTAGGCTTTCAAACACACTTTTTGCGTCTTTTTGTATTTTCTACAAACTTGTAATGATTTTACCAAGCAAGTGTACATGCATGAAATACTCTAGATCCTAAATCATGATTTCCTACTTACACTACTCCTACCTATCATGTGAAATGGTGATAATGGTGTTTTTGGTTGCTTTTTGGCCTCTTCAGACTCTCAAGCTCTCCTCTCACCGCTTCTACCACTCCAACTCCTACTCTAGAACTCAACTACCACCTAAAACTACCTAAGTCTACCTCATCTACCTAAGTCGAAGGATCTAGGCCAGACACACGCTTCCTAAACTCCCTCTAAGACCTAGAGAGTCCTCCACCCTCTGATCCTCTCTAAATGTAAAGCGAGACTCTTGGCAAGCCAAAAATCCCAATCCTCAAGGATTTGTCTCGGTCACCTACCTAAGGTTTTCGTCCCCGGCAGCGGCGCCAATGTTGGACGGATACGCCGCGATGGACGTCAGCACAGCGAGAACTCACCTAACATGTAATGTCAGCTAAGGACGAAGCTCGATCCGCAGGCGCGTGGAAGCAAGCATAAGGTGTCAACCTACACTCGACCAACTCCTAACTAATTCCTACAGAGGTCTCTACCAATTGTCTAAGTCACAGCCCTCAAGAGTGCATAAGAGGAAACTTCCTACAACGCTTTCTAGAGCCGAACACCCATCAAACAATCTCAAAACACCATAGAACTTGAAGGAGACCCTACTAATACCAATAGGTCGCTCTCCCTAGGGTCTATGAACCAAAATCCAGACCCAAAACACCCAGTGCAGAAACACGTAGGATGTTTGGCCAAAATCTGCAGGTCTTCGTTTCCGAAATCTAAAGTGCCTAATGTGTAGTTCTACTCAATGTGAACGCGTGGATATGCTGCAATGCAAAATAGGACGACGTATACTCACCCAACCACCCGATGAAGCTCGTAGAAGGAGCTCGCAAGATCAGACCGTACGCACGCAATGTAGGTATCGGCGTGTAGCTCTCGTTGGGGGCAACACGATGCACCTCTCTGCACTCAATTCCGACCACCGGAGCACATGTAGCATCAAGACGAAGCTCACACTCTCTCTCTCTCGTACACAATACGCTCACTCACCGACTTCAAACTTGTTTTTTTTTAAATGAAAAAAGGGTTTTCTTCATTAAGGTCAAAAAGTGGTATATATACCTTACAATTTCTCAAACCCTAAAGTTCCAAAGCCAACCATCTACTCAATCTAACTATCAAAACTGGAATACAATCTGGAAACTTCTGTAAGTCCCAATAATTACAAGGTGAAAAACCAGGTTTTCTTTAATGAATGAATAATTACAAAAAATAAGAGTCCTCCGAGTAGTTACTGTCGTGGGGTGTGTCCAGCTTCTAACACATAGTGATTTAGTTCTTTTGCATCATTAGAACTTTGATTATACATGTATGAGTCATCCATTCTTCTTGAGACATACGGCATGTCGACTTGTTGTGTGTCGTGTTGTAACGTGTTTGTGTGAGCATTCATGTCTCCAAAGACAATGACTTCACCCTGGTCCTTGTAATGAGCAATGTCTTCCTCTAGTTCAACAAAGGGCTGATTTCTATTCATATCCAAGCGAGCATAAAAGTTGAAGTCATAGTGAGGAATGTAGCAACCAGCCGCAAACATGACTTGATTATTTGGTGGGTTGATTTTCAGCCATAAGTAGCATTTATATTTATCTTTTTTGACAATGGAAACATCTTTCAAACCCTTTTTGATCATACATGCTACGCCTCCTTGGCCTCTACGTTGCTTTGCATTTTTGGCCCACATAAAAGAATGCACGTCATATTTGGCAAGTCCAAGAATTTGTTGCGCATCATGCTCCCATGTTTTGACAAGAAGTATCACATTGAAGTCATTGGTAAGCTCATCAATGCCAATTCCCACATTCCATGGATACCCGTTACAACTCCAAAAGCATATTTGCAAGCGTGAGTTGGTCTCATAGATCATGCATCCCTATTTTTTCAGTGGACTTGCATCCTCCTTAAGTGACTTTTCTTCTTGAGATGACAAATTAACCTTCTTACTTATTTCCTCATGCGCTTTGCGTCGCATATTTTGCTGCATAAGAGTGCGATCCTCATATACATTACAAACCGTTCCTTTGAGGTGGATCCAACTATTGTCAAGGATGATATTTCTCTTTACCTCATCAGCCATGGTACATACAATAGGTCTTTCTCCCGAGAGAGGAACTCCTTGTTTTCCAACTCGATGTGCACTATAAGCCATGGTTCTAGACATGCCAAAGTATGTAGCAAAAAACTCTTCAATAGCAACCACAAGAGATTGGGGTATTTCCATGCTTTCTTCCTTGAGTCCACAAATGAAGATGTTCTTCAAGCGTTTTTGCCGTTCTTGCAATTCTTGAGTGTCCACATTCTCTACATTCTTTGCTTGGACAGCCGCTTGCGTGATAGAAGATGTAGAAACCACATTATCCTTACATATATCAATCCATGATTTGGATGCATTTCTCATCTCACATATCTCATGTTGTATTGTATCTATCGTTTCCTCTTTCAATACATGATCACTTCATCTTTGCTCAAGTGCTCTTTCAATCCATTCATGTCAATAACAGAGCGCTTACATTCTTGAACTTCATTCTCAAGATGCATCAAGCGTGTTGTTTGCATTTCAATAACCTTCTTGAGGTGCTCATTCTCCACAACAAGAACTCTTAAAGTGCCATTCTCCATTGCAAGTGCGTGCAGCTCTTCACCTTGCTTCTTGACGGTTTCTTACAATGAGACCAAGTAAGCCATGATCATTGCTTCCATTGTTGTAGACGATGTGGTTGGATTAGCATCCAAACTCCTTAGAGATTTTGTATCATTCTCCATGGCGAGTGTGGATTTTCCACCCTTGTGAGTTTTGTCCGACATTGTTTTAAAGTCGGCAACAAAAATGCAAAGTTTTGAGAGTTTTTTCAATTTTGAGATACTATTATAGCAAAGCCTTTCATTGCACAGAAAAATTATATCCTTACATCAATGCGTAGAGAGCTTTGTGCTCTTCGATTGAGGCTAATCGAAGAGCACAAATCGGAGTTCAAATGAAGAAGTTATTAAAAAGAGTGAACTGTTGTCTACTAGGTCAAAAAACGGCTTAGCGAGCGAGAGAGAGAGAGAGAGAGAGAGAGAGAGAGAGGGGGGGGGGGGAGGGATGGCGGGGGGGCAATTCTATAAAGCTTGGACGAGCCCTAGAAACACATGCATGCACGTGCACAAACACACACACACACACACACACACACAAATTCTATTAAGCTTGAAGGAGCCCTAGAGGTAGAGAGAGAGAGAGAGAGATTTTATTATCCTCCTCGGAGGTCAAATATGACCTATGGGACCAAAGTTACATGTGATGCAGTATGTGTATGGCTGATGAGTGACTCTTGATGCTCCAAAATTGTGGTGATGAGAGTCACAATGGAGAGACCACACTACTGTAACTGGGAGGGAAAGTGTGTAGGTCTAAGTCATGGCTGAAAATGTGAGAGAAGCAAGTTTGGATGTGACCAAAAGTTGAGCTCTCTAGTAGTGTGTGGTACTCAGACTCTCCATTGTCCCAACACCTTGTCTCACATCGAAGGAAATGGGAGCTAAGCCAAATGGCTGCGATAGTGCATATCACCGATGAGGGGATAGGCTCAAGCATGTAAGTGTGAGTACGGTTTTCCTCTTTCAGCAAAGAACATGGTTTTGTAGTTGGGAGAAATATGGGTGGTGTAATGTATGAAGCATGACCCACCGGATTTCTCTCAAGCCGTAATACTTGGCGTTGTAGAAAAGCTTCATTCACTTGGGAGTCAATTGAAGCATCATGTAGCAAGTGTAATGCATCCCATCTCCCAAACCACTTTATGTCTTGCATCCATCCGTGCTTAAGATATTGCTTTTATGTGTCTTTTGAACTTTTTTTCTTGCTTCTCATGCAATTGTAGGAAGTCTATGTGAGGGGCTTTGACGCATCTTTATCATGTACTCCACAACCCTTTCCATGCTCATAACATCAATTGGAACAAATCCCGACTTAAGAAGTAGGAGCATATATGGTGTTTGTAAAGTTTTTAAGAAAATGATTTTGGACATTCTCAAACTCTTTCCAAGTAGAATTTGAGATGCTCCCGTTCCACACTTCAACTCCACTAAGAAGAACCGGTGTCACCAATGCATCAAAAAGATACTTCTTGAGAACCCAACACTTGATGTTTCCCGCATTACACATGTTCTCAAATGCATAATATGATCTCTTTCCCACTTCCAAATGATGCATAGCACATTCATACCATTTGTGATTAGACGGAACCTCAAGGTCAATGTACTTAAAGATCTCAACAACTTCAAGTGTCTCACTATTGTACACAATGCATGGCTTCTCCTTATGGTTGGTTTTCACAAGCATAACCTTTGCTTTGGATTCATTCACAAGCAGCCCACTATGCAAGCAAAATTTCTCAAGGACAACCATAAGCTTTTTTGCATCTTCTAAAGTGTGTGTTAGAAGCACTACATCATCCGCATACAACAAAAGCATGATTATTGCATTGCAAATAGTGACCTCTTCAATGCCTTCTTCTTGCATGAAGTCAAGTACCATTTGTTCCAATTGATCGATACATAGACCAAAGAGAGTTGGTGATAACAGATATCCTTGTTTAACCCCAATAGTGCTTACAAATTTTTTTGAAATTTCTCTTCCCATGCGCAATTGACAGATCACCTTCTCATAGATTCGAGAAACTACAAGCATAAACTCACTTGGCACTTGGAGTTCTTCCATCCTTCTCTACAAATTGTTACGTGGAATCATATCAAAGGCTTTCTTAAAGTCAACAAATAAACAATACAATCGCTTGCCTTTCAACCGACTTTCCTCCACGAGAACACGAAGAGTGACAAGATGATTAATGGTTCTATGGCATCAATGAAAACCCGCTTGTTCTTTTGCATGCTTGTCATTCTCTTCAGCGCAATCACTCAATTTCATCTCCATTATGCACCCAAACAACTTTTTTGTAAGAGACCCAATCATTATAGTTTGGTAATTGTTTACATTCTTCACATCCCCTCCATTATACAAAGGCTTAACCCAATTAATACTCCAATCATAAGGCATACCATGTTGAATTACAAGGTTGAACATATCATACATCCACTCATGGATAAAATCTCCCTTCCATTTGATCATCTCTGGCTTGATACCTTGAAGATCTCCCGCTTTGCGAGTGGCCAACTTTTCAAGCCCACCATATACATCCTCAATAGTAAAAAAAGAGGATATACATGAGAATGAACCATAAAATGATTTTTTTTCAGCATTTGCTTGCTCATATAATTACCTACAACGGGGACCATATCCACAAGACTCAAGTTACCAAAATTCTCAACCCGCTTGCACCTCAAGTTTCTCCAAAATCTTCCACATGCATGTGCCTTTCTTGAACTTGAAAAAGTTGTTGCTTTACTTCCTATCTTCTTCTCTTCTTTTGAATCAATGCCTTGTATGTATGCAAATGAATTTGATAGTTGTCTTTGTCATACTTTCATCAAGCTTTATCAAGGACTTTCGAGCATCTTGACAATCTTTATCAAACCACCTTTTGTGTGATCTATCTTTGTTGATACCATGGAGATGCTTTATGGCAAAGCATTCTTCGGCACAAGAACAAATAACTTTCTTGAAAGCTTCCCATTTAGTTTCCAATGGTGCGTCATATTGAAGCTTTGTCATCCATAAGTTTTGCTCAATCATTTCAATGTACATTGGTGCCCATTTGAAATCCATACATAGTGATAATTTCTCTTTCCTTTGGTTGAGATTATCATGCTTAGTTGCTTCTTCACATGAAAGGTCAATACATAAGGTTCGATGGTCAGATTCTGGGCTCCATTGGCCAAACATAAAACTCTTTATACGATACATGATGGCTTCAAGGAATAGCATATAGTCAATCACATTGTCCTCATTATGTTTCCTACATTTAAATCCATTGGTTCCACTCTATAAACATACACCATTGGCAATGAGCATACCCGTGCTATTACACATGTGTAAAAGTAGCTTTCCATAGTGATCCGGATCTTTCTCATCCATTGAAGTACGATCATACAAGTGAACTTCCTCCAACTCCCCAAATTGTTGAGTATCATGTTGCAATGTTTTTGTGCGAGCATTCATATCCCCAAATACAATAACATCACCTTTGCCTTTGAAATAAGCAATGTCCTCTTCTAAATTAATAAAAATGGCTGATCTCTATCCATGCAACCATGACAGGGGGAATCACAGTGAGGAATGTAGCAACCGGCTACAAAAATGGGTGCTCTTTTTGGTGTCATAATTTTCAGCCATATATAACGTTTGTACATGTCATCTTTCACAATTGATACAAAATCTTCCAATCCTTTCTTAACCATACACGCTACCTCTCCTTGCCCTCTTCGTTGCTTGAGATTCTTTGACCATATCAAAAAATGTACATTGTAATCCTCTAAGCCGTTAATCCGTTGTGTATCATGCTCCCAAGTTTCAACAAAAAGTACAATGATAAATTGCTTGTGCCCAATGAATTCATAGACAGGAAAATGAGAGAGATTTTGCTCATACCTCCAACAAAGCCACATTCAAAGGTGAAAATTAAAGAGGCCACCCATGATGTCAATACCAGAGATAGAGCTAAGTAGAAAAATCGGTGTGTAGAGGAGAGCAAGAAACTAAGAGATAAATAAAAAGGCACAGTTGTTGTGGAAGACGAAAAGAAAAGTACACACAGTAACGTATGAGATAGATGTGAGAGATGGTTAGCTCACTTCCCTCTGCTCCAAGTCATAACAATAAATTTTCCATACAAGAGCAACAACCAATGGAGCCTTATATGCATTGAGCTTGACAAGCAACTCAATTTGACAAACCCATTCAAAATTAAGATTGTGAGTATTTAGATTTTGAAATTAGTTTATGTGGGATTAGGTCTGCATGCAATAATTTTTGTGGTTGAATACAAATTTGTGGGTTTGCATCTGCATAAAAAGATTATGCATATGACAAGTTGTGTGGCAGTTACAAATTGTACAAGGCGACCATAAAAGAAGTCACAATGTCAAATCAAACGGATGCAAACTCATGTCGATGGACATGTCTCCTACGTGCTGAGTACATACTATAGATCTTCTTTGCACTAGAGCCATTCATGTCAAAGATAGCCATTTTTCAACAATAACATGGTGGTTGTATAGCAATAAGGATGGTCTCAATTCCTTTTTTTTGCAGAGTGTATTGGAGAAATACACCATACTATATTTGCATCAATACTGTGCAACACTTGTCCCCAATATCTACTTTCTATTTCAAATCCTGTAAGTTTGGATGTAGAAGATATCTTGTTGGATGACCGATAGAGATGACAATGATAAGTGAGGGACACAAGCCAACAGACCTCTCCAAGTCCTCAAATTTTTCTAGATAATATAAGAAGGGACAAGAAGAAGAGGAGGATAAAGGCCAGGCACATGGAAGGGTTGAGGAGAAGAGTGATCATGCAGAGGGAGAGGTTGACAAGGAAGAGATGCATGATGCAGAGAGAGGTGCTGAGAGGAGGAAGGAAATGCGAAGACCGAGGAGCCAGAGATGCACCATGTCGAGGGAAGGGTTAAGAAGGAAAAAGTTGAGAAGGAAGAAGATCATGCAGAGGGAAGGGCTAAGGAAAAAATGCACATTGAAACTCCCAACCCTCAAGCAGGTCCCTCCACCATTCCATCAAAAGAACATCCGCAACAATCAACAGTGCATGAGCCTCAAGCAGACCATACCACTATAGGAGCCAATTCATATGCTATGGACAACTCTACGATGGAAACATAAGAGTCTCGGACTGCAAAATCACAAGGGATTGAGGATAAAAATCTTGAGGGCATTGACACTAAGCAGGACACCATCCACAACAGTCGGACCCCTAGTATGCTAGACATTGACATGGTTGTTCTGTTAATACCCAATGTAAAAGAATAAGAAAGTCATGCTACTTTCTAACTACTTATTTGTTTTACAAAATGTTTGTAGAGATTGATTATTCTAAACATCAATGGGTTGTTGCTACTTTGAGATTCATATAACGCAGATGCAGTCTACATGGACCTACACACTTTTTGTATAGGCAGTTTGCAGGGTCATTGTACGGCTAGGGACTAAGGAATTTTTGAAGTTTCTTCTTCAAAGGTTCTTGGTTGGAATATGGTCCTCAATGTAGCAAAACGTTATTGACTGTCTTGTGGTCGTAGTTTGCAACATAGCCGGAATCCAACGTTCAAAATTTAATTTATTGTATTGCCAAAGGTAGTGTGTTTCCATCGAGGGCGACTAACACCCTACAAAACCAAATGTATACCTTTATTACAAACCCTTTTCTCAAATGCATGTGCCGTTTGATCTTGACAACACTTTGTTGATAGGTGACACACCACATAAGGGTTTTCTTAATCCATCGGTCACAACTCTCTCCCCGCCCTCATTTCAAGCCATGAACGTGACTTCTAATGAGAGGAAATTTTGATCCCATAGCTACAAGAATTGTATTACATCCCATTGTTTGTGTTTGAATTTGTACTTGGAAACACTCTTTGAAATGCTAACTATATACATTAGAATGATTCCTTGTACTTGTCAATGTGGTTCCAATGATGAGCTAGAGAGAGAGAGAGATTCATCTTACTATTGAAATAAAGATACAACCCAATGGTCAGATTCATCTCACTGTTGAAATAAGGCTTTCAATTAAAAGAATCATTACATCCCAATGGAATTCATCAATAAAGATTTAGATTGATGAAAAGCTATAGCCCAATGGAATTCATTCAAGTTACATTGGCATGATTTGAACTCGGCCACCCAGCTCTCTACATAAAATCTATTTTTAACAAACTGAGAGCGCTTGTACCAAAACGAGATGATAAGTGACTATCAAGAAGCTTGTCACAAAAGGTAGAATCAAGAGATTTACATACTAGCATAGTCTTAGCGAAATGTATGTAGCAAGTGTGAAAAGGATCAATAAATAAACTAACAGGAAAAAATTTTGCAAGCTTCACCAATTTGGTGGGTATAGAGTTTTGAAGAGACCTTTACACATCCCTATACAACTTACTCTAGAGAGCTTCACTCGCTATTATGTCTGATGTTAGCCAGTCCACGGAGTTCCAATTGGTTGGTAGAGGAACCTTAACCAATGTCCCTTTTTTATGTCTTTGGTTGAGCTCGTAGAAGTGGTCGTAGAAGAAAATTCCCTCATCTGCAAGGCTCTTGCTTGATCTTCCAACATACTATAAAACAACAATGTGAGCATGGATTACAGATATGAGTCCTAAGAAGAGAATAAAAGGAAGGATAAGAAACCACTTACAATTGCATCGTGGTGATGACCATTGAGACATTACTGCCATTAGCTATCACATCAGAGTGAGTGAAGATATGCTGAACTAAAACCTCTTTTTGGTCTTCTTACCAACCTCCACTTTAAAATCCAGCACTCGTGCTTTCCATGTAGAACAAAAAAAGATTCTCTATAGAGGATATTTTCCTCCTTGGCTACATGAGAACCCAAGAACCTTTGCATATCCTCTGCTCTTGCCATTGATTATCTGCAGTGATGGAGTTTGAGAAGGAAATAGAGATTATGTTGCTACTTAGCCTCCTTGGTAGACTCATGGTGAGGCTAGCTGGGGAGAGAATAGAGCAACCCCTAGAGCTTTTCGGGCGGGAAGAAGAAGAAGAAGAAGAAGCCATAGTTCTTTCTAAGTGGAAGAATAAAGATGTAATAGAGGGAGGATAAGTTTTGAAAGCTTTTTTAATAGAGGAATAGCTTTTAGTGGAGGGAGTATGATAGCTTTTAGTAAATGTCTTTCAGTACCTTGATGGATATAAGAGTCCCTTACTAGTGGGTCCACATATTGATACCACCAACCCTGTTAAGACAAGATGTTACCTTACAAAGAATTTTAAATTCTTCACATTTTGGAATGTTTTATCCTATTTCTTGATTTATTTCATGTATTTTCTATGTTACATTGCCTTGTTGCCCATTGGATGCGCTTTCTTTTCTCTCTCTTTAATATGGACCTCTAAAAGACATCCAAGATCTTCTAATGCTTCGGTTGATCCTCTTGTACCTTCTCCTTAATAAGACCTCATTTTATCCCATTGGCTTCTATGATGTATCATTCGTTTGAGATTCATGAATTAACTACCTCTATTGCATGCACACTAGGGCTTCACTAGGGTTTTGTAGAAGTGGCATATTCTTTCTTCCATTGTTAGTGGGTAGCGATGTCCTATGTTCCTCATTGCATTAACTACCTCGAGTGCATGCCCACTAGGGTTTTGTAGAGGTGGCATAATCTCTCTACCATTGTTGGTAGGTGGCAATGTTCTATGTTCCTCATTGCAAAAAAAGTGGTTGTCATGGTGGGTTGCTAGCATTCGTTATATAGGATAGTTTAGGTTTGGCCTTCTTGAATCAATCCTTGGACAAGACAATTTTTATGCCATGTCCTCTTTCTACACAATTCGAGCACTCTAGCATTGTCCAAGGTCTATGATCTCATTTTATTGGGTATTGAGGTTTTTCTATTGGTCCTACACCTTCTATAAATTGTTAATTGACTCATTGAGCCTCTCAATTACCTCCGTTGTGACCTTCGAGACTTCTTAATGGATGGTGTACCTTGTTTGGACTCCTTGTTTTCACAATTTCAATCACAATTCTACACATACTTCATTTTTTAGAACTTTTGATTGCTTAGCTTCAATAAATTTTGCTAGTTCACCTAGCACTACCTTAGTTTTAAAAGTTGGAAATAGTCCAGCAATGAATCTTTTCTTTTTCAAAAACTCAACCCCATCCCTAGGGTTAGGGATAATCCTTAACTTCATAAACAAACAAACTCTTGTTTATATGCATAATAATTATCAAAAGCGACTTTTGTTTTAAAATGAAAATTCCCTACCACAATTTTTTGGGTGCGTGTGGGATGAAAGTAGTAGTCTAAGAACCCTCGCACCACTTGTTGAAAATTACTTTAATAGATCAAAACCAAGTGCATGTATCTTTTCTAAGTATTATGTCAAGCATACCCAATCTCTCTTTATCTACTACTTGATGATTAATACCATGCAAAATTCTATTAAAATATTTCAGCATCTTCACCAGGCTCTCCACAAGAAAGAGGATATTTTGACACTTGTTATTGATCCTCCATTATAACAATTTATCACAACAAGGGCTACAACAATAGATTCATAGCCAATCTCCAATCAATGAGGAAGTAAGTAAATACCTCTCTACATTCTCATCTTGAGCTATTTATAAGTTAGTGAGTTCTTGTAACTTGTTTGGTCAAAATACATGGGATAATGTCTATTTTATGATTTTAAAGGCGTGAAGATGGAATTCTTAAAGGCAAATCATATATAAAATAGTATTTAAATTAAGAGAGAAATGTATCATGTGAAGAGTTGTGTGAATTTTTAGACACTATAGACACTTCATTTACAAGCATTCATAGATTTTTCCATGTTTCCTTATAGCCCTTCACTTATGTGTGAGAAAGAAATGAAAATTTTAGATGCTCAAGCATCATCTTGAATGGAGAAAGTATTGTTGTCATGTGTGAGAGTCAATGTGCATGTTTTGTAGTTAATTGATGAATTAAATTTTTGACAGAATGCCATACGTAAAATCATGTCAATAGTGTGCAATGGTGCTACCAAAAATGTGTGTGTTTGCGAGCATTCACAAAGGCAAACTTAAATTGCTACTTGACTTTTCCAATGAAAGCATTGATTATTGAAGAAAATTTTGACTTATTTGGTGAACATTCAAGAAGACACATCTGTTGTGCTAGTTGTGCAGAAATGAAATCATGACTACTTCCATAATCTAGAAAAATTTTAACATCCTTATCCTTGATTGTGCCCTTCACTTTAAGCAATGTGTGAGGAGATATTAAGGTACTTAAAGAATGGTTGTCATTAGGGTCTGGGTTATAGCCCTCACTGTAGTTTGCTTCAGCTTCACTATCATAATGAGGATCACATTCTATCAAGTTGACTCTTTTGACTCTTTTGACCATAACTTGCTCATTTGAACTCCAATTTAGGTGATCTATAGCCTCAATCAAAGAGGACGAAGCCCTCTACGCATTGATGTAAAGACAAAATTTTTCTGTGCAATGGAAGGCTTTACTGTAATAGCATCTCATAACTGAAAAAACTGTCAAAACTTTTTGTTTTTGTTGCCGACTTGAAGGCAATGTCAGACAAAACTCACAAGGGTGGAAAACTCACCATGGAGAATAATGCAAAATCTCCAAGGAATTTGGATACTAATCCAACCACATCGTCTACAACAACGGAAGCAATGATCATGGCTTACTTGGTCTCATTACAAGAAACCATCAACAAGCAAGGTGAAGAGTTGCGCGCACTTGCAATGGAGAATGGCACTTTAAGAGTTCTCGTTGTGGAGAATGAGCATCTCAAGAAGGTTCTTGAAATGCAAACAACACGCTTGATGCATCTTACGAATGAAGTTCAAGAATGTAAGCGCTCTCTTGTTGACATGAATGTATTGAAAGAGCGCTTGAGCAAAATTGAGAGTGATCATGTATTGAAAGAGGAAACGATAGATACAATATGACATGATGTATGTGAGATGAGAAATGCATCCAAATCATGGGCTGATATATGTAAGGATAATGTGATTTCTATATCTCCTATCACGCAAGACGTTGTCCAAGCAAAGAATGTAGAGAATGTGGACACTCAAGAATTGCAAGAACAACAAAAACGCTCAAAGAACATCGTCATTCATGGAATCAAGGAGGAAAGCATGGAAACAGCCCAATCTCTTGCGCTTGCTGTTGAAGAGTTTTTTGCTACACACTTTGGCATGTCTGGAATCATGGCTTATGGTGCACTTCGAGTTGGAAAACAAGGAGTCCCTTGCTCGGGAGAAAGACCTATTGTATGTATCATGGCTGATGAGGTAAAGAGAAAGATCATCCTTGACAATATTTGGATCTACCTCAAAGGCACGGGTTGTAATGTATATGAGGATCGCACTCTTATGCAACAAAATGTACGTCGCAAAGCATATGAGGAAAGAAGCAAGAAGTTTAAGATGTCATCTCAAGAAGAAAAGTCACTTGAGGAGGATGCAAGTCCACCCAACAAATAGGGACACATGATCTATGAGACCAACTCACGCTTGCGAATAAGCTTTTGGAATTGTAACGGGTATCCATGGAATGCGGGGATTGGCATTGATGAGCTTACCAATGACTGCGATGTGATACTTCTTGTCAAAACATGGGAGCATGATGCGCAACGAATTCTTGGATTTGACAAATACGATGTGCATTCTTTGATGTGGACCAAAAATACAAAGCAACGAAGAGGCCAAGGAGGCGTAGCATATATGACCAAAAAGGGTTTGAAAGATGTTTCCATTGTCAAACAAGATAAGTATAAACGCTACTTATGGCTGAAAATCAGCCCACCAAATAGTCAAGTCATGTTTGTGGTTGGTTGCTACATTTTCTCACTATGACTCCAACTTTTATGCTCGCTTGGATATAGATAGAGATCAGCCTTTTGTTCAACTAGAGAAAGACATTGCTCATTACAAGGACCATGGTGAAGTCATTGTCTTTGGAGACATGAATGCTCGCACAAATACGTTACAACACGACACACAACAAGTCAACATGCCGCATGTCTTAAGAAGAATGCATGATTCATACATGTATAATCGATGTTCTAATGATGCAAAAGAACTGGATCACTATGGAAAGTCACTTCTACATATGTGCAATAGTACCGGAATGCTCATTGCAAATGGTGTATCTCTATGGCAAGGTACCAATGACTTTACATGTAGAAAGCACAATGGGTGATAGTGTGATTGATTATATGTTGTTCTCGGAAGCCACTTTAGAATGCATACAAAGATTTACACTTGGTGAATGGAATCCGGAATCGGATCATAGGATGTTATGTATTAACCTCAAGTGTGGTAAACGGCCCGAGCATGTAGCCTCCAATCATGATGTGAATCATTTGTACCTACGTCTAGACTTCAAACGAGCACTTATATATGCTGATATGGTGGACCAAATGCTAAGCATGATAGAGAATCAAGAGATCCCAACATCAGAATGCAAGTAGAAATTTTTCAAAGAAGTAATTTGCTCTTGTGCGAAGGAATGTTTTCGGTAAAACACATGTCTTGCAAAAGGTCTAAGAAGGGTAGCACCAAGAAGAAATGGTTTGACATGGAATGTAGTCAAGCCCGAAAACACTTGCTAAGATTGGACGCAAGCAAAGACAAGGAAATTTACTTGGAATGTTCACACACATACAAAGCACTTGTTCAAAAAGAAGAGGAGAAGGTGGGAAGTCAAAAAACAACTTCTTTTAGCGCAAAAAAAATCACATGCATGTGGCAAGTTTTGGCAAAATCTAAAAGGCAAAAGCATTGAGAGCTTTGGTGACTTGACTCTTGAGGATATGTATATGCATTGCAAGAACCTCTATGAGCAACCCAATGTTGATAAGATGGAGTGTTTTAGCTCCCTTCCATTTATGTCTCCCTTCTTTACCATTGAAGATGTATGCCGCGCGCTTGAGAAACTTGCTACTCGCAAGGCAGGGGACCTTCAAGGTGTCAAGGCTGAAATGATTAAATGGACAAGAAAGAAAACATGATATTGGATATGCGATATGTTCAACCTTGCACTTCAGCATGGCATGCCTCATGATTGGAGTGAAAATTGGATCAAACATTTGCACAAAGGAGGAGATGTAAACAATGGGAACAACTATCGCACTATAATGGTTGGTTCTTTGATGGCAAAGTTATTTGGATGTATCGTGGAGATGAAGATAAGTGAATGGGCTGAAAAGAATGGCAAACGCGTGCTTGGCCAAGCCGGTTTTCAAAAGCATCATAGCACTATTGATCACCTTGTCACTCTTCGAGTTCTTATAGAAGCGTCTCGATTGACAGGAAAAAAGTTGTATTGTTGCTTTGTGGATTTCAAGAAAGCTTTTGACATGGTACCACGAGAAAATCTTTGGAGACGTATGCAAAGCCTTCAAGTGCTGAGAGAATTTATGCATGCAGTCTTTTGCATCTACCAAAAAGTACTATGTCGACTACGTATGGGAGATGGAATTTCATAATTTTTTGCAAGCACCATTGGTGTCAAACAAGGATGCCCACTTTCCCCAAACCTCTTTGGGCTACTCATTGATGAATTGGAATGCATGATTCTTGATTTTATACAGCAAGAAGGCATAGAAGAGGTTAAGATCGGAAATGCGTTGATCATGCTTTTGCTTTATGCCGATGATGTAGTGCTCTTGGCACATACCTTAGAAGATGCACAAAAGCTTATGAGTGTCTTGGAACGCTTTTGCCTACATAGAAGACTGACCGTGAATGGATCCAAAACCAAGGTTATGCTTGTAAAGACCCTCAATGATGAAAATCCATGCATTGTATACAACAATGAGCAACTTGAAGTGGTAGATCACTTCAAGTACCTTAGCCTTGAGGTTCCATCCAATCATAAATGGAAGGATTGTGCAATGCGTCGCTTGGAAGCCGAAAAGAGGGCTTATATGCATTTGAGAACATGTCCAATGTTGGAGAGATCAAGTGTTGGGCTCTCAAAAAGTACCTCTTTGACACATTGGTGACACCGGTGCTTCTTTATGGAGTGAAGGTGTGGGGTGGAAGCATCGGGACGTCTACTTGGAAAGAGTTTGAGAATGTCCAAAAGTGTTTTCTCACCAACTTTCTCCAAGTCAAGACACAAACACCCTACATGCTTTTACTTCTTGAGTCCGGACCACTTCCCATTGAGGTCTTGGACATGCAAAGGGTTGTGGAGTACATGCTTAAGACACAATGTAGCCCTTTGTATCGACTTCCTAGAATTGCATATGAAGCAAGTCAAAAGGTCCAAAAGACATGCAAGAGAAAAATACTAAGTTCGGGGTGGATGCTTGACATCAAGAAATAGTTTGGAAGATGGGATGCATGTCACTTGGTCAAGGATGCATCGATTCACTCCCAAGTTAATGAGGCCTTCTTACAACACCAATGTATCACGGCTTGGGAGAAATTCGGAGGTTCTCGCTTCAACCATTACACCACACACATTGCCCCAAACTACAAATCTTTCTTCTTTTCTAAATGAGATAATCGATTCCTACATCCTTGAGCCTATCCTGTTGAGTGAGATCTGCACCATTGCATCCATTCGTCTTAGCTCCCATTCTCTACGCTGCAAGACAGGACGTTGGGGAACTGGCGAGGAGTCTCATCGACTTTGTACCTTATGCCCTCGTCAAGTGCGAGAGAGTGAGTACCACACACTACTTGAGTGCTCATCTTTTCACCACAATAGGTTCAATTTTCCCCATATATTCAGCCATGAGCTCTCCCTACATACCTTCCTCTCCCAACCATGATGTGGATTCTCTATTGTGATGCTCATTTCAGCCATTTTGAGCATCAAGAGTCACTTATGACCTCCACTCACACCACGTGACATGTTCATTTGGTCCCATAGGTCATATTTAACCTCCGAGGACGATAATAGAGCTCTCTCTCTCTCTCTCTCTCTCTCTCTCTCTCTCTCTCTCTCTCTCTCTCTCTTCCAATTGACTTTATGGGCATGGAAAGGGTTGTGGAATACATGATAAAGATGCATCAAAACCCCTCACATCAAATTCCTACAATTGAATGGGAAGCAAGCAAAAAAGTTCAAAAGACGTATAAAAGCAAGATCTTGAGCACGGTTGGATGCAAGATATAAAGAAGTGGTTTGGAAGATGGGATACATTAGACTTGCTACATGATGTCTCAATAGACTCCCAAGTGAATGAAGCTTTTCTACAACGCCAATGTATTACGGCTTGGGAGGAACTTGGTGGGTCACGTTGTCGTGCTGCTTTGCGGGCACCGAGTGAAATACAAGGATCTCCTTGCATTTTCAAGGTTTTTCTAAACTAATGATTTAGATCAGATTCTGCTATGACATCGGGAGATGATTGGAATGTATGCTAATTGTGGTTTGAGGCAATCAAATGAGGTTGCTACCTGCAGATCGAGAAGCAGCGATAATTGTCCAAAAGTGGTCTCATAGGCCAATATTGTGGTGCTTGAAGTGATTTACAAGCTGGTCTGGACGGCTCATCAAACAGAGCCCCGCTAAGAAAGTTATTACAGCTTAAAGCTGGAAGTGGTTGTAGATCTGAGACGGATAGGGCAAATGGGGACAGATGGTCAAAGGCGGTGAAGTGACAGATGCATAGGGCTTGAATTATGGAGCCTGTTGGTCTTCTCAGATTCACAATCGGAGTCTCAAATTCCAACTTACAGAGCTATGAAGTTTTGATAGGGGCCGATTTTAAGCCGGTTTGATCACTTTGGAAATTGTGTGATTTGATGTTTTTTGGGCCTCAGCAATGATCTAGAAGGTAGTACGTGTCATGTGAACTTGGCAGGAAGTGACAACTTGTGAATCGGATTCCCGATGGCCAAGATAGGGCAGATCAAAGGTGTGAGCCGATGCCGGGCAGATGAGTGTAGGTGATTTTTCATTTTCCAAACGCGTAGTTTGAGGCCAAGGAATGGACTAACAAGTTCAAAGACGGGGAGGAAGACTTTTGGCCGGACTTGATGGCTTGAGTATCGGGTAACGGGGCAGGAAATGGGAGCATTAGGAATATGGGAGAAAAGAAGTCATTCTTTTTTAATGCTTTGAGGGAGTTTTTTTGTGGATTTGGGTCTTGGGAGCTTGAAGCTGTCCGGCTTGTCCCGCGGCCTGTGGTCTCCCCCTAGTTTTTTGAAGGGTAGGGAAGAAAGCCCCCCCCACACAGACACACACACACTAGCAAGGTCGAGGGAGCGCTCATGTGAAAGGAGGTGTGAGCGAGGGAGAGAGCATTCCAAAGTGAGTTGGGAAAGCTCATATGACTAGACAAAGCGGGTGTGAAGGGGTCAAAAATGGAAATTCAAACGCCATTCAAGGCCAGCCAAAGGTGGTTAAGTCCTAAGCTACACCATTCAAAGGTGAGTTCGATTAAGGAGGGTGTCCAAGAAGAGAGAGAAAGAGTCGCAAAGAAGAGAACAGACGAAGCTAGAGCATGCAAAAGGATCCAAAATTTCCAAAATTGGAGTGCTTGTAAAACTCTTGAAAGTGAAGTTTCTAAAAATGAGCAGAGCTTCCCTATAAAGGCCATTTTTGTATCATTTTAGGGACCTTTTTGGTGTTTTCTTTTGGGGATTGGGAGGGGCTTTTGGAAAATCGACGGTAGGGAACCAATTGGGATCAAGGAAAATTGGGAAGAGCGTCAAGAGCACAATAGAACTGGGTGGCGGTGCTACTTGGGGAAGTTTTCTAATTTGAGGGTTGCAATTCGAAGGGCATACCGAAGCGGGCGTATGCAACGGAATTATAAAAGAGCAATCAAAAATCTTAAGTTGTATCTGCTGTCAGTTGACAGCATCTCTTGAGTCTCGAATCTCTGTTTCTTATTGTCATATCAATTACTAGCGTTCTTATTTGCAATCTTCTCTCTCTCAAACTCTCTTTAATCATCAATATTATGTGTATTAATCCCTATTTAAGTGTATCTGCACTCGTTTAGCCTAGTTTGAGAATAAATTAAGATCCTGTCTACAGCCAGAGGCCCGATGCTTTCCCGATCGACGTTGGAGAACCGCGCACTCCGACAATTTGGTGAACCCGACGCAAAATTGACCGAGGTAGACAGAGCCAGCCATGGTGACAAACTAAGAAGAAAGAGATGCAGCAAACCATAGGGCTAATGGATGCTATTTTGCAGCAATAGTATTCAAATTAAGTGCAATTTATGAACCAGAATTTGCGTACCGGTTTGAAAATCGAGAACTGGGAATTGCAGCAGTCTGCAAAAGGTGAACTAGGTTGATTTCAAGAGCATAGCAACCCACCTAGAAATTTTGCAAGTATCAAAGTCGGCAATAGCAAAAAGGAAATTTAATGAGGAAGAAAGCTAGAAGCGGGAGATGGTGGAGCAATTGGCACTTGAAAATGCCAAATGCTCAGTTCTGATGGCTATGATCCCGCAGGTTACTTGCAGCGCTATGAAGAGGAACTAGAGCTTCATGGGGTGCCAAAAGTAAACCGGATTCTAAAGTTTGACAAGTTTGTGATTCCATACTTTATTGAGCACGTCCACGAGCTTCAACAACAAAATCTGTATAGCTGGAGCAAGTTTAAAGTTGTTGTCATCCGTGAACGATGTGATCCACGCATGTACGAAGATGATGGGGATTGTGGTAACGTGCCTACTTATATTGAGGCTTGCAATCAGATTCAGGCTAAGCTTGAAGCTGCTATCAATGAGTGCTTGCTTGAGGATGGAAGGCTATTACAGGATAAAGATGATGAAGAAGTTGTTCGGGAAGTCTATGTAAAGTTGGGGATTGTAGATTTCATGATGAAGGTTGAAGTTGAAGACTTACAGGTTCAAGAAAGGCATCATGATTGACAGGGTGTGGATGTGTATGAGCATCTACAGGGTTTGGATACACTAGATTTTGAGGTCCTGAATGTGCAAGAGAATGTGCTTGAAGATCTACGAGGTGATGATTTAGAGGGGGTGCATACTCCTTCTTTATCAAGCTTTGGTGATGCAAAGGTCACAATGTGGCAGATTGATCCTCAATTTGATGGTGCAATGCAGGATCAAGTGCAATCTCTTGGTGTTGCCTATGATTGGAATCATTGTGCTGATCATATGGATACGGCGGTGGATGCTATTTTCCATACTCATGCTGAGCTTTGTGCTACAGAAGTTCAGAGATACTTGGATGAGGAAGAGAAAATTCAAGATCAGTCTATAGTAGGTATGGCTAGTATTGTGCATGCCATATGTGAAAAGCCTAGTTTGTTGCCTGAGAGTATACACATGATAGAGAATTCTTCTGAAGCGGTGGACCCATAGCTTATGTGTTTATTGGACGAAGCTTTGGAAGGATTCTAAGTTATGGATGCTAAGGGTACTTAACAATTTAATTTCGTGCAAAAGCAAGTTTATCCAGATGTAGCTGATGAGGACCTTATGCAATTGTTGGATGAGGTTCTACTAGATTTTGAGTATGTACCAAAAAGGGAAACTTTTCTTGATGATTCTCGGGGACCACATGAAGAGAGTTTTTCCAGGGCATTCACGGACTTAACTGAGCAGGACCAAAATTTTACTTCCCGAGGGGATGAAGCTGCATTACCAATGCTCCTACCCGTAAATGATGATCAACAATTGGCAAAACAGGTCGCACAAGGGATATGGCAGTATCTAATGATACCTAATGCTATATGGGATCTTATGTTACCCTATGATGTAGGGGATTTTCTGCTAACTTTGATCCAAGAGGAGAGGGTTATATGCATGGTCCAAGGCAATTGATGGATATGCTTTTTGATCCGGGTAGGGTTCATTATGGTTTAAGGGTCAATTCCTACTTATGTTCTACTATTGGAAAATTCTTATGTTTCCTTTATGATCCTAGAGGAGGGTACATTCTAATATGAAAGTTGATACTTTTTTCAAAGCATGCACACAATGGGAAAGTGGTTGTGTGTTTACAAGTTTTTGCTTCATAGTTTAAATGAAGATTGGCACATACCGGGGGATGTGCAGGGTTAGAGGGGGTGGATGTCGTGCCGCTTTGCGGGCACGGGGTGAAAGATGGGCACAGGAAGAAGAGGATCTGCTTGCATTTTCAAGGTTTTGCTAAACTGATGATTTAGTTCAAATTTTGCTATGACATCGAGAGATGATTGGAATGTATGCTAATTGTGATTTGAGGCCATCAAATAAGGTTGTTGCCTGCAGACCGAGAAACAATGATGATTGTCAAAAAGTGGTCTCATAGGCCAATATTGTGGTGCTTGAAGTGATTTACAAGCTGGTCCAAACGGCTCATCAAACGGAGCCCCGGTGAGAAAGTTATTGCAGTTTAAAGCTACAAGTGGTTGCAGATCTGAGATGGATAGGGCAAATGGGGACAGATGGTCAAAAGCGGTTTGAAGTGATAGATGCATAGGGATTAAATTATGGAGCATGTCGGTCTTTTCAGATCAACAATCGGAGTCTCAGAGGCCAACTTACAAAGCTATGAAGTTTTGAGAGGGACCGGTTTTGAGCCGGTTTGATCACTTTGGAAATTGTGTCATCTAATGTTTTTTGGGCCTCGGTAGTGATCTAGAAGGTAGTACGTGTCATGTGAAGTTGGCAGGAAGTGACAGCTTGTGAATCAGATTCCCGATGGCCAAGATAGGGCAGGTCCAAGGTGTGAGCCGATGCCGTGCAGATGGGTGCATGTGATTTTTCCCATTTTCCAAATGCGTAGTTTGAGGCCAAGGTAAGACCGGGCTATGGCATGGACTAGCAAGTTCAAAACAAGAAGGAGGACTTTTGGGCAGACTTGATGGCTTGAATATCGGGTAACGGGGTAGGAAATGGGAGCATTAGGAATATGGGAGAAAAGAAGTCATTTTTTTGGACGCTTTAAGGGAGGTTTTTTCTAGATTGGGGCCTTGGGAGCTTGAAGCTGTCCGGATGTGCCACATGGCATCAAAAATCCTATATGCAATGCCTTAAGGTCCGAGTATGGAGTATATATCCTATATCGTGCAACACATTGTGTATCGAAGGTTGAAAGAGCTCTCTCTTCAACGTGAGACAATGGCGTGGGCTAGTGGTGGCAATTCGAGCGCTGCTCATGGCCTTTCTTGGCGGTCGATAGGCGGAATTGTAGGCCATTTTGCAGATGAGGGGCAACAGCGCCAGTAGTGGACGGAGTCCTACGATGGCAATAGCCACGTTGGCGTTCTCTACAGAATGATGACGTGATGGCCCTAAGGGGCTTGTCCTGCGGCAGTTTTTTGAAGGGTAGGGAAGCAAGCCCCCCCCCCCCCCCCTCCCCCAATAGCGAGGTCGCTAGTGCTCGTGGTGAGGGAGCGGGAGCGCTCATGTGAGAAGAGGTGTGAGCTAGGGAGAGAGCACTCCAAAGTGAGTTGGGACAGCTCATATGACCGGACAAAGCGGGCATCGAAGGGGGTCCAAAATGGCAATTTCAAATGCCATTCAAGGCGGCCAAAGGTGGTCAAGTCCTAAGTTACACCAGTCAAAGGTGAGTTCGATCAAGGAGGGTGTCCAAGAAGGGAGGAAAAGAGTCACAAAGAAGAGAACAGACGAAGCTAGAGCATGCAAAAGGATCCAAAATTTCCAAAATTGGAGTGCTTGTGAAACTCTTGAAAGTGAAGTTTCTAAAAATGAGCAGAGCTTCCCTATAAAGGCCATTTTTGTATCATTTTAGGGACCTTTTTGGCGTTTTTTTTTTGGGGATTGGGAGGAGCTTTTGGAAAATCGATGGCAGAGAACCAACTGGAATCAAGGAAAATCGGGAAGAGCGTCAAGAGCACAATAGAACTGGATGGCGTGCTACTTGGGGAAGTTTTTTGATTCGAGGGTTGCAATTCGTAGGGCATACCGAAGCGGGCATATGCAACGGAATTGTAAAAGAGCAATAAAAACTCTTAAGTTGTATCTGCTGCCAGTTGACAGCATCTCTTGAGTCTTGAATCTATGTTTCTTATTGTCATATCAATTACTAGCATTCTTATTTGTAGTCTTCTCTCTCTCTCAAACTCTCTTTAATCATCAATATTACGTGTATTAAACCCTATTTGAGTCAATCTGCACTCGTTTAGCCTAGTTTGAGCGTCTGCTAAGCTCTTGTCTACAACCAGAGGCCCAGTGCTTTCCCGATCGACCCTGGAGAACCGTGCACTCTGACAACGCTTCATAGATTACACCACCTATATTGCCCCAACTACAAAACTATGTTCTTTGCTGAAAGAGGAAACCATACTCACCCTTATATGCTTGAGCATATCCCTTGCCTATCCCCTTGTCAGCAATACCTAGTGTCACAGCCATTCGTCTTGGCTTCCACTCTCTTCGATGCGAGATAGGGCGTTGGGACAATGGAGAAGAGTCAAATCGATTGTGCACATTATGCTCACTACAAGTTTGAGAGCCTGAGTACTACACACTACTAGAGTGCTCAGCTTTTGGTCACATCTGCCGAACTTGATTTTTAGCCAACACTTAGACCTACACGCTTCCCTCTCCCAGCCATAGTATGGACTCTGCATTGCGACTTCCATCACGACAATTTTGGAGCATTGAGAATCACTCATCAACCCCATACATACATCACATGTAACTTTGATCTCATAGGTCATATTTGACCTCCAAGGATGATACTAAAATCTCTCTCTCTCTCTCTCTCTCTCTCTCTCTCTCTCTCAACCATGACCTCTCCCTACACACATTGCATTTCCCAACCACAGTGTGGCCTCTCAATTGGGACGCTCATTTCCATAATTCTTGAGCATCAAGAGCCACTCACTAGCTCCACACACCCCATGTGATATGTTTATTTTGGTCCCATAGGTCATATAATTTGACCTTTGAGGGCAATAATGAAATCTCAATCTCTCTCTCTCTCTCTCTCTCTCTCTCTCTCTCTCTCTCTCTCTATATATATATATATATATATATATATATATATATATATATATATATATATATATATATATATATATGGGAATATGCATGACAGAATTATGATTGAAGTAGGTAAAAATAATTCCAATTCAACAAGGCTTACGGTTCACTGCATTGGAAAGGAATTAAGTTCAAACTAGCAACAACCTTATTATCAAAGGCAGCAATATTGAAACGACCCTATATGTGAGCCATGGTGCAAACAAAGAGAAGAGAGAGGTAAGAGGCGACCCCATATGGTGAGCCATGGGGAAGCATTGATTGCCCTTTCCTGCCGTCAAGAGTCAGGGGGCCAACAAATGATTCTGGCTACTGAATTCGCAAGCTCTTACTACACCAGCTGCAGCATCCACATCTCTATGTTGAGGTGACGACGATGATGATAGGTGCAAGTTCTGCGTGCTGAAGTGGCAATGATTCTGCCCAATGACTTGGCCTATCCGCATTGGATGATGGCTGCATTGATTCCAACTGCTGACTTGGCAAGCATCCTGCGGCCACAAGCCTTTTTTCCAGCCAGGAATGTCCAGTAGATGGAGGGCACCGACCTTATCGAACAAGTGAATCTGTTCAGAAGGTTTCCATAAATACTAATGCTTAGGTAGCAAATGCCTTATCGAACAAGTGAATCTGTTCAGAAGGTTTCCATAAATACTAATGCTTAGGTAGCAAATGCCTTATCGAACAAGTGAATCTGTTCAGAAGGTTTCCATAAATACTAATGCTTAGGTAGCAAATGCCTTATCAGCAATCCAAAAGCTCAGAAGAATTAGACCGACTGATAACCTTGTTATATTTGACTAGTTCCGATATATAAGACGAGCTAAATACTAATGCTTAGGTAGCAGATGCCTTATCAGCAATCCAAAAGCTCATAAGAATTAGACCGACTGATAACCTTGTTATATTTGACTAGTTCCGATGTATAAGACGAGCTTCTGTGACTTTCACATTAAACTCTTAAAACCTGAGCTTTCAAGCAAACCCAGATTCCTTCATGCCCAAAAAACAGCGCAAACAAATTCACTGGTGGCTAGCAGCCACCAAATGCTACTTACTAGCCAACAGGATCATAACCTAGTGGTTAAGGTGGATGTTAGGTTCAACACCTGGCAGTATCTTTCATATTGCCTCGAAAAAAAAAAAGGTGTGCCTCTACATACTATGGCACTGCCTTTTGATGGGCACGCACATGAATAGAGAGAGAGAGGACTTCTTACTATTTCTTTCCACTCACATGGCAAGGTTTGATGCCCTTTTTACACGGGCCCAAAAAACCTCCACATCAACACTCACTTTCTCTCAAAAGGCAGTGCCAAAAAGCTATTTACTCCGCTCCATAATACAAGCGTTACAGAAATATAGACAGTCAAAACATTGAAGTTATCTCATGTGTAACAGAAGCACGAGTTTCTGAAAGACATCGCTGATGGAATTGCAAAATACATGCATGCCTATTTGCATAACATTATAAAATTTGCATTCGCTCAAGAGTTGTAAATGAAACAATTTGGGCTTAATGGCTACTGTCATGGGAGAATGCTTGTTGTGTACATTTTATATTGCGACCACACATGTACAATTTTTACAAAAGCCATAGAGGCTCTGAATCCTGTGGGCCATCACAATGGTAAAGAGCTGTTTGCATGGAGAAAACCCAATCACGAGTATTATACATGTCACCTCTTCCCATTCCAATCAACTCAACTACCTAGTCTCCCTTGTCTGCACTGTTGTTGCCAGGATGTCAAAACAAGATCATTTCACACATTATCACTTCTTTTCTTCGATTTCTTGAGAGAATGTTTACGCTTTTTTTTCTCTCTCTTCTCCTTTTTCTTCACTTTGCGCCTTGACGCATCACCTGAGCATTCTTCCGCTTCCTTCATCTTTTGCTTTTTATCCATACTCTTGGAGTCCAATACTAGCTGCCTGTCAAGAACCTCCCTCGAGGGACCTATGATGCGCTGCTCCCATTCCTCTTTGACTCGCACAATAGAATCATCTGCAAGCCCTGACTGAGCTGAAGGATAAGGTCCTGTTTCATCCATTCGAGACCCAACTGTTCCCCTACCACGCTTGACCCTGGAAAGTGCACCATTAAAACCTCGCAATTAGGATACACATTGCACAATCTTCAGCAGTTTTCATTACAAGAAAGACAATGCACACCATGTGAGTATGTGTTTGCAAAATTACAGCTACTGGAAAAGGTAATGAAATTGTCAAGTGCAACAGAATTGAAATGGTGAAGATCTAGGTTTTACACTTCCACAAATCTTTACTTCTTTCCTTGTGTTAATGATTGCTTTATAATTCCTTGAGGAGAGGGAATAAGAGAGGTGGAGGTGGAGAGAGAAGAAGAGAAGAACAAGAGAATTCTTACATCGTAGGAAACTATCCCAAGAGACCTTAGAGATCTATCCGACTTGGGGGGAGAGAGAGAGAGAGAGAGAGAGAGAGAGAGAGACCCGACGGGGTCCCAACAAACCCTCTCAAGGGCCCCCCACACCGTTGCCGTATGGAATCTGCTTTCGATTGCGTAAATGGAATATACACACATGCAGTACCTCAAGTGCAGACTCTACTGGCTCATATGGGGGAAGTCGTCACCATAACTCTTCAAGGTGAAGCACCTCCGGGGCTGATTCGATGCACCTTTGGATCCGTCTCGATGTGGGATTGCGAATGGCCATCAAGGGGTAGATCTAGGGCTCATTTGCACTCCCGATGTGAGAGAAATGAAGGATTGAAAATGCAGATCTCGATGATGCCGATGATGGACAGAAATGGGAGCACACGAGGGAGTGGTCTAGAAGAGGCTCAACAGGCTACCGAAGGTCTGAGCTACAGTGGAGAGGCTAGCTGTGACAGATCTGGGCCGTTTCCGGTGAGGGAAAGGGCTGAAATCTGAAAACGCTGGGCTGTTTTAACTTTTGCTGCAGTAGGAAAACACTGGGCTGATCTGCGACGTGGAGCACAAAACGCTAGGGATTGCTATTGCAAAAACCTTGGGCTGAATTATGGCGCTCCCAAAACTTAAGCCAAAAACGTTGGGCAATGGGCTCCCTTTCTAGGACTTTTTAAATTAGGTCGGGAATTTTAGGCCAGGTCGGGAAAACTCTGTAGACGTACACACATGGGAGTTTTTTGACAATAACTCACTATTATGTGACCCATTTGACGAACCGATTGGACATGCTCGTCATGTCATATGCCCACCAAAGTGTAATAACATCTGTCAAAATGCTTGTACAAACCATTTATGCAACAGGGTTCCAAAACTGGAAAACATAATGGATTTGTCCAAACATGCAAGTCCTACAAACTAGCTCACAAAATTGCCGGTATTAATCCTCCTAGGATTCTATACACTCCTATCTAGAGATAGGTACAGAATTGGCTCTGGAAGTCGATGAAGCATATCCACATGGTATACAACCAAGTGCACGTGACAGAAATAGCATTAATCAAAACTCTGGTTTGAACAACCGAAAATGTAAGGTGCAACGGAATGAATGTTGTATTTTCTCAAGATTAGTTATCTTTATTGCTCAAGGTTCCTTTTAGTTCTTAGGGAAAGAGAGAGCTTCCGTCTTATGGAGAGTGATATGATCACGAACAAAGTAAGTGGATATTGTGTGTGCAAGTGAATGAGACTGAGAGAAGGAGAGAGAAGAGATACGACACCCGAGAGGTTGTAAAACCCTCCTCCGAAGGCCCCACTCTCGTTGGCAAGAGTGGTCTACTTTGATTGCACAAAGGTGTACAATGCGAATGCAATGGACTGATGCAATGGGACTATGCCGATGACGACGACGGTGATGACGATGACGACTTGATGGGTGAAATCTGGGATCTTCTAATCGCTGAATTTCGGGACTGTTTCGGTGGCTGAAAATGACTGTTTTGGCTACGTTTTTATGGCTGAAAACGGGGGAACATCTGCAACCAACTTGGGGGGGAAACTGCTACTGTGTCATGGCTGAAAACCTGCGTTTTCCTCAAGGCTGAATTTGTTGATCAAAAACGCTGAGATGGCTGGTCAAAAAACGCTGAACTGCTGCAGATACCTAGCGTTAGTAAAAACGCCAAGCAAGGCAGGGTGTTGGTGATGCAAAACGCTACAATGCTGATGGTACTGGCGTTAGTAAAACTTGATGCTGCTGATCTGCTAAATCTGCTACTTCTTGGGATCGCCAATGTGGGGGTCTGCAAGGCTGGGCTGCTTCTTCAAAAACGCCAAGGCTGAGATAACCAAAAACTTTCTAAGTTCCCAAAATACATAAATGAAGACTTTGCTTGTGAACAATTGAAGAATTTGCTTGTTGTGAAACTTAGATTTCTAAACTCCTAAACTAGCATTAATAAAGACATGCCCTAGTGGTCCCATCTGGCTATGGCGTTTGTTCACACTCAAGTGATTCGTCACACATGACTGCTTACGCATTCAATATCCTTCACTTTTGTAGAGACATGCATATCAAAGGGGTCTTGTCGAATTGTCAAGGAACGCCTTGCTTTCCCAAAATAAAGTGGGTGAGGATCTCCCATATCCAGGACTCTATAATAGACAGATCAAAAAGCTAAAATAGATCATTCAACTCATAAAAATTCAAAAGATACAACACAGATCTGAATTGTCACACAAAAATGGCTTTGTGCCACACATACATGCTATAATTATGCCTTACGAGCCAAGGTTTGTCCATCTCAACAACAAGTACCTAGTGCTCCGCCCTTGTCCGCCACCAAGCCCGACCAACGCCCTCTTGCTTTCGGTCCACATTGCTTTAGCCAAAAAGGGAAAAGAGTCAGAGCAGTCCATTGGAACCAGATTTTAGGTGTGATTGGAGAAACTAATTCAAGAAAAACAACTATAAGCAGCAAGGCACATAACAAATGTCACAAACTGGTGATGTGGCAGTGCTCCCGGATACACACACGGCCTTGCTAACGTGGCAGCTGCGGAAAATGCGCCGCAAATCCCGCCGCAGAACGCGCTGACATGCTGAAGTGGCAAGCCGTACGGACAACAGTACGCTCTGAATTTGCGCTGACGGGCCGTACAGATTTCTCGAAATTACGCTGGCCAGCTTTTGGGAATTATGCTTTAATTTTTGAGATGCTTTTGGAGTTTCAAAAACTTTTGAGTTTGAGATTTTGGGGCTCTACTTTTGGGCATCCCTTGTAACAATAAATAAGTTTGTTGGGCCTCATTACTCAAAGCATCTAGACGCAGAGTCTGAGTGTGAGTGCCTACAGACTCCCTTGTACTTTGCACACAGATAAATATTAAAAAAGAAATATAGAAAGGGGCGCCAATCTCCGGGGCCAATACCTCTTGGCAAGGAACTAAGTCAGGCTGTGTCGTCGTTTGTGAATTGTTTTAAAGTGAATCTCTACTGTGTCACGGTGGAATCTAGACTTGGGGTGTCAAAGTTTGTTACAGTGGTATCAAAGCACAAAAAGATTCTTCTTCTACGGAGGATCCGATCCTTTTTGCAACGCGCACGGCAATTTGGGAAAGAATCTTCGTGTCTCGACCCAGGACTTATTAGCCACTCCCACCCTTCATACATAGCGCATCGGGCGCACTCCCGTCTTCATCGCTCTGTCTTACAAGGCATACAACCATAGAGAATCCCAAATTACACATGGGTTCTCGTGAAGAATCTGACAGAGATGACACCTCTCATAGGGAAGGCAAAAAAAAGTTGAAAATCCGACGCGAGAACTGAAGAAAAGAATAAAGATTTGGGCAAAACAAAAAAAAATCAACGGACAAGTTTACCAAAACAAAGTACAAACGTCGACTGCAGATTGGCATATGTGTGAATAGATTGATCAAGTACTCCAAGGACCCGAGATTGGCGAGACACCTGTAGAATTACCCGATTGATAAGATTTTTACTCGAGATGGCGTAGCCATTGCTTCTCCTCTCAGGTAGAGGAGGAAAGCCGAAAGGACAGACGAGTGCACAAAAGTAGAACCTGTACACGCAGAAAGAGATGGACTAGAACTCAAAGGACCACCAGAAGATAAATTTGAGTTACAAAGCAACAACCGAATGCGGAAGAGAAGAAAAGATGAAAGCCAAACTGGTACCACATTCAGTGGGGCCCGAACCAAATCGGATGAACGGAAGTACAAAACTTCGCCGTCCTTGGGCAAAGTGAAAGATCAGGAAGCCCTCATTTTCTTTGATGGAAGAGCGATGGCCAGCTTCCTTGAATTGGCCGCTTGACTTGGAATTACGCCCGACAGGCTGAGGCCACAAGCGGAGGCAGTTCTAGCAGCACCCGAACGGGATGTTGCCATTACAACGATCATTGGCAAACTTTGTTTGCAATGTCAGGTGTATTTAGGGCACGAGGACTTCTACGTAATGCCCTTAGGAAGGCTGTGACGTCCTCGAAATCCCTTGGTACCACAAGAACAACGCCGTCATTGACTATCGGGCTAAGAAAGTGACTTTGACAAATGAAGGGCAAAGAGATTTTACTTGATGAAAATCACTTTCTTTACTCAATTTTCTTGAGAGAACTGAATGATGATTGAAGGTCAAATATGTTTTGACCTCGAAAAAAGAACGACAAGATTTTCTGCATTAGAGGCTGATTGTTTCTTTGAAGGCGTACAAAGCGAGTTATCTCCTTTACGTCATGAAGATCACATGATTGATTCGTGGTAGTACACCACCGAACCGGCCACCTTACAGCGTTAGTCGAGGCCAAGATAAAATAACAATGAACGAAAACAGATTTCCACATTAGGAGGATGGATAATATACTCGACAGACTTCAAAATTCTACTTGCCGAATTGATATGAAGAGTGACTATTGTCAGATCTGTATTGCTCTTGGAGACGTCTAAAACAACTTTCAAGACAACTTTTTGGATTTTCAGAGAATACCGATCATTTATTACCAGATAAATTGCTTATAAATGTGAAAAAGAGCGAGCTTCTCTTGCCTGAGATACATTTCTTGGGACACATCGTCTCAACAGAAAGGGTACAGATAGATTTGGCTAAAAATGACACTATCCACAATTGGCCTGACTTGAAGAATGTTCATGATGTTAGAAGCTTCTTGGGCTTGTGTTCTTACTACCAGTGGTTCATTCGAAAGTTTGCAAAGGTGGCTTCCCCTCTGCACATTTTGACTCGGTAAGGAGTCCCTTTCTAGTGGGAATCGACAAAGGTGACTGCCTTTCAGACACTTGAAGAAAAAAATTGACTACTGGACCAGTGTTGACTTTGCCGAACTTGCAAAAGTCATTTGATGTATATTGTGATGTTTGTGGTCGTAGTCTGGGAGCGGTCTTAATGCAAGAAGGCCATGTGATTACCTATGAAAGCCGATTGTTTTCAAGGCCAGAATTGACAACATAGATTTATGAGAGAGAGCTTTTGGCAGTGATCCATGCTCTTACTCAGTGGCGACATTACTTACTCGGAGCCGATTTTACGGTTTTCACTGATCATTAGAGTTTACGCTACTTCTCGTCACAGGCTAACATCTTGTCACAGTTTCACTTCCAGATTGTCCATGTTCAGGGACAGAAAAACTTAGTGACAAATGCTTTGCCTAGGAAGCCGTTAGTCTTGGCATTTCCGCGATTCATCATAGAAGCTTCGAGGACATGGTCGATCAGTACGCCACAGATCCGGATTTTTCCGATGTATTCACTCGAATACAAAATGCGGAGGAAGTAGCGGGATATTCTATACGGGATGACTACTTTATGAAGAGAACGATGTTGTGTGTCACACAGCCGTTGAGGGAAAAGGTTTTGATTGAGTGCCATTGTCCACCTTTTACAGGTCACCGTGGCATCGACACCACCTTCAAAGGTGTGGAGTGTTAGGTTAAAGGCCCAAATGGCCCTCTCTAATGTACACTTTAAGGGTTACTAACCTTTGTGAACTTGGCCACTAACTTATTAAATTGGTCCTTATACAAATAATAAAGGATAAGTGAGTTTCAACTCACTCACTCACTTATTCCCTTGCAGATAGCGTGCTCTCTCTCTCTCTCTCTCTCTCTCTCTCTCTCTCTCTCTCTCTCTCTCTCTCTCTCTCTCTCGATCTGCTAGCGCCCACCTTCTTGCTGGTCTTCGCCACCTCTCCCTACACACACCCCACACACTCTCGCGTGCTCTTTCACTTGCACACACCGCCGGGCGCTCATCAACTGGTATCACAGCCCAATTAGGGTTTGCTCCCAAACCTGCAAACGCTGAATTTCAGCCAAGGAGGTCAATTTTCACGCGAGATTTTGCAATTTCGTCGCCAAAGGACTCGTCCCCGGACACTAGAGAGCTCCCGGCAACCCAAATTGACCCAAAGCAGACTGAAATTAGGTCAAAAACAGCAAATTACAGGTTATGACAGCAAAATACACGTTTTGCAAATGATGTATTAAGGTGTGGGAATACTTTTGCTAAGTCCCCGCTACCCGAAAACACTGAAATTGCCGAAAAACAAGCCCTAAAACAGGTATTTTAAGCAAATTTCAGATTTACGCAAGTTTTTGCAAGTGTTTTTATGGTGCGATTACACTGGGGAAAGTGCAAATTGATGCAATTTACGCACATTTGACATATTTTGTCGATGTATGACCACTTGTGGGTCAATTTCATGCAATTTTGATGCTATAAATTGGGGCTTTTGCTCTTACATGCTTCTAAAGGCTGTGTATTAGTCCTTATGTATGTCTTTTGAGGCTAAAAACAACTAAATTTGTTGTTTTCCAACACAAATTCGCTCGCTGAAATTTCCTGCGCATAAATTTCAGAAATTGTATTTTGTGCCCAAATCGACCTATTTTGCCCCAAATTGCTCTTGTGACCATTTGGAGCTGTAGTGCACATCTCTGTGAGGCTATACTCCGATTTTTACGCATTTTGCCCAAAAATTCAGCGTATTATCCCTCTTATTTTGTGCAACTATGGCCTCATCTTCTTCGGATGTGAAGAACCTCTTCGAGATTAGGAGGTTCGATGGAACACGTTTTGATCTTTGGAAAGACAGGATTCGGGGAATCCTATTCCTTAAGGATTGTGAAGGGACACTTGAACAAGTGAAGCCACAGAATATGGCAGATGAAGCATGGGTTAGCATGAACGGGAAAGCCGTTACATATATTAAAATGGCCATGACAGATAAGACCGTCATTGATGTGAAAGGTCTCACGACTACTTTTGATGTGTGGGAGAAGTTAAAGGGAATGTATGAAAATACAACGTCTGTCAACCAAGTGCACTTGATGCGAAAACTTGTTGGCATACAACTAGATGAGTCCAAGAGCGCGGCAGAGCACTTGTCATTGTTCGCAGGTACTTTGTCGCAGTTTTTACAGGACTCTGGCTTGCCCCCTTTTGATGATAAGCTGAAAAAGCTATCTTCTTGCTTATGACCTTACCTGAGTCATGGGAAACTTTGGTGGTTTCGTTGTCCAATAACCCCAATTTGACCTTTGATGGTGTTAGGGGTTCTATCTTGAATGAAGAAATCAAGAGGAAAGCAAGTGGAGAGGGAGACAGCTCTGCCAACATGGTTAGAGGCAGGAAAGAAAAGAAGAATGCTTATGCACAAAGGAGTAAGAGTAAGAGTAAAGAAAGGGGAAATGCAAGCAAAGGCAAGGGTGATGTGACTTGCTATCAATGTGGCAGGAAAGGTCACAAGAAACCCGATTGCAGATACTATAAAGCTGAGTTAGAAAGGAAAAAGAATGGCGGAGACAAAAAGAAAGAGAAGAAGGAAGTCAAGGCAGATGCAAATGATAGCTCAAAAGACAAAGAGAAGGCCAATGTGGCTTCTAGTGTTGTGATTGAGGAGCTGTCAAATGTAGAGGACATCCTCTACATCTTGTGTGCCACTTTGTCAGATGATGATGCTTATGACTTTGATGCCTCTCTAAATGTTTATTCACAAGACATGCAAATCACCAAGAGTGATCTTATTGATGCTTTGTTGACTGTCGATGATGCATTGTCCCAGACTTGGATTGTTGATTCCGGTGCTTCATTTCATGTGACTCCTATCAAGGAGTGTTTCTCTACTTTTGATGTAGGCAAGCGTGGCCATGTATACCTTGGAAACAATCATGCATGTTCCATTGAGGGTATTGGTACTGTGCATCTCTCCATAGATGGCACAAATGAGCTTGTCTTGCATGATGTTAGATATGTGCTGGGAATCAAGAAGAGTCTGCTTTCTGTTGGTCAGATGGATATGCATGGTTACAGCATCTTGTTTGAGAGAGGATCATGGAAAATGACCAAAGGCTCAAGGCTGATTGTAAAGGGCACAAAGAAAGGGACACTTTACTACATGCATGGAAAGGCCGTGTTGGGCAAGTTTATTGCATTGGCTAAAATTAACTCTCACATGGAGTTGTGGCACAAGAGGCTTGGCCATATGAGCCAAAAGGCCTTTCTAAGCTTTGTACTTTGAACAAGCTTGATGCTAAAGACACAAAGCTGGACTTTTGTAATGAATGTCAATATGGCAAGCAAGTAAAGCGTTCTTAGTTCTCTGATGTCTCTCGTAAATCTTGTGTGCTTGATCTTGTACATTCCGATGTATGTAGCATGTCTACTAAGTCTATGGATGGTGCATGTTATTTTGTCTCCTTTGTTGATGATCATTCTAGGAAAATTTGGGTTTATTTGCTTAAGTTTAAGGATGAAGCTTTTGCTGCGTTTAAGAGATTTCATGCATTTGTGACCACCCAAACAGGTAGAAAGCTAAAATGCTTGCGTACAGACAATGGGGGGGGAGTACACAAGTGCTGAATTTAACAAGTTTTGTGAAAATTTGGACATTAAGAGGGAGCTTATTGTGCCATACAACCCCTCTTCTAATGGTGTGGCTGAAAGATTCAATAGGACACTTTGTGAGAGGGTGAGATGCATGCTGTCCACAGTTAATCTCTCTCATGGATTTTGGGGAGAAGCTTTGAAAACTGCAGTGCATATATGCAATCGATCCCCTCACATGTCTTTGAAAGGTGACATCCCTGAAGAGGTTTAGTCTGGCAAGCCTGCTTCATATGATCACTTATGCATTTTTGGTTGCGAAGCTTTTGTGCATGTTAGACCTGAGTTGGGGAGTAAACTACATGCGAAGTCCATTAAAGGCATCTTCATGGGATATGGTGAAGAAGGCGAAATGGGCTACAAGATTTGGTTACCTCAGCTCAAAAGGGTTGTACGCAGCCGGGATGTTGTTTTTAATAAGGCAAGGCTGCTTCAAAACAATTGTGCCTCAAAGCATGACCATAAAAGGGTGAAATTTCAACATGACCAGCCACCTGTTAGGCCTATTTTTGACCCTTAGGATGCACCACAAATGGCTGAAAATGTAGATGATCCAGTGGTGTTTGAGTCAGATGATGTTAGACAGCAAATTGAGGCTCCTGAAGGGCATTTGCAGCCAAGAAACAATGCTGAAAATGGTGCTGAAAATGATGTACAGCAGCCCATTGTTGATGATTTTGTAGTGCCACCTGATGTAAACCCATTGCCGGATAATGTGGATCATTGGGTGAGGCAGTCTACTCGTCAAAGACGGCCTATGAGTCGATATGACCCCTCTTTGCATTACATTATGTTGACACATGAGGGAGAGCCTCTTACGTATAAAGAGGCGAAGACATGTGAGCACAACGACAAGTGGGAGCTTGCTATGCAGGAAGAGATTAAAGCTTTGCATGCTAATCATACTTGGGATTTGGTTGAATTGCCCAAAGGAAGGAAGGCTATTCCTAACAAATGGATGTATAAAATCAAGACTATTGATGCAAAACCCAAGTATAAGGCAAGGCTTGTTGCAAAGGGATATGTTCAAACCAAGGGCATAGACTTTCAGGAAGTGTTCTCTCCTATTGTGAAGATGACCACGTGCGTGTATTGTTTGCCATAGTGGCTGCTCTTGATTTGGAAATGGACCAAATGGATGTACATACCGCTTTCTTGCATGGTGATGTGGAAGAAGAGCTTTACATGAAGCAACCCGAGGGTTTTGTTATCCCTGGCAAGGAACATTTGGTATGTATGCTCAATAGAAGCTTGTATGGGCTGAAACAATCATGTAGACAGTGGTACAAGAAGTTTGATTGCTTCATGCTTAAGCATGGTTACAAAAGAAGCCATGCAGACCATTGTTTATATACCAAACGTGATGAGGATGGCAGCCCTATCATTCTTGTGCTCTATGTAGACGATATGTTGATAGCTGCAAAGAAAAGAAGCAGTGTTGATGCTCTTAAAGGGCAGCTGAAATCTGCGTTTTCAATGAAAGATCTTGGGGCAAATGAACTATACTTGGAGTGCGTGACACTGCGTGTTACACGGCAAAGAGACAAGCGCCTATTGTATTTGTCGCAAGAAAAGTACATTGAAAAGGTGCTGGACAGATTTAACATGGCTGAAGCAAAGCCTCTTGGTGTGCCATTACAGCCATATGTCAAGATCTCCAAGGATGATTGTCCCAAGTCAAAGGAAGAAGCCAATGACATGCAAAGTGTGCCTTATGCTTCAGCTTGTGGTTCACTTATGTATGCTATGGTTGCTACTAGGCCTAACATAGCCCATGCAGTGGGAGTTGTGAGCCGATTTATGGCAAATCCAAGCAGGTTGCATTGGGATGCAGTGAAGTCCATTATGAGGTACTTGAAAGGGACTAAAAACAAATGCCTCTGCTATGGTAAAGGACCAATGGAGTTGAAGGGATTTTGTGACTCTGACATGGCTGGTGATGTGGATACACGGAAATCCACAAGTGGCTATGTATTTACTCTTGCGGGAGGTTATTTCATGGTGTTCAAGATTGCAAAAGATTGTTGCATTGTCTACCACAGAGGCTGAATATATTTCAGCCACTGAGGCTTCCAAAGAAGCTATTTGGTTAGCACGCCTATGCAGTGAGTTTAGTTTGCCTGCCAAGGCACCTATGCTTGGTTGTGATAGCCACCTTTGGCCAAGTTCACATTGAACTTGGCCACTAACTTATTAAATTCGTCCTTATACAAATAATAAAGGGTAAGTGAGTTTCAACTAACTCACTCACTTATTCCCTTGCAGATAGCGTGCTCTCTCTCTCTCTCTCTCTCTCTCTCTCTCTCTCTCTCTCTCTCTCTCTCTCTCTCTCTCTCTCTCTCTCCCCCCTAGCGCCCACCTTCTTGCTGGCCTTCGCCACCTCTCCCTGCACACACCCCGCACACTCTCGCGTGCTCTTTCACTTGCACACACCCCGCACACTCTCGCGTGCTCTTTCACTTGCACACACCGCCGCGCGCTCATCATGGAGCGTTACTTCTTTTGGCCAAAACTCAAGAAGGATGTGGACGACTTTGTTTGCAGTTGTTTAGTATGCCAGGAGGTCAAGTTTGATAGGCATAACGCACAAGGATTACTACAGCCTTTTACCCATTCCCAACCGCCTCTAGGAAAGTATTGCAATGGATTTCATCTTTGATCTCCCGAAGACACAGAGTGGGCATGATAGCCTTTGGACGATCATCGACAGATTCCGTAAGCAAGCACACTGCTCTAAAGTAAAGAAGACAATTAAGCCGGATCCTTTGGCGAAATTGTTCGAATATATGGCATGTATGAGTCCATTGTTTCGGACAAAGATCCCGGATCTACTAGTTGTTTTGGACGGCAATCTAGGAGAACATTGGCACGTGGTTGCGATTCTCGTCCTCATTCCACCCGTAGACAGATGGGCAATTTGAAATAGCCAATTCAATGGTTTTGAATTTGTTGAAGTCTTCTTCTTTGGATTAGAAGACTAAATGGGAAAACCTTGGTGGAGTTTGCCTACAACGACACACGGGAAAGACGCCATTTGAAGTGTTCGAGGGTGCTAAGAAGCTTCTTCAATTTCTAAGCACCTAAGACAAGATTCTTTTGAAGAAGATTTTTGAAACAAAGTCTAGAAGGCATGGAAGGCCATCTAGCCGTTTAAAGGAGGAGAGGTCCTCGTCTTTTGACAATGACCAGATCAACAAGAAAACCAAGGAGTTCAAGGAAGGAAGTCAGGCCAAGACCCATCGAACACTTGAGTTGAACAACAGTTTGACGTCACCTTCTCTAGAGCGTGGTTATCAGAGCATTCCAGGGAGCGAAAGGCGGCATCTTACTTGAAAAGAACGGTTCAGGCATGGTGATATACTCTGTTGTTACGCAGAGAAACACATGCGACGTGGTTTTTTTAATTAAAAAATTCACGTCAACTTGGATATTAGATGAATATTCAAGGCATCACTTGAAAATGACTGAGAAAGATACATTGGATAACTACTTCCCAGAGGTTTTGGGATACTTGTCTAAGATTCTTTTGAAAGACCAGATTGAGCGGTTTTGCTATGATTTGCTACAGAGATTCAAGACTATGCTTTAAACCAGAAGTCTAACTCCATTCAAAGACTTATGAAACATGACTAAGCAACAATTTGGAATGCATGCCGGCTCATTGACTTATGCGACGGGTAGGATAGAATCCACCTCAAAAAGACAAGAGTTTGCTAGTGAAGAGAATGAATCAACGCAACCAGATGATAGCTCATCACACGATTTTGGCAGATCAGAGGGTTCCAATGAACAAAGGAAACCAGATGCAAGTTCATCAAAGGATTCTAGAGTAAAGGAGTCAGATGATAGTGCGTCTTAGGGTTTCGATGATTGACTCTGACGTGCCAATGGACAGGAAAGCGAAAGACGCTACCCGCAGCCTGCAGGTCCCAGGGCACAAGGAAAGAAAGGAAAAAGGGAATCAGCTGGTAGATTTGAACATTCCCCATACCCAAGATAAGATTTTTAAAGCCAACCAATTCACGAGGGACTTGGACACTTCTTTTGCCAAGGTCCGGGAGGCTATAGAGAAATCTCAAGAACGACATGAGAAGGCAGCAGATCGACATCGTCGCGATTTGAAATTAATGGAAGACAATTGGGTGCTCTTGCGTTTTGAGAAGGCACGCCTAAGAAAGAAAAAGAGAAAGGAGTGGCTTTTTCCAAAGCTTAGCATGAAGTACTATGGACCTTTCTAGCCCACCCTTCATACATCGCGCATCGAGCGTACTCACCTCTTCATCGCTTTGTCTTACAGGGCATAAAGCCATAGAGAATTCAAGATTACACATGGGTTCTCATGAAGAATCTAACAGAGATGACACCTCTCAGTGGAAAGGCAAAGAAAAGTTGAAAATCCGACGCGGTAACTGAAGAAAAGAATAAAGATTTGGGCAAAAAAAAAATCAACGAACAAGTTTGCTAGAACAGAGTACAAACGTCAACTGCAAATTGGCCTATGTGTGAACACATTGATTAAGTACTCCAGGGACCCGAGATTGGGGAGACACCTGAGGAATTACCCGATTCATAAGATTTACTCGAGATGGCATGTAGCCATTGCTTCTCCTCTCAGTTAGGGAGGAAAGCTGAAAGGACAAACGAGTGCAGAAAAGCAGAACCTGTACACGCAGAAAGAGATGGACCAAAACTCAAAGGACCACCAAAAGATAAACTTGAGAGTTACGGAGCAGCAATCGAGTGCGAAGAGAAGGAAAGATGAAAGGAAAACTGGTACCACATTTAGTGGGGCCCGAACCAAATCAAATGAACGAAAGTACAAAACTTTGCCGCCCTTGGGGCAAAGTGAAAGATCAAGAAGCCCTCATTTTTCTTTGATGGAGGAGCAAAGGCCAACTTCTTGAATTGGCGGCTCGACTTGGAATTACACCCGACAAGCTAAGGCCACAAGCAAAGGCAATTCTAGCGGCACCCGGACGGGATGTTGCCATTACACCGATCATTGGCAAACTTCGTTTGCAATGTCAAGGGTATTTAGGGCACGAGGACTTCTACATAATGCCCTTAGGAAGGTTGTGACGTCCTCCTCGAAATCCCTTAGTACCACAAGAACAACGCCGTGGTTGACTATCGGGCTAAGAAATCGACTTTTGACACATGAAGGGCAAGAGAGAATGTACTTGATAAAATTCAGTTTCTTTACTCGATTTTCTTGAGAGAACTAAATGATGATTGATCATTGAAGGTCAAATATGTTTGACCTCGAAAAAGAACCACAAGATTTTCTGCAATAAGGGTTGACTGTTTCTCTAAAGGCGTTCAAATCGAGTTGCCTCCTTTATGTTGTGAAGATCACATGATTGATTCCTTGGTAGTACACCACCAAACCGACCACCTTACAGAGTTAGTTGAGGCCAAGATAAAGAAACAATGAATTCGGAAAAGATTTCCACATTACGAGAATCGATGATATACTCGACAGACTTCAGAATTCTACTTGTCGAATTGATACGAAGAGTGATTATCATCAGATCTGTATTGCTCCTAGAAAACGTCTACAAGACAACTTTCATGACGACTTTTTGGATTTTCTGAGAATACCGATCATTCGTGTATTTTTCAGACACTGAGGAAGCATAAATTGCTTATAAATGTGAAAAAAAAAAGAGCGAGTTTTCCTTGCCTGAGATGCATTTCTTGAAGAAATACCGAAAGGGGCGCCAATCTTTGGGGCCAACACCTCTTGCCACACAACTACGCCGGGCCATGTCGTCTTATGTGAACTGTTTTAAAGTGATCTCTGCTTGTCGCGGTAGAATCTAGACATGGGGTGTCCAAGTTTGTTACACTCATGCATGCAAAGATTCTGAAAGAAAAGTCGAACACTTGTCCTGTGCACAAACAGATGCTAAAAATGAACAAAAACTTTTATAAATAGCCTAGAGGCTGCCATTTTCGGGGCTTTTTGGCCTACTGGAGAGGAAAGAAGCCATGTCTTCTGCCTTCATTTCATGCGCCAAGCCTACCTTTATACCACCCATTTGTTGGGTCGAGCAGCCCTCAAGAGAAATCCACGATCAGTCTTAAGTAAACAGTCACTTATAGGCTATAAGAGGTGATTCATATGCACGGGGTCATGCAGTACAAATACTCATGCTAATTAATTGTGCAAGAGAGGGTATGCAACTATGACCGGACTGGGCATGCACGTCTTGCTAGAGGCTCACAAAGTGCCAGGCTCAGTCCTAAGCTAGGCTATGACTGATGATAGACCATGGCAGAAGCATGTCCACGTAGCGCAAGTGAGGTGCGCACGTGACAGAGTAACTCCCCTCTTGTGCAATCCTGTCTGCACCAGATTCAACTCGCTAATCTGTGGGAACTCTTGGAATAGCCACAGCTAGACCAAAAGCGTCGAGGTAAAGTTCCAAATCTGAGTAGTATCTGCTAGGTCCTCCTCCATCCAATTCGCATTTAATGTCGGATGGTTCTTAACTAAGAACTACCATTCTCTTTACCTTTCTCTTTCCTATCTTGTTCTCGCTCTTTTAGACATGTTCATTCGGGAGCTATAACTACTCCAAAGCCATCATCATCATCTCATCGTGTTATATATGCTCACAAATAACAGGTTCTTCCATACAACATTAGTTTCATCCAAATATTCAAAATCTTCTTCAAAAAGTCTTATTTCATAAATTCATATGGCAAAATAATGCTAATTCATCCATAATGTTCTATCAAAAAGCTGTTATGGAACGACATTCAAACCACTTTCCTGCTTTGAAATATTCATCTCTTTAGTCTTCTTTCTCTCAGTCGAGATCGTGTATCTTTCTGTTCTTTAGTCAGTCGAGTTCATGTATCTGTATGTCGTCTATTTCTGTTCTGACTTGTCGAAGGTTCATCTAGTGGGTAAGTCAAGTTATCCGAATGCATAGCGAATCACCGCTTTGCATGTCCGATCAATTGTTAAATGGAGTCTGACTTCTTCTCAAGGCAGTACTCTCGAATTTCTTTGGGGAGTCCACAACAAAACCTCTCAATTTGCTCCTTAAAACTGATCTTCTTGAAAGAAGAGGTTGGAAGGAAAGTATCCCAAAATCTTTCACAGTAATCATTCAAAGTGTCACCCCTCATCATCCGAAGGTGGTTCCAATCGGTTCTCACGTCTCGTTTGTATTCTTGAGTGAGCCATGAAGAAATAAAGAGTTTCTTGAATTTCAATCACTCTGTCGGTGCTTCTTTTCTTAACAAAAGAGTGGACCACCATGTCCGTGCATTGCCTTTCACAAAGGATGATGCCCGTCTAATCTTGGAGTGCTCTGTATAGCGGCCTCCAGAAAATGCTATATCAAATTGTTGGATAAAGGCTAAAGCCTTAGGAGCATCTCGAAACCCTGAAAAGGTTCCACCCTCTTTAAATTCCTTGGCCTTCTTGCCCTTGTCGTCGAGAAAATCATACTGATTGGCTCTGTAAAAGTGCTTCCTTTCTCAATAAAACATATAGTCCGCTCGTCGTTTCTTGTCATTTCTGTCCTCATCACTCGAGTCAAAAAAGGATGAGCAATGTGAACTGTCAGAAGAAGATGAGGACGAACTAGAGAATGCTTCGAAGCGCACACACTTCTTCTGTTTTCTTGCTTTCTCAAAAGAGGATTTTTGGCCCAAGTAACCGGGGAAGTCAATTCCCTTGTTACATTTCTTCAATTACTTCTCCTTTGACCCAAATAGTTGGTTGACTCATTTTTTGACAATGTTCTCGAGTTTATCTTCAGTAAACATCCTTAAAGTAAGAGGTTTCTTGATTGCCGGTTTTATTGGTGATTCAATGGCTTTCTGCCAATGAGTATGCACTTCATCCATCAAGTGTCGGGTCAAAATTTGGCATACTATGGGTCCTTGGCAAACTGAACCATCTGCTTTGCGCACTCATCAACTTGATGTTGACGTTGCATCTCCATGAGTTGATACTGCGTAGGCCGAGGTGGCTCGTACTCGTCTCTGTTAGTCCCCTTGAATTTTCCGTACTGCCTCCCGTTTTCAAGGTGGCAGGAGTCGTCGTCTAATTCTTTCCTGAATACATGTGTGTCGCGAGAAGAAGGATCGGATTTCCCAGTAAAAGAGAAATCGATCGTGTTCTGATACCATTGTCACAAGGTTGGGCCCCACCCCCAAACAGATAATCAAACACGACACACGAGAGAATCACTTCAAAACTTTACCACAATTTCACAATTCGAGTCGACACGGCACGGAGTAGTTCCGTGCCCAGAGGTATTGGCCCCAAAGACTGGCGCCCCTTTCGGTATTTATTTTTCTATTAATGCATGATCAAAGTTACGATTGCCCGCGGGTCCTCTGCTCTCAGACTTTGCGTCCAAATGCCCTGAAGAGTGAGGCTCTTGGACTCCTTTTATTCTTACAAGGGATACCAAAATAGAGCCCCAAAAGCAGTTAAATTCAAAAGCAATGAGTCCCAAAAGCTTTTAACTCAAAAGCAAAGAGTTCCAAAAAGCAAATGTTCCCAAAATCTGCCAGCAAAAAGCACCAACGCAAATTGCGAAAATCCGTACAGGCTGCCACATCAACAGTCAACGCAAAAAGCAAGATTTCGTACAAGCTGCCATGTCAACAATTTGTTGCGCGTTTCACGCGAATCCGTACAGCTGCCACGTCAACACGATGTTAGCTGTTCGTACTGTTGTTCATAATGTTTGGCTAGGCAGTACTGCCACGTTATCATTTTGTGACAAGCTATTCCATACGGGACGGCTATTTGATGCGGAAAACGATGTTGTGTGTTACACAGCCTTTGAGGGAAAAGGTTTTGACAGTGCCATTGTCCACCTTTTACGGGACAGTGGCATAGATACCACCTTGAAGGGTGTTGTGCGTTACTTCTATTGACCAAGGCTCAAAAAGGATGTGGATGACTTTATTCACAATTGTTTAGTATGCTAAAAGGTCAAGTTTGACAGGCATCAGGCACAAGGACTTCTACAGCCTTTACCCATTCCCTCCCGCCCTGGGAAAGCATTGCTATATGCTTCATTTTTTATCTTCTCAAGACTCAAGGTGGGCATGATGGCATTTGGACAGTCATTGTGTCAGATGCAGCAGAAGTGTGTATGGATTTAGCTCGGATCTAGTACTCCACACAACCACAAGGGACACTTTACAGTCTTTACTTCATTGGAAAGAACTGAACTGAACTAAACTGAACTGAAAGAAAGAGAGAGAAAAGAAGCGACACAAGGATGTCAGGTCCCAACCCTCAAGGGCCCCATTGCTCTGTTGCCAGAGCAAGTACTTTCTTTATTCTTGCACAATGCTCGTACAATGGCTGAATGCTGAGATGTTGAAGCTAATGGGTACTGATGTTAAGCAATACATGAAAAGCAGTAGTCTAAAAGCATCTGGTAACCAAAAACTAGTGTCCTCTTGGGTTGTCCGTACGGTGTGCCACGTCAGCATGTCGAAGAGATTTGCGCGGCAAATCATGAAAGTTCGTTCAATCCACCACATCATCAGTTCGCACGCAATTTGAGTGTCAGATTTATTTTAGGCCCCTCGACCGAGATACAATAAGTTGGAACAACTTTTTATATGGATTTAGGCCACTCTGCAAGATTCCATATGTTGGGCAACTTCTTCTACTGCTTCCTTCACTAGGGTTGGCCCTTTTGTGTCCCTCTCCTTTAGGCCATGCCACATCATCACTTCGTGACATATCTATAGCAAGCACTAAGGTGAGGTGCGAGCATTCACGCGAGTGTCCAAACCTCGTAGAGGATTTAAAATATTGATTTTAAAACTTGTAATTGTTGACCGGCATTAGTGTGAAGTGTGCAATAGGCACCTTGGGTGAAAATTGACTCCGCGTGCAAACTCCTACACACAATATTGCTAGACCAACGTGCCACTTCACCAAGGGCACATGGTTGAAAACACACGATCACATGCTGAAAGGGTAGAAGGAGCTAAGGCGCATGAAGAGGGCGCATCTTACAACATTATGCCATGTGCACGTGACATGATAAGAGCATCAGCACCGCAGAGCAAGGAAAATAGACACCTTAGGAGATAAATCTAAAACAACTAAGAGGGTGGAAGATTGACATCAAACTACACCACCTGCTTCAACGAGCAAATTGCTGCACTTCACAAACCAAACAAAGCTCTATCATTTTTTGTATCTAGCACAATGTGACTTAACATGTTAAGAGAGAATAAAGCACTTTCTTTGTGTGCTTTATTCTTTGGCAACAACAGATTTTAGATTACCTCCAACATCATTTATTTAAACACCTAGTGTGCTACTGGTTTAGCTTACAATCATTTTGTTTAGTATCATATCGAAGTGGCTGTACCAGGTTCAAATATAGATCTACCAAGGACAATGTTGTCAATCGTCTCACCAATCTTCTTTGACCTACTTGAATGTCAAGTTGGACATCCTATCTCTAGTGCTAAAGAGGAGGCATTAAAGATTGTCTAGCGTACCTAGGTTGCTTCGCATGCTTGTATCAAAAGCCCTTCGTTGCCTTGCATGCTTGTATCAACCGTTTTGGATGTGCATGTGCACGTCATTAGGTCTTTTGTCTCTATTTTTTTCTTAGCATCCACTTTTGTTGTTGCCACATACACAAGCAACATTGCAATCATTTTGTTGTGATTTATCTTATATACTTGATTTATTGCAAATTAGCATGCCAAAGTTACTGCTCTAACATTATCTCTCTCTCTCTCTCTCTCTCTCTCTCTCTCTCTCTCTCTCTCTCTCTCTCTCTCTCTCTCTCTCTCTCTCTCTCTCTCTCTCTCTCTCTCTCTCTCTCTCTCTCTCTCCCCTTGTGATTCTCATCACATGTTGTGCTCCTCTCATTTTCACACACTTGAACAATAAAACTAATAAAGAATGTTACTCTTCTCAAAATAAACATAAAAATCCTTTTGGTAAGCATACATCAAGAGAAGCTACTCATCTATGCCTTCATAAAGTTGTCACTCAGCACTTCTCCTCGCTGTTATGGAGGACTTCTCCTCAAGCTCAAAATTTACTCTAGTCACTTTACAAACACAAGCTAGATAAATTACAAACATTCATACATCTGCCTACACATAGATATCGAGTGCATACAACAGAATAGGTACACACACAAATACCAATTGTTTCAATGCCCTTAATTTTTTCTTTAGGCAACAAGCAATGGAAAAAACTCTTTTCACAAATGAACAAATTTTACCTGGACTGTAAGAAGTACTCAATTTCTTCTTCTTTCAATCCTTGGTCTTCAAAATCTTGTGCAAGATCTTCATCTCCATATTGAGGCATGTCACTGCAATAATTATCTAGCACACGGTCCACTTCCCTGTTGTTGTGTGACATTGGTGAGGGGCTCAACTCTCTATACTCAATCCTTGACTTATTTGACATATTCTTCTGCTGACAATGAGTATTGTAGGATCCCCGATCTAGATATCTACTGCTAGAATCACTTTTGTGCCTGTGCCGACTCTTCTTTCTCTCCCTCTCCTCAAGCTCTATCTCGCGAGCTCTGCACTTCCACATCCCATTGACCTCAGCTGCGCGATTCGCTGAGAAAAAACCAACCAAAAATTTCTGTCAAAAGTTGTCATGTTTTCAACATTACAAATGCTCTTGTGACCGAAAAACATTCGGATCCAGCTACACAAATAAAAAACGCTCATGGAAATTTAAGTAAAGCCTGACACAATTAAATAAGCCAACAGTTTGTTCGGAGAATCACCATTGAAGTACACAATCAAAGACTGCATAGCATTTGAATTCAAATAAACAATCCCTGCTTAAGGATGGACCTTAGTGAGCCATAACACAAGACATTCAGCCCAACAAATTCTTGCTAGCCTTGCGAAGATAAATGCACAGGAAATGGCATCACCTAGGATGAGGAAATGGTGACTGTACATACAGATGGGTCGTTGGGACCTTTTCAGCTAATGCAAGGAGAAAGATGATATGCGAAGAACGGCGGATTACCTTGTGCGATGCTTCTAACGGTAGCCTTCAGAAACTGAGGGTTTGGTTTACCACGGACTCTGGGCTTCGCAAGGTATGCGTGCACTCCTTCCTTCTCTGCCTGGAGCCTGAGCCGCGTCGCTTCTTCCATGATCAGCGCTGCAAAATGCTTCTCCGTTTCCGGATCCATCGATCTTCCTTCTCTGCACAAACACACCTCTGAGAGAGAGAGAGAGAGAGAGAGAGAGAGAGCGTCCAAAAACAGCTTTCTGTGTAAAAACAGAGTATTTTGACGCGTTAAAAGGCCAATGTTGAGTCTCTCTCGACTAACTTACCCTAAGATGTTCACCTTTGTAATTTGTTCTCATTAATATAGTTTCGCCCAGCACAAGATGCATCTAAGCAAAACTTAGAGTTAAAGCCACAAAAAGATATCTTGAAGCAGGATTTCCTTTGCAATTCATTCCACAGAACTTTTGCGGACTATTTAATCAGTTCGAGTAGTTTCTCTCGTTCAAGTGGGAGGTTTAAACTTTGGTTTGAGGTTCTTTAAGGGGTATCTACCGGATGCCCTTTTTGATTGAATAGGAAAATGAAGTTAGAAGTTGGAAGCAAATCGGTGAGTGCCTAGATGGCGGGGAGTGATGTAAGTGGGCAAAGGAGGATGTGGAGGAGAGAGAGGGAGGGAGAGACGTTGTGCATGCCTAGACAAAGACACGGAGCACTGCATGGAGTCCCCTAAGATGTTCACCTTTGTAATTTGTTCTCATTAATATAGTTCCACAAAAAGATATCTTGAAGCAAGATTTCCTTTGCAATTCATTCCACAGAACTCTTGCGGACTATTTAATCAGTTCGAGTAGTTTCTATGGTTCAAGTGGGAGGTTTAAACTTTGGTTTGAGGTTCTTTAAGGGGTATCTAACGGATGCCCTTTTTTATTGAATAGGAAAATCAAGTTAGAAGTTGGAAGCAAATCGGTGAATGCCTAGATGGCGGGAAGTGATGTGAGTGGGCGGAGGAGGATGTGGAGGAGAGAGAGAGAGAGAGAGAGAGAGAGAGAGGGGGGGGGGGGAGGGAGGGAGAGACGTTGTGCATGCCTAGACAAAGACACGGAGCACTGCATGGAGTCTAGCTTCGCTTGCCAGCACGAAAAGGCTCACGATAAATGCCATCTTGGCATGGGCACTGAGTGTTTCTTTCAATACCAACGTGGAGGAAGCATTGATCACTCCAGCGGGGGTTGGCGGGAGGGGGGGAAACATTGCCATAAATATTACAGATACCTCATCTTTGCAAGCTAGATGCAAGTAATTATGTGTAACGCCGAATGTATTTTACGACTGTACTTTGTCACCTTTCACAGAGACATTGGAGGTGAACAGAGTTGGAACAAAAGCCCAACAGCTACTTGCGAATCAAAGATGACCGGAATATTCATCCGAGCGCAAGGAGTGAGCATGTCAGACGGAAAGGATCCCATTATTTTGGGACATTTCATGTAATCTTGATGCCCTCTTGGTCAACTAGATCACCTCTCCTTTGGCAATATTGAGCCTCGGCTGGAGATGTATAGTTTCATAGCCCTTTGTGGATGGTAGAGCAGAGATACAACAATAGCGCACCCTTCGTTAGTATCCGTGTGGGTGACCCGATGAACTCTCTTTTTATAAGGCAACAACCTCACACATCTGTAGTTTATGTTGTTGTGGTTGACTGTGTTGGGTGGTTTTGGTAGGTTATATGGGCAACTGAAAATGTAGCTCCTCACGACGACCACCTCAGTTGGGGAGAAGTAACACACATACCCTATGGTATTCCCACCTGCTCTGGTGTGCTCATTGCTCGATAGAAAAAGTCTTCAAAGGACCTAGAGTCATAGGCAAGAGTCCATGAGCTCATAAAGAGGCAAGAGAGGGCATGCCCATCTCAAGTCATCCTAGCCACGATTGTCATCTTTTACATTGCTCTGTTTTATGTTGAAAAGATCAGGAGAGAGAGAGAGAGAGAGAGAGAGAGAGATCCTTGGACGATCCTTAGACAATCCTTGGACGATCATCAGATGTCGGATCATGTCTTGTAGTGGTGCATGCAAGTGCTACATTTGCCAACGGCGGTAGCCCTTCTTCTCTCTCCTAGTCTCTCCTTGATCCTCAGCCTTGGTCTTCCCTCCATGCCTCTTGATGCGACACCTTGCAGCCTACGATTATAGAATTAAAATACCTCATTTCCATGATTCGGTTCGATGTGAATATATTTCTTCGTCTTTGTAATGAGTATCCTCAATCTTTTTTAAAGAATCAAACATATGCATTTTTAGAGAATTCTTCTCTTTTTTTATTAGCAAAAAGGGAAGGCATCACTAAGGCCTCACCCCTTTGGGGCATGCCAAAAAGAAGGTGAAGAGGCCTTCTAACAGTGCATCAAAACTAAACAGTCAAAATGTGTGGGTCTTCCGCTACCAGTTGCTTACTATATGCTCGTCGAAAATGGACGAATAAGAGGTAGGGTGGTTTCTTTACTCAAGTGATTGATCCTTTGAATATGAAAAAGGTAGGCCAGTGGTAGAGCAAAGGTTGTCATAGAGCATCATCCTCCAAGGGAGACCGGATACGCGTTGAACTTCTCGTTGTGAGTAAATTTAGCTTAGGATAGAACATTGTGTTTAGACTATAGATTTTAGTAACTAACTGCTAATTGCATATGAAAACGGATACTTAAGACAAGTTATATAGAAATAGAGTAGAATCTAACCTGGCAACGATGTCCAATTCCAATTGATGATCTTCGAAGCTCAAATAACACATTTGAGACCATATACTCAACAGTCGATATACGCCTTGATTATGCAAACCTAATCAGAAATTAGCTCTAAGCCCAATAAAAAACAATTCAATCCAACCATGTCAGCTCTCACAATAACAAATCGGTTGATATCTACCCTCCACTTGATGGCAGGAGGTACCCTCATGGTGGTCGAGAGCATGATGAAGAGTGTAAGAGAATGTTCCAACCCAAATAACTCTCTTTCCCTTCTTTTAGCTCGTTTAGCCAAAAATAGCATTATGAATGTTTTCTTTCCCATTTTTTAGGAAGCCTAACCTAGCCACATGCAATCCTCTAATTTCCATGTCGCAACATTGTGACAACCCAAATTACACTCCACCATGTAAATCCCCCTTGGCATAACGTGAGGGTCGCCCACCATGTGACAATACTAACTTGCTTCCCTTACAACATTCATAAATGTGCAGATTTATGATCGTCATCCCTTCTAGCTTTAGAACCATGATATACCTTTTGGCAATCCATCTCTACACCATCACCATCAAAACATATAAAGTACAACAACATCCTCTTGAGTAATATAATCATGTGTATTATCATCATCTGTCAAAAAACTTTTAATTCTTGTTCGATCCCTATGCATAAGGCATAGGGATTGAACCTCCCTTGATATCTTCCATTGCATTTCATCATTCCCATAGACTAAGTCAGGGGTACAAATAAACTTTTTTTATAGTAGTCACAAAATAGCATACGTCTTTATTGATATCATCACTTGGATTGCTAATGCACATCTTTAGTTGTAGCCATCTCTAAAAAAAATTAATCTCCTTCAATTTCGACTTCACATGCTCCTTCAACTTGTATTGCATTCCCCAAAGCATCCACCCCTGAGGAAAATTTTGCAAAATCTAACTTGAATTATATCCTCATTACGAGCTTTTGATAGCTTATCATCTTCTTGAAGAAATGCATATATTACTGCTCACATCTTTGCTCGAACCCGATCATCTTGAACATCTATGTAGCTTGGTATACTTTCGATGCATTCTTAAAAACCCACATCCTACTCATTGTCACACCCCACCTCTATAGTCAAATAGTTGTTGCTTGCTTGGCAAAAAACTTCTCCCAGCTGGTTCCATGTTCTTTTGCCAAGTCTTGTATCTGCTCACAAAATTTGAAATTAGTAATTGCACAAATGATTTGATCATACGCTCTTTTGCTACATCTCATGACCACATGTCAATCTCATGAGATGCAAGCTTTCCTTTTGGATCATAACAATGGAAGATGTTCCATGGCATATACAACATCCATCGGTGCTTCCACATCATCCCATTCTTTTGGCTTTGCTTCGTGTGCTTCTTTGAGAGAGAGAGAAATGTAATGATATATTAACGTCTTCAAAAGGCCAAAGTGACCTATGAGACAAAAGAGTTTACAAATGGTGAATTTGAGGCAATGTATGTGTAAAAGACTGAAAACTAAGAATTGAAAACTAAAAACTGAAAACTGCACTTAGCTAAAATGAAATGGGATGAAATGGAATGAAATGAAAGGCTGAGATATTGGAATAAAGATCCTATCCTATGATATCCAACATCGATTTTTGGCGAAGCTCATCAATGTCCTCCTCAGTGAGTACTCTGACTGGGCGTCTCCCATGTAATGCAGCTTCCATCGATGTCTTGATGACCCTCGCAGTCGTGGGTGTCTAGATCTCCCAAGCTCAGTAGCCTTGTTAGTCAGTGTACCCTTGGTACAGGTGGACTCTAAAGTCTGTTGATGCCTGCTCATCTGAATGTCACGTATGTAGTCTAAAGAAATCAGTGATCTCCCTTTGTCAGTGTCTCCTACTATCTGGTCTCCTCAAGAGGCTCTCCCTATGTCTGCAAAGCTCCAATAAAAATAGCCCAAGGCCTCTTTGATCCCGATATCTCATAACTTTGGCCAATGGTCCAAAACCCTCTCTGAATAGGTAGTGTAAACGACCTCATATCTTATAGTAACTGGGCAATGACATATGTGATGTAACTCTGTCTCTGGCGCTATGTGTCATAACTGACAAATCCTGGCCTCTACAGGTATTCCTCTAAATCTACCAGTCTCAATCTCTAACTGATGCGATGATGTGCGCATCTATCCAATAACAAATTATAATCCATGGGATAGATGAGTGTCCATGTAGGCAAGTCTGGTCACAAGACCATCCTTTGTAAGCTCAAGGAGATGCTATTTGTAGAAAGCCATCTTTGTGCCAAGCACACGCATAGGCTGTATTTATGTCCTCCTAGTGTCTAACTAAATCAAGTCCTGACTGATGAGGTGAGTGATCTCAGTCCGTGTGAGAGACAAGGAGGGTGCATCCAATGAATGTTGAAAAGGGGGTAATCTATCCATGTCAAAACCATGCAGCTTGAACCAAGTTGTCATCTATGCATACCAACAAGAGGTGTCTCCCTGTGAGGCAAGCTGTCGAGAAGACTCCAAAGCTAGATGGGCATATCTGTCTATGGGGAGATCCCCGATACTATATATGAAAGAAATGGATTTGGTAAGTGCCTCGATGACCAATGGGGGGGCAGCGAACTCTGCACGGATAATCTCATGCGGTACAGAGGCCTTGGCCCTAATCATCCGAGAAATCATAAAGACCAAAGGCCTCTCCATGCCCTTCAATCCATCCGTACTACCAGCTCGACTATGGTGGTCCGTTAATGGCCCCCGTATCTGCACCCCATAAAGCATAGTTGATGTGACCAAAGTGTCAAAAATCCATAATCTTGTTCGAGGTTCCTGAAACTGAACCTGCAAACACATCCTCTCCATCTTCCCTAAAGCCACATATGCTCTTGTTAGTCTAGTATCTGCTACTTTCCTCAAAGAAAACACTGTTCCACTAAAGACCACACCAAGGTAAGTGTATGCATCTGTATACTCCATCATCACTTGACCATATGCAAAGGTAGGTGCAAATCGCCTGACCCACTATGGTGTGGTGTTGAACACCATAACCTTGGTCTTGCCAAGGTTCACCGATAAGCCGCTATCACTAGCAAGTGTGTGCAATGTATCCAAATGTCGTTGCATTCCCTCTGGTGAATTTGAGATCATTACAATATCATTTGCATCTGGTAGCAATGAGATCTAAGTCACTGCTAACTATGATCCTCTGTCACCTCCCCTCTCAATGTAATCTAAAGCCTCATCCACATAAATACCAAATAAATTAGGGGAGAGTGGACAAACCTATTTCACCCCAATAGTGGAGTGAAAAAGCTTAGACATCCCCTTCAGAGTGCGGACCTGAACCACAAATGTCCTACACAGGGCCATGATCCCCCAAATCAGCTCTGTGGGTACACCCATCTCCTATAACATGCGCATCAGTCGAGCTCTAGGGACTGTGTTGAATGCTTTGCAGAATTCCACAAAAGTACAGTAAATCCTCTTATCATGTGATCTGCCCTTCTCAATAATAGCTCTGAGAGTCAATATGTGATTGAGAGTAGAAAAACCACTCATGGAACCTGCCTGTCTTGATGCTCGTATGCATGCTCTCTCTGCCCATCTACTCAATTGCTGCTCAAGAAAAGATGCATATAACCTGGCCACTATGTGTCCAATCATAACGGTGTGATAGTTCTCACGCATCATTGGATCTCCTACCTTGAAAATAGGCACAAATGTCAACATACTCCAAGTATAAGGAAAACCCTCACACATGGCTCGATCGAACATCAATGCAAGAAGTTATGCAAGCATCTCTTGGGCATGTATAAAGTGCTCTGCCACCAATCCATCATGATCATATGCTCTCCTATTCCTCATCTTGTCGATAGCTTTCTTCACCATCTCAGCGATAAAGAAATTGCATGTCTTTGAACATGGTATCGGGAGGTATGTTAGAGGCGAATGTCCTGAAATAGTGTAAAGAGATGTTGCATACTCACCCCAAGTCTTAGCGGATGTGACAGCCAGTGGAGGGGAGTGCTCATGAAAGAATCTCCATGCCTCATCTGAGTCCTGGCTCAGGAATAGCTCATAAAACTCCTTCTCTAGCTGTGTAAGATAAGCTTCCATCGCACAAGCCGTCGAAAGGAAATGTGTGACTATCTATGAGTAATGACTCCCAAAAACACCTCTCTCTAAAATGTGGCTCTCGTTTCTCTAAACTCCTCATCATACCAACTATTCTGGGGCATGATCCCAAAATGGCATCTGTGCTCAAGCTGGCTGTGTGGATATGCCTCTGCTGTTGCATCATGTAATGCCTCTATCAGTATCTCGATAAGCTCCTCTAATGGAAGTCCCGGCTCCTTAGTAGCTAAGCATATGTATGTGCCATCTATATGGACAAAATCAGTCTCTGATATGCAACTGTATCGGGTATGTGTCAATCAAGCTGTGCAGAATTGAAAAGAGATGGTAAACGTGAGAAGGGCATGATCTACTGCTACACCAATAGGCCTGGTCCCGATTGTAAAATCCCAAATAGAGGGTATAAAAATGGGTCGAGTCAAAACATAATCCCCCATGCTTGTGAGGAAAGCAAGTGAACCCACTCAATGCTGGAAATCTCTTTAGACCATTCAAAATGGCCAGTCCATGTGCAGCCCCCATGTCTATAAAATATCCCCCATAACCCGTGTGCTCCTCATCTAGCGAACACCTAGCCAAACCCATATCACTAACATCCAATTCTCTCAACATCTCCTCTGAGGTATTGTAGAAGATTGTTTGAGAGTGGCTCATCGTGGCATTAAAGTCCCCCACAAGGATAACATCCCCATCTATAGAGAACTCCCATATGTCCTCATCCAAAATCATATAAGGTGATTGTCCCTTGGGAGATGCATAGTGAGATGTGCTTGGTGGAAAATAGCATATTTTAATGTAGAATTGTAATGCAAAGGGCAAACCCAAGGGAGGTCAAGGACCACCGGCTGCCAATGGAGATGGGATCTTAGGGGCAAGGCCTATAAAGGGAGGTTTGGCAGAGGATCAAGGCATGGCAATTCCCTCAATCTTATACCGGTTTCAGAGCCAAGGGGCTATTCTTGGAAAGGGAGCAAGGAGGGGCGTGGTTTTTTGTTCTTCCACTGCATGTGCATGCAACTCATGAGGGAGATCCTTGCAGCAATCAAATATTTTAACTTACGATCAACAAAAAGTATGAAACTTATGCAGAACCCATGCAGAGCATGGTGGTGGAGAAGCAAGGCTTTATTGAACTCAATGCAAACATGAAAGCTTATCACTGATGGAGAACGGCTCAAAGGGCATTCAACAAAAGGTATGTGTTGAGAAAAGTTTCAAAGTGTTGAAGCGTTCGTGGTTTCATAGTGATCTCAATAGCATGCAAGGCATGCTCAAATTCAACCAAGCCAGTACGACAAGGCAAGTCGATGTGAGTTCTTGAGAAGGTACGTATTAGCTTTCTTTTTATTTGGCAAATTTTTCATAATATGTTGCATAGCCATGTCATGCAATAGAGGTGAGTGCACTTTAAGCACTCCAAGCACAAGCACGACTTGTGACTGTTGCCATCAACATTAAAGGTTTGCTACATATATTATTGGCAAGTACCAATGATTAGTTTGCAAACCCAAATCAAGCAGAGATTGAGTACAAACCTCCTCTCCATCATCCCAAGAAGATCGGCACGGCCTATTGCTAGACATGATACTACCGCAAGAGGCAACTACTCCAAAGGCACGGTGTAGTATGGAGAGTTTTTTAATTGATCATGTAAGACGCACAATGGCTATGAGCCACAATCGAGACGAGAAAGTCCCCAGACCACTTGTTACAACTTGAGAAGCTAACAATGATTTCTCTATGTTGTATTCTGGATTTTCAATTTTGCTAGGGCATGGGCTTCTCAACAAACTCATTTTCAACATCTATCGATCAAGACAAATCTATATGGTCAAGGACCACCATAATCAAGCCAAGCAGGTATGAGATACATACTTTAAAAGACTTTTCTATTTTTCAATACATTGTACAATTTGACAAGGTCGATTATCTATGAATGCTCGACAAGGTCGACTTTCTTTTGCTATGCCATTGTAAATTGACAAAGTATCTGTTAGCTATGAGCAGCAGAATTCCATGAGTACTTATGTGAAGCAAGGCTTCCCTTTCGGCATTTGGCATCGCGGTTTCCACAGTTTGGAATATGCTATTAGCATACGAACTTGGGGAAACTTTCCAAGATGTCTGTAGGTCTTTACATTTCACAAGGGTGTATATGATACATACACTAACTCACTCGAGTAGTACATATGTCTATGAGCTAGATTCGGTCAAATTACCCAAAACCTCGCCACAAGTGGGCGACAAGGTTAGTAAATTTCAAGTTATACTTGTTGCTTTTGTAATTTAACCTTTTATTTGAAAAAGATTTCTCAACTATGCAAAGCAAAGTGCTTTGCTAGACTTCATGTGAAGCAAGGCTTCACTATGATGTATCCATGTGAGTGTAACCGTGCAAGGCATGTATACTAGGGGCTCACATGATTGAGACTGACATTGAAGCCAAGGGCTTATTATTATATTTTTTGCTATGTATGCATGGCATACTGGTACGATGGGCATACTACACCCATCATTGCATACGCTTCCACTAAAACACTAGCTACTCTATCAAGGACGATCTCAGTTATTGATGTTTTAAAACATTTTGTGTTTGTGTTTATGCATAGGCAAAGTGCCATACATATGCACCCTGATGCAGTCACAATCACATATAAGGAAGGTAGGTCAATATGTGACTTATAATACCTCTCTTTAAGAGAGCGTTGTACAAGAATACTATTGTACGCTTATAGGGTAAGCAAGCGCACAACCATTGTTTGCACAAAGGCATATGCACGGGGTATTCAATACAATAGAATAATGGATTTTCCTCAGCGCATCAGTCTCTCTCTCTCTCCCCTTTTCCTAATTCTCTACGGGAAAGGTGAAATTGGCATGATTTTACTAAAATCTTTCTATGTTGATATGGTAATAGGAAGGGCTAAGAGCCATCTGTTTTTGAAGGGCTAAGAGGCACCTATTTTGGAATGGCTAAGAGCAATGTCTTTGTAATCCATCAGTGATTCTATCTAGTTGAGTACCCATTGATTCTATGGACAAGCAAGAGTCTTGCCATTTCTGATTTTGTTGGGTGTTATTTAGGTGTATAGATGAAGCAAGCATTTAGATAGCACGGATGTTTAAAAAAACCAAAGATTATGGATTTTCGGGTCTAGAATAGATCCGTTCGTCAATACAATTCCAGCTTGAGTGGATCTCCTATTTTATCTATAGCACTTAGAGTGTTATACGAGTACAATTTTGGGGTAGGACCCAACTCGTGATTACTAAATCACTTATTAAGTGTTGATAGTCAATTCTTGGAACCTTCACACTTGCACTTTCCAGGAAAGAAGTCCAAGCTGCCAACGGGCAGTGGGAAATTTCAATTTCCAAAGTTGACTTCAATTACGGTTGGTTGCTAGTTGTATAGTCTCTCTACAAAGTCTAACCAAGGGGTTTGACAATGTAGAGTTTAACTAAGGGGTTTGGATTGCAAAGGAAACACCCAGGGTTATAGATGCAATACTACATGAATTTCATTGATTTTCAATTAGTGTTCCTAGGCCTTTGCATGCGGGAAAGTTGGACAGGTGATGTTCAACTTTAAGGTACAAATCTATTTTGATTTTATTTCTTTTTTGAATATATTTTTGTTTACTTTTCCAAGTAGGATGCATAAACTTCTATGTTTTCATCCATTTTGCTCTTTAAGAGACATGACAAGATCATGTAAGAGCAAAGTATTTTGGATCATAGTGTCCAACATACATTTTTGAATTATGCAGTTATGGACCTACATGTAGGGTTTTCTTTGGCACATGTTGTCACATGGGATACAACATGGTCTAGGAACTCAAGGAGTTCGGTTTAGCCAGTAAGGAGTAAGGATAATGAGGGTCCCTCTCACTCACGTCGCGAAGTGTTTGCAGTTACCTCCACACACAAGTACATCGCGTACTTGAAGGATGTTCATTTTTTAGACATCCTTACATGAGACATATTCCACATGTGGAGAATATGAGTCTCTAGATTGACACTGGCCCGCATGTCATATCAATTATGTGTTGAGATAAAGTCCCTAGGTGCTGGTCAAATCCGTTTCCTAGACCATTTTCAACACAATGTGTTAGGAACAATTTCAATGGCCAGAAATTGTCGGATACTCAAAATGACTTGTTAAGGTACAAGTGCTGCTAAAACAATATAAACAGATGGTTTTTTATGCATATATCAAGGCTATGTACAATGATTAAAAATGTTTCATTGTTTGTACCTAGAAATGACTTATCTGATGGTTCAAACTTTCAACAAGGCTTGCAAATGATTGCAGTTAAAAGTATTTAGTTTCTTTTCAGAACTATTTGCACTTCTTTTTTATGTGTGTTATGAGCATCATATTCGCCATAAGTATTGGCAAGTAATGACAGGCCTAGGGTAAGACTGGGCGGCACGGCCAAGAGCCAGGATGATCATGGATATACAGGTTTGGATATGTTTTAGCTAAATGCATGCACACTAGGGGTTATGGGCCCTAGTGTTTGGCAAAGGTTGATTTTGAGCGGCATGCATATTCATCACATTAGTTGCTTATGAGAAATTCTGCACTCTATGTGGAGTATCTCTATGATATTACTTTTGGATCTACTAATCACTAATAGAGGTCATGGCTCGGTTTGGGTGCTTGTGGATCTTTCAAGTTAACCAAGATGGTTATTCAAGACATTGTTGATTCCTTAGCAATGTTGTATGACATTGTTATTCCCGTTTACCAGTCATTTTGGGCAACTGTCTATAAACCGTGGGGAAACACACCTCATTATTGTTAGTTATCCAAAGAGGATAGGCATATTACAAGTGCAATCTTGTGCTAAAGGATATACAAAGAGTGTACAAATCCAATTAGAAAGCATGTATCGCTCTAGTTGGAGTTTGTTTACCATAAGGTAAAGCATGTATGTGACTCGATTTAGTCCCTTTATGTTTAAGTCATGTTCTCAACCTTAATTTAGTCCCTTTATGTTTAAGTCATGTTCTCAACCTTGAACACTGGTTATGGTGGGGTTGTATACTAATGAAAATTGATAACAAGTCAAGGACTTAAATTTTGCTAATAAGTTATGTCAACCAGTTACTTTCATGGAAAGTGAAAAGAGGTACTCTTTTGGGTACATCTTAGTTGTGATAACTCATTTAGAATAAGTGATTTCTAAATGGAGTCTACACACTATGTTGTACATAAGCCGATTGCACAAGACGGTTGCAAAGGGACAACAATGTGAAAAATCAAGATATTACTCTTGGTTTCGTTGAACCTCCTACTGAGCCGTGTTTTGATCAAATGAACATCTGGATCCATGAAGGATGCCACTGTGGAAAACATTAGTGTTCTTATGAAGATATCAACCAATGTTGTTTTCAAGGATGAAAATGCTTCTCCAAGGGGGGAGTAATGTAATGCCAAGGGCAAACCCAAGGGAGGTCAATGACTCGGTTGTCAATGGAGACATGATCCTAGGGGCAAGGCCTATAAAGGGAGGCTGGGCAGAGGATCAAGGCTCAAGCAACCGAGATACCAAGGATTGGATTCATTGGCTCCCATTATTGGCTACATTTTGGAGGGTGAGTTTCCACAAGACTTCACAAAAACTCTGAAGAGGAGACTCATGAACAAGGCAAGTTCATGTCTCTTCCTAGAAGACTCCCTCTATCAAAGAGGGAAGGATCAAGTGTGTTAAGAGTACCAACTTTCAAGGAAATTCCAACCATTCTATGAAGAGTCATGTGGTGGTCATTTTGCCCAAGAGTTAACTGTGAAGAAGATTTTGCTTGTGGGGTATGTTTGGCCAAGCTTGCATGCGGATGTTCAACATTGGTGTAGAAATTGTCACAATTGTTAGGTAAATGGGAATAGAAGATTGGTATATGGTCCAAGGAAAATCGTGCTTGCAAATGGACCCTTTGAAAAGTGGGGCATTGATGCTATGGGTCCTCTACCTAGAACAAAAAATGGTAAACTCTACATTCTAGTGGCTGTAGATTACATGACTAGGTGGGTAGAGGCTCAAAGTGTGGCAAGGGTAAATGGGAAAATAGTGAGCAAGTTTGTCTACACTAATATTTGTTGAAGATTTGGCACACCTTTGGATATTGTTTTTGATAATGGTTCAAGATTCAGGAAGGGTTTACTCACAGACGTTTGTGAAGAGCTACACATTCTACATCGTCATAGCACACCCTACGACCCATAGTCAAATGGTTTGGTGGAGAAGGCTAATGGTGTCATTGCAGGTATCATTAGAAATATGGTTCAAAACAAGACAAAGTTGTGGGATGACTTCTTGGATGGTGCCTTGTGGGTGTATCGAACCACATATAGGGAAGCCACAGAGTTCATGCCATTTCACTTGGTCTATGGTCAAGAGGCTTTGCAGCCTATCGAGATCAAGATGCATGGGTGGATTGACTTCTTACTTTAGCTGAGCTTGAGTGGAAAATAGAGGTAGCTTGCCAGTGCTACAAGAGGAAAGCTATGCAAGCAAAGGAAAATCTTGATAAGAAGGTTAAGGACAAGGGTATCGAGGAAGGTGGGCATGTGTTAAGGTATGACAATCAACTTGACAATAGGTTTGATGTTAAATTCAACACCAGATGGCAAGGTCCGTATGTGGTTAAAAAATCTTTTAATTCAAGTTACTATCAGCTCATGGATTTAGATGGCAAGGAGCATCCTAAGAAGGTGAATGGGTACCGACGAAAGCCCTACTTGAGTCGCACTCTACCAAAGGATCTGCAAGAGCATCACCAAGAAGCTATATCATCATGTAAGTCTTGTAGTTTGGTTTGTGTCAGTAGTTCAAGAGAAGGTGAAGAAGAACTACAAACTGAAGGCTTGTTTGAGGCACAAAACATCGCAAATAGCTTGAAACCACTCTCATTGGAAAAGATGCCTTATGATGGTACATGAATGTACCATCATCTTGGGGGAGGGCTAATGATAGCCATTTTTTTGCTATCTAGAATTGCCATAGTAAGCTATCTCACCCTAACCAAATCACTCAAACACTGTGGATATCCTCACCCTTTCATTGTACATAGGCGTACGTGAATTAGGGGACTTTCCCCATATCTCCTTAAAACCCTCAGCTAGCTAGTCATTGGGCTAGTTGAGCCAAAAACATAAATAAAAACAAAAAATAAAAATATATTTTGTAAATATTTCATTGTTTCAAAGGCCAAAATATAATGATTTTTTATTATAATAATTTTGGTATTTATTTAAATATTTACCTAGGTATGCGTTATTTGCCTAAGTATGCTATACTTACATTACCACATTTTTTTACCAGTGTGCATACTCTTTATTATATAAATAAATATTTTCATACAAGCCTCTCCAAATCTTGGTGTGAACTCACTCCGATAAAAAATCACAAAAATACCTGTCACCTAGTCATTCCCTTTTACTAAATTACAATTTTCCTACATGCATACTTCCTTCCTTCTTGTAAATAGTCCTAAATCAATAAATCAAATGAGGGTCCCCGTCATCTGATTCCCTATATTTTCATATGTTTCTTTTTTCCATTTTATATTTATATACATCTGACACTATTCTAGATTCCACGAATTGTTTATATACTAACCTATTTTTTTCCATCATATCCATACATCATATTTGTGAATAATCCTTATCCATGCATATTTTCAAACCCTTAGGAATCTATTAGGTCATGCTCGGCTCACTCTTGGAGGGTTATGCAAATTCAACAAAAGGGGGGCCACTGAAGACTTTTGCAACGAAGAAAACCAGGCATTTTGGTGGGATTTTTTGCATCCACCTCCACTCCTAATTTGAGGAAATGACCAAAATGAAAAATTTATCTCACAAGCTGAATAATCAACTCAAACATTTTCATAATTTTTGGAGCTACCACCAGTGAGATATGATTTTTTTGGTGGACCCCAATCTGCCCACTTTTCTCACAAGTTACCCTAGTCTTCTCTCACCTCCATTCACTTCCACACACACACACACACACACTCATTCCTCTCCATCCCTCCCTCAAACCTGCACCTTCCATAGTTTCTCTCACCCTCTTCACCATTAATCTCCCCTCTCACCTCCGTAGCTCTCATATGAACTCTACATGTACATACTCCATCTCTATGCCTCTCTCTATTACCTTTAAATTACAATTTCTTTTTATCTCTTCCCTATATACATAAAATTAAGCATGTAAAACCATGCTTAATCTCTACAAATTGAGGGATTCTCGTCAACCAACATCGTCACTTTTATCAAGATGTTCAACCTGAAGAGAAGAAGAAGAAGAGGATCAACAGTCATTTTTGAGAACCTACACAAGTAAGCTCAAAACTTCTTCAAAGCTTTACCATCACAAAGATTTCCTCACTTCATTCAACCATCCACCTCATTCTACCCAGTGTAAATATATCATTAACTTTTTAATGATTACTAACACTAACCACTAGCATGCTAACACAAAATAGCCATTGACCTAGCCATAAAAGGTACCTCACCTAACACATGTGCATAGTAAAAACTCTCTCTCTCTCTCTCTCTCTCTCTCTCTCTCCCTCCCCTTAAAACTCTACTTCCACCTTATCTACCATCAATAATGCTTTCTCTTGATCCCACATCTATGACTCAAGCAGACAAAGAAGGCTAGCAATGTTTTCATATTCAAAAGAAATCATAATCTTGATTTGATTAGCATGTAAATAAGGTTATTAATAACCTTAATGAGGGGTTTCTAACCTATAAATAGGCCCCTCTCCTTCTTGTAAATCATCTCCAATATCTCACATGGCACCCTAACACTCTATGCATGAGAAGAGACTTAGACCACCTTGTGAGTTTCATTTTTGGTGTGAGAGAAGCTTTTAAGCTACACATTTCAAGTGAGAGAGTGTGAGTTCAAAATCTCAAAACCACTATGGTATATGTTCCTCCATCATCAATAAATTGAGTTTTGGTGCATCAAAGACGTGATTTGGCATTCAAATCTTCATCCTTCCACTTGTGCAATACAATTTGGTGAATTCAAGGTGATTTGTGTATTTTAAGTTTCTATAATTTGATCTTGTTTGAGAAAATGTTTTAGTGTGTTTTCATCGACAATTTTGTGTCCATTGTAAGAGGGTATTGTGGTGAGAGGTCTCCCACACCCTAAGACTGTGTGTGTGTGTGTGTGTGTGTGTGTGTGTGTGTGTTGGCAATGTTTAGCATTTACTAAGCATTGAGTTAGTTTTGTACAAGTTCTACGATAGCATCATTACAGAACCATTTCCATTTGCAAGTCACAAACAAGGTATTCCGCAAGTTCCATTCCTCTCTCTCCCTTTGCTCTAGCTCTCTCTTGCTCCATTTGGTGTGTCTCGGTGTGAGATTGTTTGTGTGTGTTTTGTTGCACCTCCTCTTGGTCGTGATAAGATCTCTCTTGCATCCTAGTTCGCATCCCATAACTAGGTGGTGCCCCTTCACTTGTTTGGCTATGGGTTTGTTGTTGTTGTTCCTTGGTTGTGGTTGCCCTAGCCCCAATTGAGTAGCACGGGAGCCTTGAAGGGTGTTTAGAGGTCACCTCTCTTGTTGCCTTTCTCTTTTGGAGCTTCGGTAGTGGAAGCTCTAGGAGTCTCATTGCGGTCATTTCCCTTGGGGCAAGAACGATAGCCATGTCCTTTCTCCCCACACTTAAAACATTTATGGTCCTTGTGAAAAGCTTCAAGCACTTCATGAGAGAGTTTGTTTTTACCTTTATAAACTCCCTTCTCCTTGGACCGATTCAAGCTTCAAGCACTTCAGGAGAGAGTTTGTTTTTACCTTTATAAACTCCCTTCTCCTTGGACCGATTCAAGCTTCAAACACTTCAGGAGAGAGTTTGTTTTTACCTTTATAAACTCCCTTCTCCTTGGACCGATTGTTGTTGTTGTTGTTGGAATTGCCTTGGGAAGAATTTTGGGCGTTGGTTTTCCCCTTTGCATCACTCTTGTCTTTGTTTTCCATGGGCTTGACACTCCGTCTAGCCCCTTGTTGGAAATTGATGCGCAAAGCAACCATGGTGTAGTGGATTACTTCGATGATAGAACCATGCTGTTGAGAGTTGATGTACTCGGCCATCTCGGCCTTGTGAAAAGCTTCAAGCACTTCAGGAGAGAGTTTGTTTTTACCTTTATAAACTCCCTTCTCCTTGGACCAATTGTTGTTGTTGGAATTGCCTTGGGAAGAATTTTGGGCATTGGTTTTCCCCTTTGCATCACTCTTGTCTTTGTTTTCCATGGGCTTGACACTCCGTCTAGCCCTTTGTTGGAAATTGATGTGCAAAGCAACCATGGTGTGGTGGATTACTTCAATGATAGAACCATGTTGTTGAGAGTTGACGTACTTGGCCATCTCTTCAGGTAATCCCACACAGAATTGTTGCTTTTGCTTGGCGAAGTCTATCTTTTGAAAGGCAGTAGCCTTGAGATGTAAATTCCAAAACCTATCCACATATTTATGAATAGACTCATGGGAGAGAAGCTTCAAACTTTGCCATTTGGTATGCACTTTGTCCTTTGCATCGCTTGCAAGGAATTGCTTCATGATGAAAACTTGTAGAGCTTTCCATGTCTTTTGGGGCTTTACCGTTGCCACAAAGGCTAGCCCACCATTGACGAGCCAATTTTTGGAAGTTCATAGCTACATGGTGTAGCTTGGAGGACTCCGTGAAGCCCTCGTCTCCAAGGGCTGCATCAAATTGCTGGATGAAGGCCAATACTTTGTTGGTAGCACGAAAGGTGCCATCATAGGTGAGAAAAGAGATACTCTTTCCTCCCTCTTTGAACTTCTTGAGATTTTGTGATCTTCTCCATGCAATGTAAGATTTACGATGTCCTCCCCTCTTGTATTCTTTAGGAGAATAGCCATAGTTTCCGTTGAAAGAGGAGGAAGGTGAAGAAGAAGGAGAAGAGGGTGACCTCTTTCTTGCCCTTTTCTTCCTTTGTTTCCTTTCTTCCCATTTGGAGTGACAAGGAGAAGGATTGTGGGTTGACCCTTTCCTCCTGGGAGGAGTTGGCGACCGTCTAGACCACCGTCTTTGTGGAGCCACATCTTCAGAGGAACTTAGGGATTCATTACTTTCTCATTCTGTGGATTCCTCCTCTCGTATGGGACAGTCTTCTTTTGGGGGTCTCATCAAGAGGCCTCCTAAGCTCTCTCTCCTCTTGGAGAGGAAGGGAAATCCCATAAGTGCAAAGTTGTTGAGTAACTTCGGCTTGCAAAGTAGGGTTGCCCATAGCTTGCTGTAACCTAGTAACAAGATAATTGACAAACATGGGAGCATCATCATTAGCACCTTTTTTATGTGCAAAATCAAAGTTATCAATGTTTATTTTACTCTCTTGGTTATTGTCAGCCATGTTAATAGAATTTGTGTGTTTACTTAGTGTATTCTTTGGCAATTCAAAACCTTAGTTGTGTTACTCTTCTTAGCCTTTGAAAATTAGCACTTAACCATCTACACCCACGGCTCAAATTGGTTGATTGTAGAGAGTAGTGGAGTGCGTCTAATATTGCAGAATTTCCGAGGGATAGCTCCTTTCATACTTCTTATGGCTCAATAATGGTAAAGCCATAGGCAAGTCTAAAAAGACCCTATTATTAAAATCAAAGCTCCCGAGGTGTGCACCATATCCCACATACTGTGCTCAATAAAACCGATAATATGTAAGGTCCCTCCCTAAACCGTAGAGCCATTCAGAACTTTTTTTGCGTAGAAAATAATTTAGAAAAAGCAAGAGCGACAAAGAAGTCATGGGGACAACGAGACTTTACTCCAGAATGAAAAGACAAAGATATTTCGGATAAGAAATTACGTCATCCCTATATTTTTTCCAAAAGATTAAGATTATTTTTATACTTCTTCGTCAAAATCCGCGTGGGAACTGATCTAGATCGGGAACTAGGAGAAAAAGGGACTAACTTGATTGAAAGATAAAGTTAAGAGAGAAGAACTAAGAAGAAAATTGGGGTCCAATAGGAATTAAGAAGAGAATTGGGGTCCAATAGCATTTGTGAAGAGAATTGGGGTCCAATAGCATTTGAGAAGAGAATTGGGGTCTAATAGCATTTGAGAAGAGAAATGGGATCCAATAGGATTTGAAAAGAGAATTAGGGTCCAATAGGAATTGAGAAGAGAATTGGGGTTCAATAGGAATTGAGAAAAGAATACCCACCATTTCCTATATAAGCACCCCCTCTCCTTTGTAATTTTAAAACACACAATATTGCTAAACTACTTGCATACTTGCCATGCTCAAGATTATGCTTAAGTAAATCAAGGTTTCCATTAAACCTTGCTCTTGCTCTCGCCCTCTCTTGAAGGCCAAATCCTTGAGGGTTTTGTGAAGAAGCTCCTCTCTCCTTCCTCTTCATCCTAAATCCCTTTCCTTCCTCCTTGAGCCTCACATCTCTTCAAGAAGGACTTCAACCCCACTTCCCTCTTGTTTAGAGGAGGTAATCTTCATTTCTAGTAGGATTAATTAATCCATGTGTTTTAACACTAGGAAGGTTTATGTGCATCATTTTAGGTTTAAGCTTTAATGGTAACCTTGAAATTAGGGTTAAATATTAATGGTAGTTATGCATCATTAAGTTAAGTTTCAAAAGTAGATTTGCACTCGTAAGCTAAGCTTTAATGACAAATTTGCACTTAGATGTAAGCTTTAGTGACTACCTTGCATTTTTAGGTTTAAGCTTTAATGTAAATCTCGCAATTAGGGTCAAGTGATAAGAGTATCTATGCATCATTAAGTTAAGCTTAAAAGGTAGATTTGCACTCATAAGATAAGCTTTAATGGTAACTTTGCACTTAGATGTAAGCTTTAGTGACTACCTTGCATTTTTAGGTGTAAGCTTTAATGGAAACCTCGCAATTAGGATCAAGTGATAAGAGTATCTATGCATCATAAAGTTAAGCTTCAAAGGTAGATTTTCTCTCGTAAGCTAAGCTTTAATGGTAACTTTGCACTTAGATGTAAGCTTTAGTGACTACCTTGTATTTCAGGTTTAAGCTTTAATGGAAACCTCACAATTAGGGTTAAGTACTAGGAGTATCTATGCATCACTAAGCTAAGCTTCCAAGGTAGATTTGCACTCTTAAGCTAAGCTTTAATGGTAACTTTGCACTTAGATGTAAGCTTTAGTGACTACCTTAAGTTTTAGGTTTAAGCTTTAATGAAAACCTTAAAATTAGGGTTAACTACTAAGAGTATCTATGCATCATTAAGTTAAGTTTTAAAGGTAGATTTGCACTCTTAAGCTAAGCATTAATGGTAACTTTGCACTTAGGTGTAAGCTTTAGTGACTACCTTTGGGTTTAAGCTTTAATGGAAAGCTCGAAGACTCATAAATTATAGGACGACCTTCTAGCTTCCTAAAATGGAAAGCTAGGCACCTCAAGAAAAGAGTAGTTGTCTAAACTCGATAGAAGTAGTTAGATTTTTTGTATTGAAGAATATTTCTAAAGTTGTCAATTTCAAGTTTGTTTGCAAATACGGGATGGGGGGAATAGGGGATAACTTCGCGGAATTGACCTCCATGTTGTTTTGAACCTAAAACTCTACAAGCTTCCATGGAGATGCCCCATGGATGGCAAAGGATTGCAAAAACCTGGGAATCGACAAAACGGGGATTGAACTTAAAAAGTTGGCATTTCCGAAGAGACATTAACCATCAAATGCCTATGGCAAAAACTCGCTTGTATTTTCTAAATAAACTTGGCTGGTAGATAACTAATGGAGTAGTAATTAAGGTTGATAAATGAATGAACCTGGAAAATACCAACTAGGAGTTAAAAAGGAACCTCGAGAGGTGATAGGAATAGCCCATTGCAAAACATAGATTTAACTAGGAGTTTTGAAGATTGTCTGGAAATGACCAGAAACCAAGATGGATCTTCTTGGGGTCAATTTGATTGAAAGGCCGGCCCATTGAGAGGATTCTCTTGGGGAACTTGATGGAGATTGCCCCTTTTCGGCTAGGGTAGAGTAACCGGCAAGTTGTTATACCTAGGTCATTCATGCCCGAGGGATAAGAAATGAATGGGTTTGTTTTATTTTTGCCCGGCTGGGTGAAGTACCCGCGATATATTATTGGAAATCGGCCATAATCTGGGTATGGCCTGATGCCAATAGTTGGATGAGAAGGTCATACTCAGGGAGGATGATGTGAATTTAATTAAGGAAATTTGTTCGACTTGATTGCTTAAAAAGGAACTTGAAAGGCTAGGAATATAGGGGCGATCATGTGCATCTGTCACAAGATGGTGCTATACCTCTCGAAATAAAATGCTTAGGAAGGAATGATTAAATTACTTGATGAGCCTTTCCCAAACACTTAATTTTGGGAAATATTGTGAAGGTGCTGTCATTTTGACTGCTTGTAATCGATTATCTTGGCCTGAATGGGGAGGCAAGATGAATTGGTTGAAACTAAATGTGTTGCATGATTAGTTAGGAAACTAGTTACAAGCTAATTATAGCAGATAAAGGAAAGGAAATGAATTAAAAGTTTCTAAATAAAGATCTGGTGGGAACAACCAGATGAATTTCCCTGAACGAGGATATGCAACAGATTACATGCTGCTTGTTGTTTGATGATGTCTGATAGATTACCGTCTTCCTGATTTTGTAGTAGTTAAGTACTACCTCGGGAGGGGATTTTCATGAAATGGTTCGGTGGGTGGGCAGATCCGGAGGGTCAGATGGCGGATGTTGATTTAAAATTTTTATGTTAAATGCTAGGAGTACGTGGGATAAAAATGGGTAATCGGGGACAAGCGAGACCAGGTAGGATTGCAAGATCCCTCTTCTTAGGGGAAAGTGATAACTGTCGTGTCTGCTTGTTAGGAAAAAGGGGTTATCACCATGAACCAAAGGAAAACAAGAAAGCAAGAGAAGATCCTCAAGTTAAAGATCAAGAGAATCAAGACTAAGGACCACAATTTTGGGTGCGGAAAGCTGTCAAGGATAGATTGATTATGAGAAGCAGATAGAATCGTTGAATGAAGGGATGTACCCCCTTGGGTTGGCATTTGAGGTAGATCGGAGTCCTGTCTGAGTGTCGGTCCCAAGTGGGAGGGATACCTGCAGATAGATCTACGTCATTCCCTGGAACGGTCTGGAGGACTGAGGGAGGTGAGTAGGGTCGAGTCTGGGTATGGCCCTCACAAGTGGTATCAGAACCTAATTTTGAATCTTGGACCTTGGAATTTAGAATTTTGGATTTAAGATAAATGCATGAGAGAAAAACAACTCAGTCTAGCACCCAAATTTCAATTATATTACAAAATGAAGTCTTGATGTTCGAATAAATTATTCAAAAATTTTCAAGATGGCTTGGGATCTTCCAAAAGTAATTCAACGGATTATCTATGAGAGGATGGAAACGGCTACGCTAGAGCAAAGGCTCGCTATGCTGGAACATTTTAGGGAGCTCTTATTTTTAGAAACCTATACTTGTCCCTGGGATTTAAGCAAGTGAGAAGTGTGAGTAAAGTTGGAAATGAACGATATAGAAATTTGTGAAAGAATATGTAATGCACTTGTGCAAAGACGCATGGAAGTTGCATAAATGAATGAATACGCATGCACTTGTGCGAAGACACATGAAAGTGGCATGGATGAAACTTTTACCGAGCTTTACTTGTCCTTCTTCCTTAAGCTTAGTAATAAGGAGCAAGATTGGGTAAAGTAGCTACCACATGAAGAATTAATTTTTGGGACATTGATTGGAAGATAATTTTGAGTAATACTGAAGAAATCCAAGAAGTTCTTGTGATTAACCACAGATAAAGCTATAAGTATATAAAGCAAGACTCGTTTTGAAATTACTGATGGCTTGGAATATTCAAGAGAATGTAAGAACTAAGGGAAACTAGGGGTACCATCGTGGCAACAGGGATGGATGGTGCAAACCCTGATGATCTATCTCTGTCTCCTCATTTATCAACCCCTCCTCCTCAGAGCGTGTTTGATATTCTAGAGGATGACAGTCAATTGCCGGATGCCAGGGAGTTTGCCAATCCTGTAGAGTGACAAACTCCCTGGTATCCGGCAATTGACTGTCATCCTCTAGAATATCAAACACGCTCTGAGGAGGAGGGGTTGATAAATGAGGAGACAGAGATAGATCACCTGGGTTTGCACCATCCATCCATGTTGCCACGATGGTACCCTCCGTGAGAGTATCCGGCCCCATGACATCCACAAGTGGAGCCAATTCCAGGTATTCAAAATCAAATATGTGTTGATCATCAACTTCTGCATTCATGGCCAAAACGTGTTGTGCGATCAAAAGAGAAAACAATATCTCGGATTGCAGAAAGGCTCGCAGCCGTAGTATGCACCATGCCAAGTAGACCCGTAATAAAAGATATAAAATTTCCGTCAAATCAAGTCATGATTGAAGTGGGAAATATTTGAACCCGAATCCCAAGACGTTCTTGGATCCGTGGTTGTTCAGTTAATCGGCTGTTACAACCGGCATGGACTCCGACAAGTTGTCAGTCGTAGAAGAAACAACTTGTATAATCGAATTAGAAAGCGAACTCCGAAAAACCGTCGTAGAAATCGACGTAGAAAGATTCTTATTGCTGTGAAGAAGCTTGATTATTGAAAGCTTTATGTTGCTTGAACGCCAATTGAAAACGTCGCAATTGTAAAAATATGCAGGTTTCTGGATTTTTTCTGCAATAAACTGAGCGTAGCCGTAAGTCATGGAACTCAATGGAAAGCCGAGACGGCTTGATCCTTGTGCTGCCTTGCTTGTGGGAAGGGCCGCCAAGAGTGTCCAAGGCTTAAAGTCCAATGTCAGTTGGCCTTGGCATGTGAAAAGAAACGATTTTTTGAAGCCAAAAAACGCAGGCAGCGCGAGTCAGCAGATGGCACAAGCAAGTAGAAGTTGTGTGTGGCTTGCTGAAGAAGGTAGCGGCCGCGAGCTCTTCGACACACACACCCCCTTCCCCAGGGCGCTTTCGTCAAGCCCAAGCCCACGGAATTTCGTGCACCACAGCTCCTCGTCCAAAACGGGAAGAGTTACCCGATTTAGGCAGTCCCCTTGCTATTTTTGGAAAAAGCCTTACAAAGGCCACGGTTCTCACCTAAAGGCCCTATTTTTAGGAGCAAAAAGTGACCACGCCTAGAGAGAGAGTGGAAGAGAGACCTAAGCTCTGATACCAGTGTAAGAACTAAGGGAAACTAGACTGAAGATCCTTCTCCCAACCTCCCTTTATATAGGCGGACTCCTAGCCCCTTGCCCCAGACGGATCCCCTGTCCACATTGTCTAGCCTGACCCTTGGCCGTAGTCCATGACCATCCTAGTTCTTAGGTTACAGGACCCTTGTCCTGACAAAGAAGAAGTTTATAAGGTAGCCTTGAAAGAATGGGGATAGCCGAACCGGAGAACACGTTAGTCATGTTGAGACACCTTATCTAACTTTTCTCTCTTAAGGAAAGTGCCATTTCTACTAAGAAATGGAGAACTGTGGGTCGAAGGGAGTTACAAGGTTAACCCTATAGGGACGCGTACAACTATTGAATAATTTATGGATTACAATGATGAGAGAAAGATAGGATTGGGACCAAAGAGATATAGTATGGTCCAATCTTATTTTCAGTTTTTGTAAGTGAACCTCTACTTATAGCATCTCAAGACAAATAGAAAAGACAGTAAATGAGACGTGCTTAAAAACTCACAAGGAAGCAAGATGGGACAGTGCAATAGATAAGCTCATAAATATTGCAGACATTTAAACTCCGAAGAAGAATAAGAAAACAAACTTCTGAGTTAGCGAAGAACTCAAAATTGGAATTCTTACTCAAGACTATCATAGACAGAAGACTCTTTGCTGAAAGCACTAAATAGAGATGTCCTTAAGAATTTAATTAAAGAGGAGAGACAGACATTTGAAGAAAAAGAAATACTGACAATACTCAATTTTTTTCAAAAAGGGTTATTTCTTCAATTAAAGCCAAAAAGGATTACAAGGGAAGCAGAAAGTAATTACAGAGAGAGGCAAGAAAGTTTACAACTCATGAAGATCCTCTTATATATGGTCACATAACCAAGTATCGCAAGCACCGCACATATTAGGACGCTCACCCTCTAGAATAGTTCTACGAGAAACACCTTGAGCAATTTCTCGGGTATGAGCTGAGAAAAGAAAAGGACCTCTAAGAGGAAGACTTCAGATAGTATCGAGGCAAATCATGGAATGGGGGATAAACTGCACAAGCAAGAACAACCTTGCGGAGAACCCAAGATCTCGTGTCCTTTTGACACAGTAGTATTGAGGGCCAAGTCCTAGAGCCTCTGTAACCATAGAAAGTCGGATATTGTTGTAGAAATGGTCTCTACCCTAGAGAGTCACTGTTGTGAGATGTTGCCATATCTTCCATGTCATCTGGCCGACACAAGAATTTGACTGAGGGAAGAGGACATCTTTGTGTTGCTCTAAGAACTGTCTTTTAATTGCCTCATGTGCACTCTGCAAGTGAGAGATGCATATAGGAAGAGCCGAGTCTTCTTGCCAAGATGCCATCAGATAAGAAAATGACTAAGTTACAAGAGAGTGAAGATCACAAAAATCAAGTGTTGATAAAGAAAAGATTACCAGTAGCTTATAAAGAAGAAGTAGCGTATCGAAGAAACCACAAACGCGATGACTTATTCAAGAAGATGGCTTATTAAGAAAGATTTTCCATGACTCCCATATTATATTAGCAGATTTTGGGGATGAAGAAGTGTAAGAGAGAAGTCAAGTTGAAAGCGTTAACAAGAAGTTAAGTTGCAAGACGTATCCAAGAAGCTTCATCAATTACGTATTTTATTCAAGTTGAGGACATCTTTTTCTTTTTTGTTGGGGATAGATGCTGCCTTCAATAGAGTCAAAGACCTCTTGACCCGCAGCCCTGTCCTCATCAACCCGGACTAATTCACTTCTTAGCTCTTCTTTACCCGAAGAAGTTCAACAAGAAATTTGGGTAGACCCCTACTTTAGATCTCTTCTGCAAGAGATTCAAGCTCAGAACCCGAGGGAACACTTAATTGACTATATCTTAACAGATGGTCTTCCTTACTACCTGGAAAGCTTCAGCCCCTAGATATTCCTCAGATGAAGTGGGAATGTCTGAGTATGGACTTTGTCACAGGTCTTCCAAATACAACTGGAAACTATGATTCTATTTTTATCGTAGTAGATAAACTCACTAAGGTGGCTTATCTAATTCCAGTAAAGCAGACAGCCACCGCCATCAACATAGCCCAAGTATTTGTCAAAGAGGTAGTAAGATTACATGGAATCCCTGCAAGAATCATCAGCGATCGGGATGCCAAATTTAATTCTAAGTTTGGCAAGCCATGTTTCGATCTCTGGGTACCCAACTAAATCTCAGCTCAACATATCATCTAGAGATTGATGGTCAAACTGAGCGAGTGAATCAAGTCATTGAAGATATGCTTTGGGCATACTGCAACCTGCAGCCCTAGCAATGGATCAAGTTTCTTTCCCTAGTTGAGTTTGCTTATAACTCTTCTCACCATCACAGTCTCAGAATGTCACCCTTTAAAGCCTTGTATGGTCAGGTCCCTCTTCGATTAGCCAACCCAGCTCTTCATGTTCCTGCCGCTAAGTCTACCCTAGAAGAGATGGATCATCAACTTCTAGTCATTAGAGACAACCAGAAGAGAGCTAGTGAAAGGCAGAAGAGCTACACTGATCTTCACCGCTCCGCTAGAAGCTTTAGCAAAGGCGAACAAGTTTTCCTCAGAGTCAAATCCAAACGCAGCCCCTTAAAGCTAGGAAAATTTCGTAAGCTTGCATTCAGATATTGTGGACCTTTTGGAATCAAATCAATCTCTCCCTTTTGTCCAAACCCTTGATCATATTTTGGTTGGTTCTTTGGAACAACTTATAATTATTTTTCAAGATATCGATGGCACTTTTGATGTGATTTTTATGCGGATGTAATCAATCGTCATATTTATGGAGTTCAAGCATCTCTAGTCAATCAAGTCTTTTGAGATTCAAATCGTCTATGGTGTTTTACAAATCTAATTGTTATGATACGTGAAATATCTGATTACCAAGTGAAAGATGAAGCAGTAAGCTATAGACATAAGAGAAATAAGGATGGAGGAAATAAATTGGGTACACAAGGGAGGAGATATTGCAACATTTAATGCGGATGTAATCAATCGTTATATTTATGGAGTTCAAGCATCTCTAGTCAATCAATTCTTTTGAGATTCAAATCGTCTATGGTGTTTTACAAATCTAATTGTTATGATACGTGAAATATCTGATTACCAAGTGAAAGATGAAGCAGTAAGCTATAGACATAAGAGAAATAAGGATGGAGGAAATAAATTGGGTACACAAGGGAGGAGATATTGCAACATTTAATTGAAAGATCAGTATGAAATCCTTAACTATCAAGAACATGGTATCAGTTGGATGATATTAATAGAGAAATGAGTCAACGCTCAAAACGGAAAAAGTTAAAGTTTAGGTAAGAATGGTAAGATTTTTACAAAGCGTATTGAGGCTAAATAGAGAGCGAAGTGAAGAAATGATCTTCAGACCTCACAAGAGAAACACAATCCGATCACACCAAAGGAAAAATACCTAGTTAAGTAAGATCACATTCAACAATTAAAGTAACCCTGAGTCATTAAGACTTCTTTATGATTAAGACTTTTGAGTCAGCGCTAAAAAATGAAAGAGAAGTGTATTATTCAAGGTCCATACCAGCTTCATTGTCCTTTAATTTAAATACCCTAAAGTTACTGACCATCTTCAATCATAAGTTGACCGAAGATTGAGTCTGTCTACTCTCTAAAGCATGTCCAGAGCTGAGGACAACTCTTTCTTTTTGTTGGGGAGTTTGTAAGGTCCCTCCCTAAACCGTAGAGCCATTCAGAACTTTTTTTGCGTAGAAAATAATTTAGAAAAAGCAAGAGCGACAAAGAAGTCATGGGGACAACGAGACTTTACTCCAGAATGAAAAGACAAAGATATTTCGGATAAGAAATTACGTCATCCCTATATTTTTTCCAAAAGATTAAGATTATTTTTATACTTCTTCGTCAAAATCCGCGTGGGAACTGATCTAGATCGGGAACTAGGAGAAAAAGGGACTAACTTGATTGAAAGATAAAGTTAAGAGAGAAGAACTAAGAAGAAAATTGGGGTCCAATAGGAATTAAGAAGAGAATTGGGGTCCAATAGCATTTGTGAAGAGAATTGGGGTCCAATAGCATTTGAGAAGAGAATTGGGGTCTAATAGCATTTGAGAAGAGAAATGGGATCCAATAGGATTTGAAAAGAGAATTAGGGTCCAATAGGAATTGAGAAGAGAATTGGGGTTCAATAGGAATTGAGAAAAGAATACCCACCATTTCCTATATAAGCACCCCCTCTCCTTTGTAATTTTAAAACACACAATATTGCTAAACTACTTGCATACTTGCCATGCTCAAGATTATGCTTAAGTAAATCAAGGTTTCCATTAAACCTTGCTCTTGCTCTCGCCCTCTCTTGAAGGCCAAATCCTTGAGGGTTTTGTGAAGAAGCTCCTCTCTCCTTCCTCTTCATCCTAAATCCCTTTCCTTCCTCCTTGAGCCTCACATCTCTTCAAGAAGGACTTCAACCTAAATTCCCTCTTGTTTAGAGGAGGCGATCTTCATTTATAGTAGGATTAATTAATCCATGTGTTTTAACACTAGGAAGGTTTATGTGCATCATTTTAGGTTTAAGCTTCAATGATAACCTTGGAATTAGGGTTAAGTATTAATGGTAGTTATGCATCATTAAGTTAAGCTTCAAAGGTAGATTTGCACTCATAAGCTAAGCTTTAATGGTAAGCTCGAAGACTCATAAATTATATGACGACCTTCTAGCTTCCTAAAATGGAAAGATAGGCACCATAAGAAAAGAGTAGTTGTCTAAACTCGATAGAAGTAGTTCAATTTTTGGTATTAAAGAGTATTTCTAAAGTTATCAATTTCAAGTTTATTTGTAAATACGGGATGGGAGAGATAGGGGATAACTTCGCGGAATTGATCTCCGTGTTGTTTGAACCGAAAACTCTACAAGCTTCCATGGAGATGTCCCATGGATGGCAAAGGATTGCAAAAACCAGGGAATCGTACAAAACGGGGATTGAACTTAAAAAGTTGGCATTTTCGAAGAGACATTAACCATCAAATGCCTATGGTAAAAACTCGCTTTTATTTTCTAAATAAACTTGGTTGGTAGATAATTAATGAAGTGGGAATTAAGGTTGATAAATGAATGAACCTGGAAATTACCAACTAGGAATTAAAAAGGAATCTCGATAGGTGATAGGGATAGCCCATTGCAAAACATAGATTTAACTAGGAGTTTTGAAGATTGTCTGGAAATGACCAGAAACCAAGATGGATCTTCTTGGGGTCAATTTGATTGGCCGGCCCATTGAGAGGATTCTCTTGGGGAACTTGACGGAGATTTGCCCTTTTTGGCTAGGGCAGCGTAACTGGCAAGTTGTTATTCCTAGGTCATTCATGCCCGAGGAATAAGGGATGAATGGGTTTGTTTTATTTTTGCCCGGCTGGGTGAAGTACTTGCGGTATCTTATTGGAAATCGGCCATAATCTGGGTATGGCCTGATGCCCATAGTTGGATGAGAAGGTCATACTCAGGGAGGATGATGTGAATTTAATTAAGAAAATTTATTCGACTTGGTTGTTTAAAAAGGAACTGGAAAGGCTAGGAATATAGGGGCTATCCTATGCATCTGTCACCAGATGGTGCTATACCTCTCAAAATAAAATGCTTAGGAAGGAATGATTAAATTACTTGATGAGCCTTTCTCAAACACTTAATTCTAAAAAATATTGTGAAGGTGCTGCCATTTTGATGGCTTGTAATCGATTATCTTGGCCTGAATGGGGAGGCAAGATGAATTGGTTGAAACTAAATGTGTTGCATGATTAGTTAGGAAACTAGTTACAAGCTAATTATAGCAGATAAATGAAAGGAAATGAATTAAAAGTTTCGAAATAAAGATCTGGTGGGAACAACCAGATGAATTTCCCTGAACGAGGGTATGCAACAAATTGCATGCTGCTTGTTGTTTGATGATGTCTGATAGATTGCTGTCTTCTGGATTTTGTAGTAGTTAAGTACTACTTCGAGAAGGGATTTTCATGAAACTGTTCGGTGGGTGGGCGGATCCGGAGGGTCAGATGGCCGGATGTTGATTTAATTTTTTTTATGTTAAACGCTAGGACTACGTGGGATAAAAATGGCTAATCGAGGACGAGCGAGACCAGGTAGGATTGCAAGATCCCTCTTCTTAGGGAAAAGTGATAATTGCCGTGCCTGCTTGTCAAGAAAAAGGGGTTATCGCCATGAACCAAGGGAGAATAAGAAAGCAAGAGTAGATCCTCAAGTTAAAGATAAAGAGAATCAAGACTAAGAACCACGATTTTGGGTGCGGAAAGCTGTCAAGGACAGATTGATTATGAGGAGCATGATAGAATCGTTGAATGAAGAGATGTACCCCCTTGGGTTGGCATTCAAGATAGACCGGAGTCCTGTCTGTCGGTCCAAAGTGGGAGGGATACCTGCAGATAGATCTACGTCATTCCCTGGAATGGTCTGGAAGACTAAGGGAGATGAGTAGGGTCGAGTCTGTGTATGGCCCTCACATAATAGATCCCAGTCCCACTTACCCTAATATAATTAACAAAATCAACCATTAGTAGGCTACTTAAGAACCTCTCTTCTTGATAAAGAAAAGAGAAACCAAATGCTTTTATACCAATGTAATGGAAATGGCCTATGAAATTTGAGAATAGCGGAATTAGGATAATTAAAGAGAGCATTTTTGTGAGACTACTTTGAAAACATAGAGGGTAAACTTAATTGATGGTAGCAACATAATCATAGTACTTAATTAACTTGGCATCAACAATACTTTGCAAGAGAGAGAGTTTAGATAACTTGACAATAGTTGAGGACCAGATTTATGTGGAGCCGCACCCCCCTTCAATAGGCTTTTGTATTATAGATTTTGCCACCAAGAGAGACTTGGTACAATACAATCTTTGTGTTCCTTGTGACCTAGGTGATGCAATGAAGATGGAAAGCTTCATGCATCAGGAGAATAACATAGACTTTGCAAAAAGCATTAACTATCCTAAGTCTCAATCCCAAGGCCTCAAAAACTTCAAAGGTGGAGAGAGCTAGTGGGGAATGAGGGTAGGGAAGAGGAAGAAGAAACATCCCTAGGAGAAAGAAATAGTTCCTCACTTATCATCACTCTTCTTGCTAGCATACATAATAGCATAGTAATGAAGATGGAGAAGATGTCAAGCTTAAGCATTGAATCATGGCTCTTGCTTGTATTTGCATTCCATAGCCAAGAGTGTTGATGTAGGCTCTCAACTTCTCAACAAGCTTGGAGAAGGAGATGGAGTTCTTGCACTTCACCAAGTGAAGATTGAGAGGAAATGAGAGATATTGTGAGGGAGTATACCCCCCAAGCACACCCCTTTCTTGCTTTGGTCGATCCCCCTTGTAGCTCATGCTTGAAGCTCATTCCACCGCTCCAGGCCCAGCCAATCACATGCAAGAGGCATATCAAGCAGCAAGGGTAGGTTCTGGACAAGTGTCCTTCTTTCCCCTTTGAGGGAGAGAGGCTTGATAATTGCTTAGGTAGATAATTATTTAATTAATCTAAATGCTCATTGTTCCCCTTTTAAGCCTATCCAATAGGATTCAGGCGCACCTCGAGGGTAACATGGGTAGGGGCTTCACATGTGTCCTTGATACCTCTTGAGGCTTGGGCTTACCTTGTGTGTGTGTGTGTGTGTGTGTTCTCTCTCATCCCCCTAGATTTAGGACTCACCCCTCGTTTGTAGGGATTTTGTTGACTTTTGGAACACAAGCACCTTAGTCAGCAAGCACGACAAAGCACCTCAATCTTGGGTAGTGTTGCCACAAGCACCTCAAGCTCCCTAGTTGACAAGCACGACAAGCATCACAAGCATCTTAGTCAAGGGGATATAGAACAAAGATGGATTTTCAAAGAATCTTCCTCTTGCACAAAGGATCTACAAAGATTTGGCTACCTGTCAACCACAAGCCAACTGCAACTACACCAGGCCTACATGAAGATCTCAAGAGCTCAACAAGACCTAGAGTTAAGAAAAGTCAACAAAGGAGTTACAAAGGTCATCAAGAAATTTGGATTCCTAAGTCTTCCAATGCTCCGAGTCAAAAGCCAGATGCCGACATCCAACAAAGACTTACAACAACATCAAAGACTTCTTACAATTGGCCTAATTGGAGAACCAAACAGACAATGGAGTCTTCACAACAAAAGAAGGACAACTCAACCAGCAAAGCACAACAAGCATCTTAGTCATCAAGCACGACAAGCACCTCAAGCATCTTAGTCAGCAAGCACCTCAAGCTTGGGCTAGGTTCCCACCTCAAGCTCAGCCCTAGCTTACCTAAGGTCAAAGGACTTTTAACATTAACCTTTGGAGGTCTTTAATGAAGTTAACCCTAAGGTCTTCTAAGCTCCATTAGCTAGCTCTTTGACATATCATCTCTCATTTGGACCCCTTTACCATTGGACCCTTGTTGAGATAGACCCGTAAGCACATGTCTATATTCTAATCCTTGTTCTTGTCTATTCTCCCACATTAAATGATTAGTTTAACATGAGAAAATAATTTGGGTTGGTTAGATATTAGATTTTATGACATGGCGTATTGTAAGCAACAAATTTAACTTGTTCATTCTAAATGTAAATATGAAATGTACAAACCTACATAGATTTCTTTTTCGTGCATTTGCAAATGCCTTGCTCACCTCAAATGTCAGGACAAGGGTCCTACGGGGCAAGGCCCAACCTAGGGGGTCAGGGACCTAGGCCAAGGGCCGGCTGGACCAGTGCGGACTGGGGATCCACTTAGGGCAAGTGCGAGGAGCTAGCCTATATAAGGGGTGGTAGGGAGGAGGATCCCAAGTTCAGTTACCCTAGGTCTTACATTGGTATCAGAGCTCAGGGAGGGAGGTGAGAGATATGGAGGAAGGGGAAGGACTCTCTCTCTTTGGCCTCTCTCTCTCTCTCTCTCTCTCTCTCTCTCTCTCTCTCTCTCTCTCTCTCTCTCTCTCTCTCTCTCTCTCTCTCTCTCTCTCTCTCTCTCGATCACAGCATCTCGCATGTTCTCTCTCGATCAAAGAATAGGGCAACCTCTCTCTTCCTTGTCGGGCTTGGAGTAGCACGGGCATGGCCTCTTGCAAGGTGGTTTGCAGTAAAGTCGTGGGAAACATGCCTTCCCTTGGAGAGAACTGGGTAATTGACTGTGTCGGGGCCGAGGCACCCTGCGTGTGCAGGCGCCCTTGCTAGGCGAGAAGACAAGGACGCGGGCAAGCCTGCTTAGCAGGTGGAAGGGCCGAAGATGACCTGCATCAATCTACCCAAGGGCGGGCTTGAAACGTGCGCACCGCCAAGCCAGACGGTTCACGTCACAGGGCTGTACCCCGACGAGCAGTATGACACGAGCTCCTTCGTCTGCAAGCGCGACGCAGGTACCCGCCGCCATCGCTGTGAACAGGGAGGGTTAAACTTTTTATTTTTTTTGTTATTTTGGAATTCTAACTGAAAGCAGGCGCCCTATTTTGGGGCACCCTTCCTTACTAAGGGCCAAGCCCCATGGCCATGCATACTGGGGAGTGAGGTTTTTGGCCTTGAGTGAAGAATCCATCAAAGGCATCGGCCATGCAGCAACAAACAGACCCGAAATAGATTGCAAAGAAGCTCGACTTCCTAAAAACTGTTTGGGATTTGATGATGGAGCAAAGACGTTTAGGTAAACATACCATCGTGTTTGTTTGAAAAATGGAACTTGTGCTTGCCGACCTCGGGCAAGGTTCCGAACAAGGCTGCTAGGCAAAGACAATGTTGATGCTCGGTTTAAGGTTCATGGAAGCTCGAGCATCCCGGCCATGTGATCAACACGACAAGTTATACATGTAAATTATGAGGTAAGTCTTCAATTTCAATTGTATTTATCAACCTATTCAAGTACCTATTTGAATAGTATAGCATGCAAGTGTTGTTAGTGATGCCGTGTAGCCGCACATGTACTAGACATGTATATGCATCCACAAGCAAGACTTGTCCCAAGCACAAGGTGCTTCTCTGATTCGCATAAACATAACAAGCACAATTGTTCTCCATCATCAGTACGATCAGGCATGCACGGCATGTCTTAAAAAAGTTATCGTGCTACGTCTCGGCCGGATGTTTTCAGTCAATCTGGATTTGCAAATAGCTTTTCCATGCTTCGACAACCAATTTCAGGGTGCGTGCAATTTAGGCACTCCAAACACAAGCATGGCTTGTGACATTTTGTGCAAAGCTTTGACTCAAGAGTATCTATAGCTCTGAGTCATGGTGGCATCCAAAGTGAGTCTACTAAAAAGTATCATACAAAGACAAAGACTTCCATGATTGGCCTATGCTATGCGCATACAAAATTAGCACGGAAATTGGCGATATGTTTGCAAGTTATTTTCTATTACAAGATATTTCATTATGAACCAGACAGGTGTATAGGATATACGATGGCGTCTGTGGAGATATGGCTATAAGCCGTTTTGGAACGAGTTTTTCCTTCCAAATTTCATGACAACTGGTTACAGCAACGACCAGGTTAGCCAAGTTTAAGTTTTTCTTGTTTTTTCCTGTTTACACTTTACTTGGCAATTACTGTTATTGTGCAAAGCAAAGTGCTTTGGCAATTTTATAGGAAGCACCGCTTCAAGGAACTGGCAAAATAGGGGATATCAGCTCATAGAATCCCTACCAGTTTAAATTGTGCAAGATACTTACAATTTTGGTTCTCACGGTTGAGGCCATCACTCTGCGCAAGGGCTTACCATTCTTTATGCATGGCATGCTAGTGACATGAATTCAATTTTACCGCTTCATGCATTACGCTTTTGCTAACACACTCGCAACTCTGTCAAGGACAGAGTACGGATGGATTGCTGGTTGCTATCAACACTCAACAATACTAAAAAGAACCTACAATTTCATCTAGATTCACCGGCAAGGTGCCCCTTTCAAGTCATCCTCATACAGTCACGACCCTACACGATAGACGGTCAAGATTTAACTTGTGTTTTCTGTTGCCTCTCTCGATGAGAGCGTCATACAGACAGATTGTGGAATGCTTATAGGAGAAGCTGCAATTCAGGCATAAGATGTCTAAGAGCACACATTCTAGGCACACACTCTACAAATTTAAGGAAAGTTCCTCAGCCCAGCATGCTCTTCTTTTCTCTCTTTTTCTTATTTCTTTCAAGAATAACGAAACTCTTCTAAGAAGCTTTTGATACATATTCTGCTCGTGAGTCAGCTTGGGCCAAGGTGCTCTACCTCATAGCTAGCATGTGGCTAAGATGCTACTCAAATCAGTCTTCATCGGCTCGTCGATTGAACACTATTTTGCATAAGGGCTATGAGCCAAACAGGCTAATAGCTGATGTTAGGACAACGGTAAGACCCAACTATTGGCATTCTTTGGGTGATTGTTTTCAAGATATACCCAAGGAAGTACACATCGGCGTTAATGGACAAGCAAGAGTCTTGTCATTACGGATGTTTAGGGTGTCCTTTTTGCACTATATGTTTCTAGTGCGATGCTCAAGTTGAGTTTTTTGCACTATATGTTTCTAGTGCGATGCTCAAGTTGAGTTTTTTAAACTCTTGCACTTACATTAGCTGATCTATACCATGAAGTCTAGAGGCAGCACATCGTTGAGACAACATGGCTGTTAATACGAGCTAGACATCTGACTTATGTGGATTTCTTGCTCACACTATAGCACTACGGCGTGTCTATGGCCATAATTTTTTGGGGTAAGACCCGGTGGGTGATTGTTACATCACCCCATAGGCATTAAGGATCACAGTTTGATCTGCATTGAGGATCACAGTTGATCTCTCCCAGTTATACTTTCAAGAAAAGAATCCCGTAATCTCCCACACGCGGTAGCGGACGGACACACTTATCAAGTTGATTCCAATCAGTTTGTACACGATTGACAATGTTGGTTACCGTTATCTGCTAGTTGAGCAGTTTCTCTACAAAGAGTCTTACCAAGGGGTTTGTCTACGTAGATTCTAATTCAAGGGCTTGGATTGCAAAGGCAACACCCACGGTTCCTTGTGCAATGCTGTTTGTTTTTTCAGGTAGGGGACGTGCTCCTCTCCATTTGAATACAGACAAGTGTACATTACGTTCAAATCTCCAGGTATGCATCTATTGATTTGGTGTTATTCCATTTTTAGTATGCTTTGCTTGGTTTTTCACGACGTCTACGTATGCTTGAATGTTACAGAGCCATGCCAAGGGCATGAAGTATTTTGGGCTAAGTGTCCAATCTATCTTTCTGTCTTACGCTGTTACGAACCTACTTGTAGGGTTCAGTTTGGCACATGTTGTCACATAGGATACAACATGGTCTAGGAACTCAAGGAGTTCGGTTTAGCCACTGTGGAGCAAGATAATGAGGGTCCCTCTCACTCTTGTCGTGGAGTGTTCTGCAGTTCCTCCACACACAAGTACATCTTGTACTTGAAGGATGTTCTTTTTTACACATCCTTACATGAGACGTATTCCACATGTGGAGAATATGAGTCTCTGGACTGACACTGGCGCCATTATTTCAATTATGTGTCATGAAAAAGTCTCTAGGTGCTAGTCACATCTGTTTTCTAGACCATTTTTAGCACGACGTATCGAGAAATTTCGTGGCCAGAAATTGTTGGAGTAATGTTGTTTCATTGTCTGTACCTAGAAGTGATCACTGTTTCATCTTCTACTGGGATTCAGACGTTTCAGCAAGGCTTGCAAAAGATTGCAACTAAAAGTATTTCGTTTCTTTTTAGAACTATTTACATTCCTTTTAATGCGTGCTAGGCGCATCACATTTGCCATAAGTATGGGCAAGGATCATTATGGATATACATGTTCGGGTTAGTTTTTGCTAAATGCATGCACACTAGGTTTTATGGGCCCTAGTGTTTAGCACAGCCTCATTTGGAACGGCATGCATATCCCTCAGGTTGTTGCTTATGAAGCATTTTGCACTCTATGTGCACTATCTCTATGAGATTACTTTTGGGTCTACAAATCACCAGTAGAGGTCATGGCCCGATTTGGGCACGATGGTTATTTTGGACATTGTTGATTCCTCACCAATGTCATACACTACTGTGATTTCCCGTTTACTAGTCATCTGGGACGACTGTCTGTAAACCGTAAGGAAAACACACCTCAATATTGTCACTTATCCAAGGGGATAGGCAGATTACAAAGAGTAATCTTGTGCTAAAGGAATTGCTAAGAGCATATGTTAGCACAACGCATTCTAAATAGATGATTTTCTCCCTATTCTAGAATTTGCTTAAGTACGGTTTTCGACTTTGAACACCTCTTGTGGTGGGGTTGGAGATTGTGTTAATACTTTCATACGTCAAGGACTTACCAGGTGTGCTGACAAAGTATGTTGGTAAGTAACCTTCATTAGGGATGAACATGTAGTTCTTTGTGTTCCAAACTATTCAGAATTCTAACACGAGGACATTCTCTATCTACAGACTTTTCAAGATACTCAGGCGAGTAGGAAATCTGGCTCACAACTGCATGGAAAGTTACGCCAAGGTTTCCTTGCATTATTCCAGTACCTTCAGAAGATCTGAAAATTGGTTATGCCTTTGGACAACTCTTAGTTGTGGTTACTCCTTTACAGTACTCAAGTGAGTTAGAAATGGAGTTACCATTTAGACCCAAGTGGTTGCAAACGGACAACAATGTTGCAAATCAAGATGTTGCTCTTGGTTTCATTGAACCTCCTCACTGCACCAATTATCGGTCATATAGACAACTGGCTCACTTATGGGACGTCAATAAAGAGAACATCAGTATTCTTAAGAAGATATTACTACTTGTGTTTTCGAGGACAAAAAATCTTCCTTAAGGGGGGAGTAATGTCACGACAAGGGTCCTACGGGGCAAGGCCCAACCTAGGGGGTCAGGGACCTAAGCCAAGGGCCGGCTGGACCAGTGCAGACTGGGGATCCACTTAGGGCAAGTGCTAGGAGCTAGCATATATAAGGGGCGGTACGGAGGAGGATCCCAGGTTCAGTTACCCTAGGTCTTACATCAAATTGTGGCCCTTTCTTCATAAGACCTAGATCATAAGCAAAGGTTTTACCCCCTATGATGCTCTTTGGCATTCTCAAGGAACGAGTCAAGGTCAAGACTAGGTATTGATTTCAAATTTATACTCCGGATAGAGCTATAGAAACTCTCAACCTCTTTTGTAATAGACAACCATAAAACCTATCCACAACCAATCCTGAAAGACAGTAGATTCTCATGTTTAAACATTATATATTTCAAATATTTTCTTTGCCTAATTATAAAACAGGAAGGTAGCAAGATAGTCAACTTACCAGTCTAAGGAATGTCCAAATTTTTGACATCTGTTGGATCACTATAAGCCATTGCATGGAGAAAGTAGGTTTTTTTAATAACAGGGAGGTCTGCACAAGCTAGTTGTATAATCGTTCTTTTGTCGCCCACTTTGGATTGTTAGTCCACTTGATTGTGCACAATGTCTTGCATGGATGCCCATATGGATCAATATCAAATTTTACTCCATGCATATTTTCATATACCAATACAGAAGTAGACACAATTCACCTCCACCAATCATCTCCCAAAGCTGAATCAATAAAGGTCAATGCACGTTTTGTCATTTTTCTGGATGGCCCGTCCATTTAAAATAATGCTTTCTTGTATTGGGCTTGAAACTCAGAGGGCAGCATTCTATTCTTCTCTGCCATAATCATTTTTAGGGCAAGGTTATACTTTTCTTACACACATGGTGCCAATCATGATTCAGTTCTTTGAGAGAAACAAATTGTTCTAATTATTTATTGCACACTTTGATGCTACTCACAGGGATGAAGAAGCTATGACAGCAGAGCTACAGGAGCATTGTACCATGATTTCTTTCCAACTCTCCTATCAATCTCTGCATGCATCCAACTGTAGGCAACACATGATAGCTTCTCACAGATAGCCTCTTTCAAAGCAAGGCCCATTGCCCGCACCATCCAAAGCATATCTGTATAACAGGTAGCCACGTAACTTATCTTGTTCAATCTACATGGGATTGAATAAGAAAGCGTCAAGACAAAATGCTAGCAAGGCTGCTCAATCAACAAGAACCGAAAGGATCTTACTTGTTTATACGCATAACGGTGCTCAACATATTAGCCTCCTTTTAAGACTCTACTGTTACAAGCTCTCAACTCAAACTCTTGGGTGTAGAGTGGCGTATTTCTTGTAGGCCACACCTAAAACCAAAGAAAAGGACACATAATAAATGTAATTATTAACACATATGCAAATATAACCCATCAACAATATCACTTGATCTCTTCAAGAGCTCCCATCCATGCAGCCAACCTATGATTGCCATCCCAAGTATACAACGTTTTGCCGCACAAGTCACTCCAACAAGTGTCTTTTAGGCCATGCAATAAGACTTGTTTTTGCCTTCTTGCTTTTAGGCCATGCAATAAGACTTTTTTTTGCCTTCTTCAGGGTTTCCATTTCTTCATTCGCATCAAAGGGACATGAGGGAGAGGAGCATCCTTTCCATCATATACTTTTAACACTGCAATAGAGAAGCAAGTAGATGGCGATCTGCTCCCATGAAGCTTAGCCAAGTTAAATGTCTTGTCTCTTTGACCTACACCAAACGCCTCTCCATTGTAAATGCACTCAACGTAAGCTCCAACATCAGAGCTCTTGGCCATCTTAAGTCATGAACAAAAAGTGAAGCACAAATGGTTTGATTTGCAAAAAAGTGTTGAAATTGTTATCTCTCTCTCTCTCTCTCTCTCTCTCTCTCTACATTAAGTGTTGGGTTCTCAACTTTTGATGCATTGGTGACACCAGTTCTTCTTTATGGAGTTGAAGTGTGGGGCGGGAGCATCTCAAAGTCTACTTGTTGGAAAGAGTGTGAGAGTGTCCAAAAGCATTTTCTTAAAAATTTTCTCCAAGTTAAGACACAAACACCATATATGCTCCTACTTCTTGAGTTGAGATTCTTCCAATTGATGTTATGAGCATGGAAAGGGTTGTGGAGTACATGATAAAGATGCTTCAAAACCCCTCACATTGACTTCCTCCAATTGCATGGGAAGCAAGAGAAAAAGTTCAAAAGACGCATAAAAGCAAGATCTTCAGCACTGGATGGATGCAAGACATAAAGAAATGGTTTGGGAGATGGAATGCATTACACTTGCTACATGATGCTTCAATTAACTCCCAAGTGAATGAAGCTTTTCTACAACGCCAATGTATTATAGCTTGGGAGAAATCTGGTGGGTCACGCTTCATACATTACACCACCCATATTGCCCCCAACTGCAAAACTATGTTCTTCGTTGAAAGAGGAAACCGTACTCACACTTACATGCTTGAGCCTATCCCCTTGTCGGCGATACGCACTATCGTAGCCATCTGGCTTAGCTCCCATTCCCTTTGATGCGAGACAGGGCGTTGGGGCAATGGAGAAGAGTCAAATTATTGTGCACATTATGCTCACTGCAAATTCAAGAGTTTGAGTACCACACACTACTAGAGTGCTCAGCTTTTGGTCACATCTGAACTTGCTTCTCTCACATTTTCAGCCATGACCTAGACCTACACACTTTTCTCTCCCAGCCCACTGTGTGGGCTCTCCATTGCATCTCTCATCACCACAAGTTTGGAGCATCGAGACTCACTCATCAGCCATACACATACTACATCACATGTAACTTTGGTCTCAGAGGTCATATTTGATCTCCGAGGACGATAATAAACTCTCTCTCTCTCTCTCTCTCTCTCTCTCTCTCTCTCTCTCTCTCTCTCTCTCTCTCTTTCTCTCATTGCCCTCCCTTTCTCTCCCCACCCCTTTACCTCTGCTATACATCTCTCTCCCTCTCCCTCCCTTGTTCTCTTTCTTACTCTTTCCATCTACATCTCTCTCTTCGTCTTCTTCTTCTTTCTCTCTCTCTCTCTCTCTCTCTCTCTCTCTCTCTCTCTCTCTCTCTCTCTCTCTCTCTCTCTCTCTCTCTCTCTCTCTCTCTCTCTCTCTCTCTCTCTCTCTCTCCCGTGCATATGTCAAGTGGGTGCTAGCGCCCACTTGTCTTGAACACAAGTGAGTGAGAGAGAGAGAGAGAGAGAGAGAGAGAGAGAGAGAGAGAGAGAGAGAGAGAGAGAGAGAGAGAGAGAGAGAGAGAGAGAGTGAGGGAGGAAAGGAGAGAGAGGGAGTGAGAGAGAGGGAGATATAGTTACATGTGAAGGTTTCACAATTTGCTTCAAATTGTTTATACAAACCAAGTGAGGTTCTTTATATACTACTTAGAAATCAATATAGCTTTTGCTTTTTTTAAATCCTATTTCTTTACCTATCCCATCAACTTTGTCTCCCTCTCTTTCTCTCTCTCACTCACTTGCAAGTGAGTGAGAGAGAGGGCGAGAGGGAGAGGGAGAGAGAGTTAGAGAGAGAAAGATAGTCTTGCATTTGTTGCAAAGGAGAGAGAGAGAGAGAGAGAGAGAGAGAGAGAGAGAGAGAGAGAGAGAGAGAGAGAGAGAGAGAGAGAGAGAGAGAGAGAGAGAGAAAGATTGCCTGTAAATTAATGTTTGAAAATTAATCAAAAAATAATTTATTGAATTTTTTTTGCGTTTAGAAAAACACTTCCTCTCTCCCTATCTTTCACACTCTATGCTCTTCTCCCTTCCTCTTCTTCTCTCTCCCTCTCTCTCTCTCTCTGTCTCTCTCTCTCTCTCTCTCTCTCTCTCTCTCTCTCACACACACACACACACACACACACACACACACACACACACACATGCATAAATTGGGCACTCACTTTGCACACAAGTTGATCTCAAGTAAATATACCAACCTCAATTTTTCATGAATAGAGTAGCTAATGGTATAGAAAAATTCTGAACAATGATTCGATGGAATATATTGGCATGCCACACATGCATATCAGCAAAATAATGATACTAAGCCCTTGGCTACCATATCAATCTCAAAAGTTTGACCCGATGCCCTATGTGCCTTGCACAATCTGTATTGGGATGAATACGTCACAATTTGACGTAGTAAAACACAAAATGTGAGCTTATATCTGTATGTTACCAATTCGTTAAACTTGTGTACCATGACCCTTCTTGATTCCAAGTCAAAGGGTTGCACTATGGTATGGAAATGAAGCCTTGCTTCTTGTTAGAATGGTCAAAGCACTTTGCTTTGCACAATTGGGAATTTTATTGCCAAATGAAAAGTTAAAGACTAGAAACAAGAATTTAATATTTTCTAACCTTGTCACTCCTTGAAGATGAGTTGCCTTCACTTGAAGAAGGCTCATAGCCATGTATACTGATAAACTTAGAGTTGTCAAATGTTCTTGCATGCCCTCTTGCCTTGGTTCATTCCGACCTCTAGTGAAAAAGTATTCAAACATGTTGGAAAGTTTCTCCAAGTTCGTATGCTAATAGCATATTCCAAACTTTGGGAACTTCTATGCAGTATGTTCTAAATTGAAGCCTTTCTTGGCATAAATATATGAAAAAGGTAAGATAGGATGGAACCCGTGTTCTTTCATTCATGGATTAAGAAACCCGCATGAATGAAATTTCATACCTGAAGACCTTGTCGTGATTTGAAATACTCAGCAAAATGCCTTCCGCATTGTCATAATCTGGATTCTCTTATCAAAACCTCTACATGACCCTTTGCTCAGGCCTTGCATGCATTCAAATATAATCTTGCAGCAATTTGTCACATGCCTTAAGATGAAGTGGCAGCTTGTAGTGCATCTAAAATCGATTTCCAAAATCTCTTCATCAGTGTATCGAGATTCCCTGCCACCTCTCCTTGGTTGCATAGTCTTGGATGACAAGTGGATGACTTAATTAATTTTGGAATAATTCTTCCATTAAGAATTAACTTATGCAAACCTCATAGAGAGCTCCTATTGATCCATCTCGATTGTTGTGCTCTGGTTGAAGTCATGCATAGGGAAAGTCGTGTCCTTTGTGTGATTGCTCAAAAAGCCATGCTTTTTGAAGCTTTTCAAGGTCTTATGTGGACAATCCCATGGCTCAGCTCTCTGTTGGGTCCCACATTCGTACAGGCTGCACTTTGCCTTCATACCGATTGCACGTTTCCTTCATATCAGTTGCAAAAGCCTCTGCTAACCTTTTGTTAGTAGTCTTGCTCTCGGGGTTGCGAGGCCCTTGTGGTGGGAAGAACGACCCCTAAAGACCCAAAAATACTGAAGCTAGCGTGGTCGAGTGGTGTGAACCGTACATTAAAACTCAACTATGGCAAGCAATGGCACCTGCACAGGGAAAAACAAAGTACCAGCACCCTCCCCAATTGTTATGTTCACATGACGCAACAATGAAATTTTCGCAACTCGATAGGGTGATTCTATCAAGTCAAATCCCACCATATTTGGTGCAGGTTGCTGGTCTTGACTTTGTGCATCCAAGGGGATTTTCTTGCATGCTGCACTATCTTGCCAAGGGAAATTTCCATGGAAGGAGCTGCTCTCACGGCTCCCATCCTATGTTGGCCCTTTGAACTTGCAAGGGTTGTTTCTTTTGCATGCTTGTACAGCATAGAAGCTTTGCAAGCTTGCCATAGCATCGTGGAGAGAGGTTGAGAGGCAGGGAGAACGAAGGCCCATGCCTCCAAGTTCCATATTTCCATGCTCCTCCCTGGTCCTCTACCTTGAGCTTTGATACCGATATGAGGACAGAGGGAACTGACACATGCAACTCTCCACCCAACCACGCTACATATAGGCCCTTGGCCTACCAAATATGTCCCATTGAACTGCATGAGTGTCCTGGCCCTTGGCCTACTACCCAGACCTATATCGACCGGCTGCCAAGCCTCACCATATCGATGCTAGCAAAGAGAGAACTATAGACATAAAATGTGAATCCGTGGGACGTAGCTGACCTGCTGACTAGTGCATGATCTCGCCTAGATCGGTCTCAGGTGTGTGTCAGACACCAAAAGCCACTTTGCTTACTACAAGCTTGATCCGATGAATTTGTATAGCTATGATGCTCTGAATGCAACAAAAATTAATGCCTAGCATGTGCAGAGTGTCTTCAACATCCCTATGTGCTCAAAAGTCATTTTTGACACTCTATTAAAATCACGCATGAGATAAACAACACGTTTACTGCAAGCATAAATGTTGATTTCATGTAGCTACATTGCTCCAAATGCGACGAAACTTACTACCTAGAATGTGCAAAGTATCCTCAACACTCTCATTTGCTCAAATGTCATTTCTAACACTTAAAAAAAATCACGCATAAGATAAACAACCTATTTTAGGTCAGTCAGTTTTGGACTCTAAAAACCTCTATAGCTTCCTTAGGACGTGCTCTATCTATTCCTATGGTCAAAAACCGGTTTAGATGCGTGTATTGTGCGTAGGGAATGAAGATAGTTCGTAGACGGGCATGACCAAAACCACAACTTCATTGAGAGGAACTTACGTAGAAAGAGAGAGCTTTCACCTGCGAGAGCGTTGGTATGCTTGAATTTGCAATGCAACACCACACGAGGGAGACACAAAAGATTGAAACAACACAGAGCTCACAAGACTGTACTGCAGTGTACACTCACTTTCATTATCCAAAACTTAGGTCCAAAGTTACAAAAATTGGCTTTTATACCTTAGCCAAGGTTTAAAATGTGCAATGTCTGGGCGCCCAAGACCTTTGAGGCTACACAACTTACTGTATATGCAACCTAGGCACACGAACTGACCTATTCTTTACATCTTGGAACTCTCATTGAGCCCTGAACACATTACAATTATCACAATGGCTAAATAAATTGGAAAATTACAATACATGGCCATTTTGAGAAAATGTGAAAAATGTAACTTTAATCTTCACTACTTCATATTCATCTTCAATGTGCATTCATAAGGCTTCGGTATTTGGCAGCTCCTGTTAACTGATGTCACCTCAGTTAACATTGCCCCCTTCTGATTTTAGTACTTGTCCTGGGGCACTGTTGAGAAGTGTCCATGGAAGCTGTGGAAGGTTCTTGATTGGTTGTTGATGGGCTGATTGTCTTTGTTTGTCGTAGAATTTGTTGATGAGGTTCATTCCACCGTGGCATCTTCATTTGTTTGAATTTGTCTCTAATGTAAGAGATGATGTCGTAGTTGTCCATTGTCGTAGCATAATGGCAAGGCTATTGTTTATTTATTATGAGTATGTACAAGAGAAGTAGAATGATGAGGATCTAAATTAGGGTCTAATACCTGGGTGACCAAAGGAGAAAAACCCAGTGGAAAAAAAAGTGCCTTTGGGATATACACATTATTGGAGTACTTATTATCATGGGAAATATTAATAAAGTATTGAAGGGATTATTTGCCGATGGATGTAAAAATCAAGGGACAACAAATATGTGGGTGGCATGATGAAACATTTGTTTTCCTGTTGTAGTCCACTCAAGGTGCATAGGTGGAAGCAAAAAAGAGTGTTTAATGCATATGTCCAATGGTGGGACATCCTATATGCATACACAGAAATGCATGGTCAATAGTATGCTATTCAAGGAAGACTTTTAAGGGTTATTTAGAAAGAAGGTGTAGCTATAAAGGCATATGATGTGGCTTTACAAGCTGGGACCCCTTTAAGAAGGGTTTTTGATGTCGAGGATATGTGCTCTCATCTTACTGGGCACTGTGCGTGAGTGTCAAACTCTACGTCACTCCACCATGATTAAGTTAATAGACTTTGACTCTTGTGCTCATCTCATGTAGCATGAGCGACACAACTTAGATATTCTCAACTCTTCCAGCTTGAGCGTAAGCCTATAACTATGACTCTTAGCACAGAGTTTAATATGACTTGGAGCCTTGGGACTAACACTTTGCTCATTTCGTGGCTCAGCAGCCCGCCGACTCTGACACTGTCAAAGAGTGTTTTTTGCACCCTGGCAACTTGACTATTCTCATTCTTGAACTTACTGCAAACATTTATTTTGGTAAAAGTAAGCTTGAATCTTCGAAAAGAGGATTATTGAAGGACCAAGTTGGCATTGAAGGTTTCTCTTGCCATAACTGTTTTATCTTGGAATCTGTAGCTTTGTTGGTTGAGTTGTCCTTCTTTGACTGTGAAGATTCCATTGCCCATTTGATTCTCCAATTAGGCCTCTTGTAAGGATTCTTTGAGGTTTTTGTAGGCATTTGTTGACTGTCTTCATTTGACTTTTGACTCAAAAAATTGGAAAACTTAGGAATCCAAATCTCTTGATGACCTTTGCATCTCCTTTGTTGACTTTGCTTTGCTCTAGGTTTTGTTGAGTTCTTGAGATCTTCATGCAGGTCTAGTGTAGTTGCAGTTGGCTTGTGGTTGACTCGTTGCCAAATCTTTGTATAGCCTGTGTAGATCCTTTGTGCAAGAGAAAGGTTCTTTGAACCGAGTCTTTGTTTTGTATCCTTTTGAGGGTAGTGGTAGACTTTAGTAGGTTTTGATGTTGTTCTGTTGTACATCTGCTTTTTAGGTATCTTGGAATATTGTCGAGATTGATACCTAGTGGGCCTTCTTTCGTGTGGGAGGGTTTTGTCGTTACTTCATATGCCCTTACCTGCAGTTTTGGTACCCATATCTATCTGTTACCTCTATAGTGCTCCTATTCTTTTAAGCTCCATTGTGATGCTGTCCATCCCATGTGTTTGTATTTCTGTGTTGATCTTCCATCTTCAATCCACACTGGATCATTTACTTTTACTAAACTGCTCAAAGTAAACACTTGCTTGACTTTCTTTTGCTTTCTTGAGTACTTGGGCTGAAATAACTTTGCTTTTCCTGGTGATTCCCTTGAGATTTTGTTTGGGTCAATGACTAACTTGAAGTTTTGAAAGCTTGGCTTGCTTGAAGAAGCTGATCGATGAGGGTTCTTTGATGTAGAGGCATATGTTGTCACACCTTTTGTGTTAATCGGTGGAAGGTCCAATTTAGCTTTACCTTTGTCTGCAAGATTTGTCGTTGATTCTTGTGACTTCTACAACTTTGAATCTAGCATTAATGGTCTATGTAACTTTTGCTTGCTACCTCTTGGGCAAGAGAGTATCGACATTGTATTTTCTTTGTAGGCCTTGTGTCGGTCTAACCACTGATTTCCAAGGATGACATCTGCAAGAATTTATTTTGAAGGCTTTAAACTTTGCCTGCTCTTCATGCTTTTTGATGCTAAGGGTAGCAACCATTTCTTCTTGACTTGTATGCATACCTAGCATTGTTTTGCTATCTTGTTTGCATGGAGTAATCTTGAGGATCCTTTGGATGTTCTCAAAAACCATATTGCACTTTGCTTCTTTGTCCACTAGAGCATTGCATCTGACACTTGATCCATTTGTACTACTGAGAACTATAGCTATCCTCATTGGAGGTTCTATTGAAGATTTATGTCCTACTTTTGCCATGGTCTCATCTTGAGCTAAATATGTCTATATGGAAGGTGGCTTGAGACTCTGTGTTCCAATCTGACTTACCTCAATTGATTCAACTGGCAATGAGTGATTGATCTTTAGACTTTCTATTGCTTCCTGGTTTTGGCAACCTCATTCTTCTTTACTTCTGGCTTTGGTGGCTCTTTTTGCTCAATAGCATTCGTGATTGCTATGTGCTCTGTTTGATGTGCACTTGCTTTTCCTTGATCTGCTTTAAGTTCTTCCGAGTTCCATTTGATGGAGATGAATCATCTTCAATAAACTATGCTTTGGCATTAGTCTCCATTTTAAATGTGCCTAAGGACTCTTTGTTGTTGTCCGCGGGTGACCAGTGTTGGTCTTCATTCTTTGTTGTTTGTGATGACTCCATCATTTTGGAACTCCATATCGCTAACATCTTATGGGGAATTGGCATTTCAATTGTGATGTTATTTGTTAGATCTTTTGCTATGATCACATGGAATTGGGCTATGATGATTTGTGACGCTATTTGAATGGCAGTGGAGACAATTCCCTATCATTCTGCTCATTTTTTTCAAATATGTCAATGAAATTCCGGAGCATCTTTTAGCTGTGGTTGGGCATTTCTTCCAAGTGCAAAAAGACATGAGGTTCTTGTCTATCTGAAAATCGACCTTAACTTCACTTAACAACTTTTCTTCATTTTCACCAGTAATGTTGCACTTGATCTTCTCAGAATTACTATTTGAATTGACTGCTTTTACAATGGTTTCATCCTTGGGTTGAACTTTGTTTGCATCATCTTTGCTTTGTTCATCTTCGTGAGTCAATGCTGGTATGTTTTGTTGTGATACTGCATTCTTTGCTTGCAACTGTTGAGCATTGTCAGCATGCATTTGAATAACCTTTGAACCTAAAAAATCCACTATACTTTCTGGTAGAATCTATCTCTTTGGAGGAGATTTTGGTGGTGAGCTTTGTGTAGCCTTCCGAGATTTAGCTTTCTTTGATTTTGACCTATTTGTCACCTGTTCTAGCAGCTTGAGGCTTTGCATCATCTTGAAATAATTTTTGACTTTAGTCTAGACATCTGAAGGGGTATGTACAAGGTCGTGAACCTGCCGGTATTCATTGCCATTTGTATCCATATATGCATATGTGAGCTTGGTCCCATGCAATTGCTCGAACACTATTGGATTTGTTGGCTCTTGACTTTGTCTTGAGGAAGTCAACTAAAACTTTTGTCCTTGATGATCTTCATATTGGCACTTGTCATCATATTCTGAGGGAATTCGGGTCAACTGGGAACTTCCAACAACCATATGGTCTTTTAATGTACAATTACCCTTTTTGGTCTACATAATGTGCATATGAATTATGTGTTCCATACAATGCTAACATCATTCTCTTTGATGTGTCCCTTAAACTCGTGAATGATTGCACACTAGTGGCAGTGGATGTAGAACCATTTGTGGTAGTGGATGTAGAATCACTTGCAAACCTTACCCTCTTTTCAACCTTTGGTGATATCTGGATGCTTTGACCGAATTCACGCAGGAACTTGTTGTTCAAAGGATCAATTTTAGGCTTTTCAGGTGCTTGTGCATCTTTATGCAAATTCTAAATTTGTCATGCTTTTCCTGGTGCTTCTAATGGTAATGCAAGAACATCTGATTGCACCAAAAATGAAGAGTTGGGTGCACTTACATCGAGATTCTCATTTTCAATTTGCTCCATGCTTTAGTTTGTGGTTGTTGTGTCCCGGTTGGCTGGATTTTTTGGACAATCCTCTAGAAAATGTCCACCTTTTCTTCCACAATCTAAGAAATACACCATGAGTGGTTGTATTTCAACCGGTTCTTTCATCTCAAGCTCTCATTTGAGGATTTTTTGCCTCGGTGTTGACCAAATTGTCAACATCTTCCTTTAGAACACTGAGCATCTTCCTTTAGAACACTGAGCATCAAGCTATAGATTGCTCCATCTCGACCTTTATACTGCCTTTGACCTAGTTCTCCAATTACACTGGTGTCTATTGGTTGATCTGTTGGATGTTCCATTTCTGGCTCTCAACTATAGATCCAACCATTGTAATCCATGTACAATGATCCAGATTGCATATGCACCAATTGTATGGTTTGCTGGCTTGTGAAGATATCTGGATAAAATCTTGGGTCTATTTTTTGCACTTTTATCTGCACTTCATCTTTGAGCTTGCAATACTTGCCTCCACTGAAATCTGTGAACATCTATTAGTTCTCTAGATTTGGCTTCACTTTGATCGATATGATCGTGGCTCTTGTGCTACTTTTGATGCTCATAAGATACCTATGGCCTTCTAAATCTGTATACAAAACCTTATCTCTATTGTAGCCATAGACCTGTAAAACTTTCTTTGTTTCATTTGTGCCTTCGCTATTGCCATTGACTAGCTCTAGTTTACTTGGACTTTTTGCTTGGATTGAATCCATGTTGTGTTTGGTCTATAAAGATGTCTCCTTGCAGATTATATCATCGCATCATAAAATTCCTCCTTCTCAGGTTGAGAGTTCTTGTGCCCAAGCAATTATGGTAGTAGAACGCTTTCTAGACACACAAGAGTTGGGCAACTCTAGATCGAATGCATTAGAATTTGAAACAATGAAAAACTATGGCTGTAAATAGCTTGATCCGCAATCACATGTACCCTTGGTGATAACAAGCTATCTTTGGAGTGGAAACGATAAAATTGCTATCTTAGGAGTGCCAAAGATAGAACTTTACTATTTCAAGAGATTTTTTCCCAAGGTAATTTTCCTAGGTTTTTACATGTAGTTTCAAGTCTCTCCACTAATCTTCACAAAGTTTGAACTATATGTGAGTGGTTTACCATCCCTTTTTGTCCCTTATTGAAGATTTCCATCTATTTTGGTGTTTCAAGTCTTTACACAACTTCAAAGTTGTTCAAACTTGCTGAAGAGCTCTATAATGTTCAATGGAAGCTATGTCAATGAAAATTTTGTCAAAATCACCTTTCTAGTAGAAAATTTATAATTCTCCAAAAATTAAACTTTGAACACTTGAATGGGGTTATTATGATAAGACAAAGCTAACCCTAGTGTCAAAATCAAGAAATCACCTTTCTGGTAAATAATTTATCGTATGTGCGCCTAGGATAAATTCTTCAAACTTTGAATTTTGACAACTTGTGTTAGGAAATATAAGGTAGCTAAGTAGATAATTGAGTAGATTACTTAATGAAGTGAGATAATTTTCACATACAAGAGATTATAGAGTAGAGAGAGAGAGAGAGAGAGAGAGAGAGAGAGAGAGAGAGAGAGAGAGAGAGAGTACACACAATATACGTGGTTCACCCAATGTGGGCTACGTCCATGGGAAAGCAGCCACTCAATGGCTTTAGTTCTTCAAAACAAGAAGTAGGCTACAAAGCCATTATACCCTTTTGGAGCTCCTGCCTTGCTTCACTCTCACCACCTCACACCCATCTTGTTGCATCAACTTCACACTGTGAAATGTGTGTAGCGACGTCCTTTTATAGGCCAAAAGGGTTGCCCTCTCTCATGAGAGGCAGCCATGTGTAGCCGCCCTTATGTAGATAAGTCCAAATCAGACCCTCCAATCCGCCCATGTGTGGCAGCCCTTGAGAAGACAAGTTTGCTTTTGAACACCGACCATTGAATTCGGCCCACCGGCTGGCCGTGAAAATTTTGATTTCCAGCGAGTGATTTTATTTTCCAGCGAGTTATTTTTCTTCATGCACGATGGCTTCTCCTCATAATGGGGACCTTACAAATGTGCATTATTGACATAGAAAATTACAAGGGGTAAATCAGGCTCCATACTTAACAATCTCCCACTTGGAGATTGATCTCCAAACCAAACCTGTGACTGCTTTCCATCCTGGCTTCTTATCCTTGAATGCCGATTGAAGATGACCAAAAGATCAACTTCTCCTTGTTGACCACCTTTGTAAACATGTCTGTAGGATTTTCACTTGTATGTACCTTTCCTAGCTTTAGGTGTCCCTCTTCCAAACGAGTGCGTATGAAGTGATATCTCACCTCAATGTGCTTTGTCCTTGAATGAAAGGCTGAGTTCTTTGCAAGATGGATAGCGCTTTGGCTATCACTGTACAAGACACAATTGTCTTATTTGAATCCAAGCTCTTCTAAATCTGTGAAGCCACAAAATTTCTTTGCTTGCCTCCGTCATTGCTACATACTCTGCTTCCATGGTAGAAAGTGAGACCACTTTTTGTAGTTTTGAAGCCCAACTTACTGCTGTGCCTCCATCCGTGAAGACATAGCTAGTAGTGCTCCTTCGAGTATCTTTGTCACCTGCCATATCTGCATTAGCATACCCTTCTAGAAAAATATCAGTTCCTCCAAAATACAAAGCATTTGTTGTTGTCCCTTTTAGATACCTAAGTATCCACTTCACAGCTTGCCAGTGCTCTTTACCTGGGTTGTCCATGAACCTACTTACAACTCCCACTGCATGTGCAATGTTTGGCCTTGTCCACACCGTAGCATACATAAGAGAAATGGTAGCATACATAAAAGAACCTACCGCTACAACATATGGAACTTTAGACATATAGGCTATCTCCTCTTGTGTCTTTGGACCCATATCCTTGGTTAGTTTAAAGTGATCAGCCAAAGGTGTACAGACCGTTTTTGCATTTTGCATTGCAAACCTTTCTAGTACCTTCTTGATGTAATCCTCTTGAGATAGCTTTAATGTCTTCTTCGTCCTTTCCCTTGATATCTTCATACCAAGTATCCTCTTTGCAACACCTAAATCTTTCATTGAAAAAGATTTAGACAGATCCTCTTTTAGGTCTTTGATGTCCTGCATGTTAGCACTTGCAATCAGCATGTCATCAACATACAACATTAGGATGATGGATTTCCCATCTCCAAAATTCTTTGTGTAGACGCAGTGATCCGAGTTGCATCTTGTGAATCCATGATCCAACATCCATTGATCAAACTTCAAGTACCATTGTCTTGATGCTTGTTTCAAACCATACAAGCTCTTCTTTAATCTGCAAACCATTTTCTCCTTACCTTTTACTTCATACCCCTTTGGTTGAAACATGTAAATTTCCTCCTCTAAGTCACCGTGAGGGAATGCCGTATTTACATCCATTTGCTGAAGATTTAGATAATGAGAAACCACAAGGCTTAAGAGAAGCCTAATTGAGTTCATTTTTACAACAGGAGAAAATATTTCATTGAAGTTAATACCTTTCTTTTGAGAAAACCCTTTTACCACAAGCCTAGACTTGTACCTTTTCTTCCCACCTTCTTCTTCCTTCAGCTTGTACACCCATTTGTTTTGAAGTGCCCAGTTACCTTTATGAAACTCAACCAACTCCCATGTTTGGTTCCAACGTAGTGAGTCCATCTCCACTTGCATGCTCTTCATCCATTCTTCTTTGGATCCGTGATGCATAGCTTCTTCGTATGATTCTGGCTCTCCAGAATTTGAGATGAAGAGATGGTTGAAGGATGGAACGAACTTTTTTGGAGGTCTACTTGCTCTTGTAGATCTTCGGGGAATAGGTTGAGGCTCCTTATTTGGTTGACGTTGTTGCACATTGTCACCATTTGCTGTCGTTGAGTCTTCACCGTCCTCAAGCTCCATGTACTTACCACCTGTTTCTTTTGTTTGTTTTCTTTCCAAGTAATCCTTGTACATTTTGTTCATTAGAAATTACATCCCTACTCTTAAAGATTTTACCATCTTCACGATTCCATAGGTGATACCCAAAGTCACCTTCTCCATAGCCAATGAAAAAACACTTTTTGGACTTGCATCTAGCTTTGATCTTAGGCTTCTATCTATGTGCATGAAAGCCTCAGACCCAAACACTTTGAGAAATGAATAATTCACCAGTTTATCTGTCCATGCCTCTTATGGAACTCCCCATCCAATGCCGTTGAGGGTGATCGGTTGATTAAGTACACAGACATACTTATAGCTTTCGCCCAAAGCTCAAGCGGTAGGCTTGCATGTAGCCGCCTGCATGTAGCCGCATGCTTCGTGCTCGCTCCATGATTGTTCTGTTCATGAGAAGTTTAAACCTACAATAGGATATGGTAAGCACAACCAACTGTCGTGATACACAATTTGTAAAAAGCCAATGAGCTGTGTCAAGAGAGCGACATTCATAATACATTCTTTAAAGTAAGTCACCAGAATAAATGATGCCTAAAATATGTACAAACTCTAAAAAATACAATTGATTGGTGCATTTTTGCTAGATGTTGTGAGCAGGATGGAAACACACACAACACCTTTATAATCACCCAATACACACTCTTGGGATGATACACACACACACACACACACACACACACACACACACACACACACACACACACACACACACACACACACACACACACACACACACACACACACACACACACACACACACACACACACACTATGGGGCACCACTCGGCTTACGCAACCGACCTGACCGAGACAGGGAACACACCGATGGAGTGAGAGCAGAGAGACTATCCATTTGCCCACTCAACACTGACACACATACACACACACACACACACACACACACACACACACACACACACACACACACACACACACACACACACACACACACACACACACACACACACACACACACACACACACAACTCAAAGGAGGAATATTTTTTATGCTTAGATATAATTGAGCTTGGGCCGACACCAATGGGAAAATAGCTTGCACCATATGGATGAAATATGCAAGATATAATCACAAATTTGAGCAGAGGCTTCACTCAAAGGAGAAACTTACACCTCTAAAATAGCAAAAAAATAGTGAGGAATTTGGAAAAATGGACAGTGCCATTGCGTCCAGTATGGCCCAAAACCCCACTTTACAATATCAAAGTGCTCAAATCCGACCTTGGATGAGCACTTTATGGCCAAAACAGGCTCCAAAAACAACAAAAATTGAGTTGCGACTGTTCCTCCTCTTCTCTCTGCATTTTTTTCTGGTTTTTTCTCAAGGTTTTCAGTTTCCACACTTCACTTTATCCCTTGGCTACGTTTGGACTTTTGATTGACCTTAAACGGACCCCAAACATGCCAAAAAATTGCCACGCAGTGCGTTTTTGTTACCCACTCCCGGCACTTAATCCTTACTCATATGCATACCCTCGGCACCCTGCTGAGGACAGCGCCCCACTGGATTTACTGTGTATACCTTGGAAGCATGTCTACATTAAACCACACACAATCGGTTTACCAGGGGCTGTCCACGAAGTAGTTTTTGTAGCACATCCCAAGCTTAATTTAGCGACACCACAACACCACCTAACCCCGGCTGCAGAAGTGCACCGGCAATGCTTGCACACTAAAGACGGAGGACCGCTAAGAACGGCACAACCCTCTTCTTCAAATCTTGGGAGAACTCTTGACTCCGGAGTCGACGCCCTTTTGCAACAACACTTCAAAAAGCCCTCCAACAAAATCTCTCCTCTCCACCTCTTACTTCGGGAATCCATTCAACAAAGTTCTCCGTCGGCTATGGTAAACCTTACACTTTACATGGCTAACCTTGCACCATATCTCAAATGGATCTATTCCTCTACCTTTACGGGAGGACTTAGCTTGATTTTGAGTAAGCTTGCATTGTACTGTTAGGTCTTAGCTTGATTTTGGGTAAGCCTGCATTGTATAGTTTGGTCTGCGGCCCACACTTCTTAACCTAACCCACCTCATCGACAACACATTTTATCAGTTACCTTACCATGGATAACCTTATTACTCCGCAATTACCACCGGCAACTCTCACTTTGGATTCGGCTTCAACCGGCTTGGCGGCACCCCCCACACCCTCCCTCCCCGGTTTTGTCTCGGCCACCACGGTTCTTTTGGCGGAAACCTCATCTAGCCTTGTGCCTCCAACGCACACACCCACCGGTAACATCGTCGTAGTACCGGACAACCCGCATGCTTTGAATCATTACGAGCATGTCACGGAGGAATTGGAAAAACTCCCCGAAGATTCTTTTGACTTCTCCTCGGTGCTTGCCAAAAATGACCTAACCCACAACCGTTTTAATATAGCTTCATCCTCCACCATCGACGCACCTCTTGTTTTCGAAAATCCAAAGGTTTCCTCTTCAATCTACCCCTCCACCAATTTGGCATCATTACCACAACTCAAGAAGCCGGCAGATTTTGAGGTGATTCTCTCCAATTCTATTTTAGAATTCAAGAAGCTACACGGTAAATTAAAAAGAGCTAAAAGTTTCTTGGCACATCTCAATGAGTTACTCTGTAACCAAAAAGCTCCCAATAGCCTTTGTATCAAACCTCCCAAGCTTACCATTGATGATTCACAAGCCCAAGCTCTTCTCAATGCCAAGCTCACCTCACTCACTATACGTTTCCAACTTGATTCCACACAAGCTCTCATCCAAGCACAAACTCTACTCATAAAAAACCTCCAATCTTATCTTGATGGCTACCATGCACTTGTGGAAGAACGCCTCAATGATCTTAACAATAGGCTTCTCTTGATTTCCATTCCACTATTGTCAAAACATGATTGGAGTCTTAAGCTTAAAGAATGGAAAACCACCTCTCTCAACCTCTTCCTCTTTGAAATCCAAACCTACATCTTGAATGCCCATCTAACCTCTACCAAGGAAGAAGACGCCATACTTGCATGCAAAAGATCTATCAATGCATTGGAAGAGGAGGTCTTTTCCCTTCCCAAAGAACAAACTATAAAAGAACTCGTGGAGCAAGTGGTGGCGGATCACTTAGGTTCAAGTAACACCAAGGGGCACTTAAATGCAAGTCACACTAAACCGCATTTCCCCCCCTCCTCTTCCCCATGTAAACCCTATCCCCCTCCCAAAAAACCCTTCCATCCCACACAAAGAACCTTCAAACCCCCTTCCAAAAAACCATTCCAATCCCCTAGACCCTCTACCTACCCTCAACCTTCTCCATTGGAACCGCAATCTATAGTTCCTAAACCATCTCAAGGCCCAACCAACAAACGAACTTTAGAACCTCCCCACCAAGCATCTCCTCCCTATGTAAAAAAACCCCACTACACCTACCATCGCAATGTACCTTCTAATCCAGTCTACCCTCTTAAACCTATTAGCCCCCCGCACCCTACCATTTCCCACCCCAATATCTCTCCTCTCACTTCCTCTTTCCACAAGAAAACTTTTTTTCAAAAGAGCACCCCCCACTACAATGCAAAGCACTCGGGAAAAGGAAGAGGGAGAAGGGATTAGGGCGCAAGCACCCCACTACATGGGTGCATCTTTCCTTCTCCAAGCCCCCCCTCCTCCCACATCTTTGGATCACCAACACCGCCGCTGCATCACCACTTGACAAAGATTACCTCGAGCTCCCAACCCGCAAAGGACGTTTGAGAAGGAAGTATTGGCTACCCCTTGTAAATCCTCAACACTTCAAACTTCTCCTTTTTGGTAAGCTTAAAACCTGCTCTTTGGAGCTTGGCGTTTCCAACTTTAAAATACATAACCTTTCACCTAAAACTCTCTCCCTCCCTGAAAAGCAATGCTTAGCTTTAGGTTTAAAATACATCCCTCCCCCTTCAAGCCCTTCACCCGCTTCTCTTCTTAACGCTCATACCAAAATGGCAAGAGAATTCAAACTAAAGTTTTTCTTCAAGAATCATCCAACTCTACCACCCTCTCCTTTCAAAATACCAAATCCCCTTTGGAAGCCGCCCTTGCAAAACCCAGCTCTCAACCAAATCTTACTCACTAACCATTTTAACCTTAACCTTATTTTAAACTCTAATTTCTTCCCACCCTCTAAACCTCCCCGTTTTGTCACTCAAGCCTTAAATAGCCTCAAATTGGATCCTTCCATTGTCATAAAACCTGCTGACAAAAACCTAGGCTTGGCCATACTACCTTTGGATTGGTACGAAAGCAACACCCTCACTCACCTCAATGATACCTCCACTTACGAGCCTTGCCTCTCAATCCCCTTTCCCTTTATTGCTTCCCTCCTCTCCTCCATTACCAGCTAATTTTTGACGTTACCTACTTTGGATCGTAACTTCATCCTCTCACCCCTTGACAAGCAACTTAAACCTTGCCCCATCTATTTCATCCCTAAACTGCACAAACCCTCCCTTCTCTCACGGCCTATTTGCTCCTATAAAGGCTATATTTTTGAAAAGGCTTCCATTTGGCTTCACTTCCAACTCTTTCCTATCCTCCTCACCTTTAAACAAAATCTTAAAACTCGCTCACCCTCATCCAGGACCTTAACAATCTCCCCCTCCCACCCAATACCCTACTCTTCACCTTTGATGTAGAGGCCCTCTACCCTAGTATCCCAATCAAGCATGGCCTCGCGGCGCTCAAAGCCTCCCTTTCTATCCATTTTGACCCTCTCAAAACCCACTTTATCCTCTCTCTTGCATCGCTCATCTTGTCACACCACTACATTACCTTCAAAGGTAGGTTTTGGAAACAAGTCAAAGGCACCGCTATGGGCTCCAATTTTGCCGTAGTATATGCATGCCTCTTCTTATGCCATTTGGAAGCCTCTTCTTCCCTTTTGAATAGTCCTAACCTTTTCTACTTCAAGCGGTATGTAGATGATGCCTTTGGACTATGGATTGGCTCTAAGGCCTCCCTCACCTCTTGTCTAAATGATTATGGAAAACTACTTCAAGATCACATAAAAATCTCTAGCCACATCTCTCCCAACCATGCCACTATCCTCGACATAGGATTTTTTAAAGGAGCAAAGTTTGCCTCATCAAGCTTTTTAAACTCTCACTGCCACCAAAAACCCTTAAATGCCTATAACTACATCCCATGGATCTCGTGGCACCCTACATACTTAAAAGTGGCTTTCATTATTGTAGAACTCAAAAGATTTATCATTAGAGAAAGCTCCTTGGAAGGTTTCATTGCTATCCGCAATCTCTTCTATCAACGCCTTAGGGCAAAAGGATATCCACCAAGATTTCTTCTTTATGTATTCAAAAAAGTCACCTATCAAAATCGCACCTCCCTCATGGAGCCCACTCTTTGACTTAAAAAACCACCCCCCATAACCTTCAAGTTACCTTTCACTCCCTCCACCAGAAGGCTATCACCATCCCTTTGTATTAGCAACCCTATCGCTTTGGCTTGCCAACACAACCCCTCACTCATGGCTCTACCTAGACCCACCATCTGTTGGACCTTTGGGCCCAACCTCCATAGCATGCTTGTACATACTCTGCACCACCCGGGAAGACTCACATAACTCTTTGAATGGGCTACACGTTCCCCTTTTGGCTTGCCACACACCTTTGACAAAAATATATATTTGAAAATTTCTGTTTGGCTTCGATACCCCTACCCTTTAAAATAGGGGATCCCTTTTTTAGGCCCCTCCCTTCTACCTTATCCCTTACCTTGTTCACACCTACCCTTCTACTTTATCCCTTATCTTGTTCACACCTACCCATTTTCCCCCCCCTCGAGCGCTCTTTACGTTCTCTCCCCCCCCCCCCCCTCATCACCACTTCTTTCTCCCTTATCTAGGGAACTCACCTTAGCTAATTGACCCCACCAATCCCTTACTTACCTCTTTCTGCACCCCTTGTTAAAACATAAGCCAACTCCACCTACCAATACACCTTTGGGTTGCTAGCCCCATAAAATTTTTCTATGGTCTACTAGCTCCATGAAAAATAAAAAATTGGTCTACTAGCTCCATGAAAAATATAAAATGGATATTAAAACCCTCTTATGTTTCCCTAAATCTGGACCTTTCTTTTCACCCTCTATCTCCCCACTAACTTGGGTATCAAATCACCATCATTTTCAAAAAATATAACTCTATTGGGTACAACATGTGTACCCTTACTCTTTCACTTTGTACTTTTGTACACTACCATTAACTCACCTGTCCCTAACTCTTCCACCCTAACTCTTCCCCATGTACACTTGTACACTACCATTAACTCCCTTTTCCCCCTCAAAATCCACCTCAAGCCGCCCCTATATAAATCCCCATTCACCTCCTTCACCTGTATATGAAAACTCACACCACTGATGAGCTCAGTATGAGCGAAACGCGTTTGGTGTCCCATCTTCTCTAAATCACCCCGCAACCTCCCCATGTATCCCTACCTACTTTAAGGATATTCAACGTCCCACTGTTCTTTTTGTCTCTCTATACTTGGAGTCGTTTCGCACGCTTTTTGACGTTTTTATCTTCATCCATTCTTCTTTGGACCCGTGATGCATAGCTTCTTCGTATGATTCTGGCTCTCCAGAATCTGAGATGAAGAGATGGTTGAAGGATGGAACGAACTTTTCTGGAGGTCTACTTGCTCTTGTAGATCTTCGGGGAATAGGTTGAGGCTCCTTATTTGGTTGACGTTGTTGCACATTGTCACCATTTGTTGTCCTTGAGTCTCCATCCTCAAGCTCCATGTACTTACCACCTGTTTCTTTTGTTTGTTTTCTTTCCAAGTAATCTTTGTACATTTTGTTCATTAGAAATTACATCCCGACTCTTAAAGATTTTACCATCTTCACGATTCCATAGGTGATACCCAAAGTCACCTTCTCCATAGCCAATGAAAAAACACTTTTTGGACTTGCATCTAGCTTTGATCTTAGGCTTCTATCTATGTGCATGAAAGCCTCATACCCAAACACTTTGAGAAATGAATAATTCACCAGTTTACCTGTCCATGCCTCTTATGGAACTCCCCATCCAATGCCGTTGAGGGTGATCGGTTGATTAAGTACAGAGACATACTTATAGCTTTCGCCCAAAGCTCAAGCGGTAGGCTTGCATGTAGCCGCCTGCATGTAGCTGCATGCTTCGTGCTCGCTCCATTATTGTTCTGTTCATGAGAATTTTAAACCTACAATAGGATATGGTAAGCACAACCAACTGTCGTGATACACAATTTGTAAAAAACCAATGAGCTGTGTCGAGAGAGCGACATTCATAATACATTCTTTAAAGTAAGTCACCAGAAGAAATGATGCCTAAAATATGTACAAACTCTAAAAAATACTGTTGATTGGTGCATTTTTGCTAGATGTTGTGAGCGGGATGGAAACACACACAACACCTTTATAATCACCCAATACACACTCTTGGGATGATACACACACACACACACACACACACACACACACACACACACACACACACACACACACACACACACACACACACACACACACACACACACACTATGGGGCACCACTCGGCTTACACAACCGACCTGACCGAGACAGGGAACACACCGATGGAGTGAGAGGAGAGAGACTATCCATTTGCCCACTCAACACTGACACACACACACACACACACACACACACAAATCAACTCAAAGGAGGAATATTTTTTATGCTTAGATATAATTGAGCTTGGGCCGACACCAATGGGAAAATACCTTGCACCATATGGATGAAATATGCAAGATACAATCACAAATTTGAGCAGAGGCTTCACTCAAAGGACAAACTTACACCGCTAAAATAGCAAAAAAATAGTGAGGAATTTGGCAAAATGGACAGTGCCATTGTGTCCAGAATGGCCCAAAACCGCAGTTTACAATATCAAAGTGCTCAAATCCGACCTTGGATGAGCACTTTATGGCCAAAACAGGCTCCAAAAACAGCAAAAATTGAGTTGCGACTGTTCCTCCTCTTCTCTCTACATTTTTTTCTGGTTTTTTCTCAAGGTTTTTAGTGTCCACACTTCACTTTATCCCTTGGATACCTTTGGAATTTTGATTGACCTCAAACGGACCCCAAACATGCCAAAAAATAGCCACGCAGTGCGTTTTTGTTACCCTTCTACATCCATCCGCACACCCGGCATTCAACTTTTCTCAATAATGCATCCCGCAATCATGTGAAGTGGCCCCCAAATATAGTTCTCATGATGACCTTTTTGTATAATTCATCACAAGAAAACACTCCCTGTTGTGTCCGTGCTTATCCACGTGCAAGTCTTGATCCCATTTGACCTCCTGACGCCAGTGTATGTCATTTGACGCACCTGCTTACCTCATGGAGTCGGCCCGCTGATAGCTTCCTCTAGAAGTTTTACGCTCTACCAACTCCTCGTTATTATAACAAAACACACTGATACTGGTGACGATGAAAATCGATGTACTATGTACACACTGTTCTACCTGTACACATGTGGGCCCCACATAACCACCTGGCTTTGGACAATGTGCAATTCTTTATTCGATACACCATGCATGTGTATGTATATATGTGCAATCACTTCTTCCAAAAAACTCCTAAGATAATTTGCCCATCCCTTAGTCTGCTAGATCTTCATGATCAGTAGTGGCACTAGTAGATGCTCATTCCACCTGGATCAAAAGGCCAAAGGCATATTGCCTGAATCACAAGAAGCATCATAGCACCACACATATATTTGTCACCAATCAAGAACAATGCACCATAGGCATATCCAACTAACACATCCACCCTGTCTGGAGCTTCAAAAGCATAAATATTGCATACCCAACCGATTGAGACAACTCAAGTGACTCATCACCTGGCATCTTGGATTCACTAGCCATAGAAACAACATGCAAATCATGCACCCAAGTAGCTAAAATCATTGTGTGAAGGTAAAGTTGTTGACATCCAAAGCACAAAAGTATCCCGAAGGCACATATATCCCTAGCATAAGCATCCATATCTCTGAGTTCCTTGTTGTTGGACTCATATATGCCAAACCCCTTCTCATCATCATAAGCATACTCATCATCACACATAACTTCATCCACGTCATAATCATGGCTATCACCACTATCCATAGCTTCTAGCATGGATTCATCAATCTCCAAGGATACAGTTCCCTGCTCTAAACCACAATCATGCTCACCGATTGGTTCAATCACTTCACATGCATCAAAATACGGCTTCAAAATAGGCTCCACATCCAACAAATCCACAAAATAGCTCTCAACCTTGCCCTCTTCCCTAATTTCCAACGAACTCGTATCCAAAGATACGTGCTCATCATCAATAACCTCAACCTCACACTCATACATGGAATCACAAGGTACACAAGTAGCCAATGCATCCTCTTCAAGACTTTTCAAACCTATATCCAAAGCATTACTCACCTCTTTAGGCTCTTCCATAAACCTTTCAACCTGCAAGACCTCTTTATGCCTCACAATAGACCTTGGGAAGAAACGAGAAACATCATACGATAGACTACTTTTCACCGTCTTAGGCTTAACCTTATCTTGCATGTCAAATCCATCTTGCACATGCGTACCTATATTGATACCATGCTCCTCAAGACGCTTAATCTTCCATTCCTTGTGCTTTGCAATGCGTACCACGTCTTCAAAAGACTTGGGCCTCTTCAACTCAACCTCAAACTGCAACCAAGGTGACAAACCATCAACAAAAGAACTTTTCTTCAATGAACAAGGGGGGTCTCATCCTTAGGAGCAACACACCAACAAGTCCATAAATCTGTAAAAACTTGCATATAGGCATCAACACCTTGACAAGAACCTTGCTTAAGAGCATTGAGCTCATTCCATACTGCATTTGTATCTTCAAAAACCTGGAAATGCTCTAAAAAAGCTTCTATAAACTTGTCAAGACTCAAACCATAAGAAGAAGCCACTGCTTCTTTAGCTTCCAAATCCATGAACCAAACTCTTTCAAAAAGAATCCAAATAGCCTCAAAATCTTCTCCTCATTACACATATCATTGTTTATGCATGCCACCTCTACTTGCTCCAGAAAGTCTTCCACATCTTCATCACTTCTTCCATGAAATTTTGGATAAAAGAAAGCCATGGCTACCCAATTTTCAATGCTTTGAGAACCCCTTCTAACACAGGTGCAAGAACTCAAAACTTTTTATCAACTCAATCCCCATAAACTTCAATGGAGCTCAAGCTTTTTGAAAAGGATGAACACATGCACGTCAAATGAGTTTTCATAGTTAATCATCGGAATTACAACAGGCAAAGGAGATTCCAGTATCTCTCCTAGTCTTCTTGGCCCAAACATAAAGACTATGCTCTGCTAGTAAAAAATCTTCCCGTCCACATGAACATTTATCTAGATTCTTTGTGCAAAATGAAAAGGAGTGAATTGAGGTCCGTCATGATTATCCATTAAAAGCCATCCATGTAGCTCCCAAGAAAGCACACTTGACTAATTACCCTCTGATTTTGCCAAAATTTCAACAGCATAATGACATAAATGGCCCAAAAGACCAAAAAACCAGCCATCACAACTTGGAAAAATTTTGGCAGAGTTCCCCCAGAATTAGAGCAGTAAAAACCCAAATAATCAACTGTATATATGTGCATAACCTGCCAACAATGGTACCCAAGCATCAAGTAGGAATCACTAGTTCATAGCCTATGACGAGGTCACAAAAAGGGTGCTCCAGCCACCTGTATCATTGAAAGGATCTCACACTCGAGAATTCCCTAGCTCAGTAGAACCTCACCATGACCCTCTCATGAAGGCTTATGAAACTCTCGTATAGTTCAGTCTCACAAATGACTATCTTCTAGACCAAGTCTCAGAAATGGCTGGGGCTGCCAAATAAAACCAAGTATGGCTCCACGAAAGGCGCACAATGGTAGTATCCACAAGTAACGTACAATACCAAACAATGCACTCAAATAGACACCAAATGATGCATACCCACGACAACTGCAAGATACTCCCACTTGCCAGTATATCACTCTACTCTAGCTACCTGTACCTATGTCAATCACCTATACATGTACCTGTAACATGTAACATGTAACCTGTAACCTATAATCCCCAATTTTCAATTTGCAATCTCCAACCTTTAATCCTGAAGCTGAAGGTACTTGAAGAAGATCCTCTGTGGGGGCGTCAAAAGAATGTGAGTAGGATGGAAAAACACACAACACCTCTATAATCACCCGACACACACTCTTGGGATGACACACACACACACACACACACACACACACACACACACACACACACACACACACACACACACACACACACACACACACACCCTATGGGACACCACTCGGCTTACATAACCCACCTGGCCGAGACAGGGAACACACCAATGGAGTGAGAGGAGAGAGACTATCCATTTGCCCACTCAACACAGATACACACACTCACACACACACACACACACACACACACACACACACACACACACACACACACACACACACACACACACACGCACACACACACTGATAGCCGTTTTTCGGCTTTCCATAATTGCCATAGTAAACTACCTCACCCTATCAAATCACTCAAACATTTTGGTTATCCCTACCATTTCACTGTACATAGGCGTGTGTGAGTTAGGGACTTTCTCCATATTTTCTTAAAAACCCTCAACTAGCTAGTCATTGGGCTAGTTGAGCCAAAAAAATAAAAAAAATAAAAAAAAATATTATAGCCCATTTTTTTGTAAATATTTCATTGTATATAGGGCCTAAATAAAAGGATTTTTCATAATTATTTTGATATTTATTTAAATATTTCTACCTATGGTGTGTTATTTATGCTATGTACATTGACTCACCATTACCATATTTTTTCTTACCATTTTGAATACTCTTTATTCCCTATAAAAATAATTTCATGCAAGCTTCTCTTATTTTTGGTGTAACTCCATCCCAACAAAAATCCAAAAAAACTAGTTTTATTTATGTGTATATTTTTTTACTATTGTGATTTCTCCTTCCTACATCTATTCTCTTTTACTCTCATAAATTAGAACACCAAAAATATTCATCTTTTTATGGTAGACATATAATGAGAGAGATTTATTTTGACCCCTTTATATTTTTTCCACCTATATTATTTATATTTGACATGTACATATTTTTTTAGACCCCTCAATATTTGATTTTCTTAGTTGTACTATTCACTTATATCATGATCTCAACAATATCTTCAATTATAGACCTACCAAATAAGGTCAAGGGTATGTGGCATGTATGCATGCACCATGGGGAGCTCACTCTTGGAGGTATTCAAAAGAATCATCCAAAGAAGGACCTCACAAGGACTTTGCGCAGTGGAAAAAACAGTCGGTTTTGCTGAAGTTTTAAAGATCACATGCTCTCCGAATTTGAAAAGGTGATACAAACAAAAGTTGTAGCTCGTGAGCTGAACTTTCACCTCAAATTTTTTCATATTTTTTGAGCTACGAGCTGTGAGCTATGATTTTATTGGTGGACCCCAGTTTGCCCATGCTATGCAGCCACACTCCCTCTTCCACTTTATCATTTTCCTCTTTCACACACACTCCTCCCTCTCCTTCCCACTCCCAAACCTGCAACTCCTATGTCCTAATTCACCCTCTTCACCATTGCCACATCTCTCACACCTCCATAGCCTTCATCCTCCATTTCTACACCCTATGTGTCCCCCTTTCTCTCTACATATATGTCCATATTACCATACTCTCTTCAGCTTTGTAAAGAACTTCAAAAAATCAACAAAAATCCAAGGATAACCTCTGCAAATGAAGGCTTTTATCATGAATTTTTCAAGGTTTGAAATAACATAGTCTCATCGACACGTGCTGCTTCGCCATGCTGATTGCTTCTTCTTCCGGTGCTGTAAAGAGGTGAATGTCAACTTCTCCAAGGCTTTCAACCTCTCTTTACAAGCTCATCCCTTCTCTAACTTTTCTCATCATATATCTCACCATTTGGTGAATGATTTTGTAAATATTTTTTAGTGATAATTACTAACTACTAACCACTAACCTTATTGTAAAATGCACCCTCTACTAGAGTAAGCACTCCCAAATTATTCACTCAATCCTCTCTCCTATCATCCTCAATAATTCTCTTCCCTTGAGCCCACATCCATGTGACTCAAAGGACAAGAGAGACCCACCCTCATAAAAAAAAAAATGCATAATCTTTTATTCCTTCAAATAAACTTGATTAGGACTAATCCTAATCGGGGCTTCTAAAACCTATAAATAGAGCCCTTCTCTCCCTTGTAAAGCATCACATGATCACACTACACCACACCATTCTCAACACATAACACACCACTCTTCAAGCCTAGTTGTGTAGAGTGTGTGCATTGTGAGTGCTCTATTCCATCACTACACATAGGTGCATGGAGAAGCTTGAAGTTAGTTATGCCATCTAGAGGAGTGGAGTGTATGTCATACTCTTCACCACACTTGTAGCCTACTCTTGTGCATAAATAAGATTTATAGTTTTGGGTGCAATTGTATGCTGCAACTACGACTCTTCTCTCCAAATTGACTTGATAAGTTGGCTCATCAGGTGGTTGAAGGTATATTGTCCTTTGAAGTTTGTTGTGCCATTTCATGCTTGGTGGTTTGAGGGCTTGTTGAATTGTTTGCCTAAAAGGTGAATTGTAAGAGGGTGCTCGGTGAGAGGGCTCCCGTGACCCTAAGACAATTTGTGTATTGGCAACAAGGTCAAGTTTTGTGTTGTCTCTCTATTTCTCATCAAGCTTTGTGTGCATCTAGTCTTTAAGGCTAAGACTGAGTTGCTCAAGTTGATTTGTGTGCTTTACCTCTCTCTGGTGTGGTGAATGTTTGTGTTTGGTGTGTGTGGCTATCTTGTGTTCCCCTCTCTTTGTGCGTTTGAGTACAAGGAGATATGACGTGCATCCTAGTTCGCATCTACAACTAGGTGGTGCCCCTTTTCTTGTTTAGTTTCTCGCTGTGGGTTGTTGTTGTCTCTGATTGTGCTTGCCCCAGCCCCAATTGAGCAGCACAGGAGCCTCGAAGGGTGTTTAGAGGCCGCTCTTCTTGTTGCCCGCCCCGGACCGCCTCAAATTGGTGCCCCCACTGAGGATGGCTTGTGTATTTTTGTGAAGGCTCAACCTTTAGCATAATCAAGTAGATTATATGAATCATGAAAACTTGTATGACCGAGTTTAATTTCAAGGCAACAAAAATTGATCTAGAATATGGTTTGGATTAGCATAACATAAGAAAGGAAAAAAACATTTTCACATAAGAATCTAGAATTCATGCTAAAAGACCTTTCAAAACTTTGTGTAGTTAGTTGATGTCATGAGAGAAAATGATTGTTTGGAACTAATCTTTGTGTGGTTCTAGCATTGAGAAACTATGACACGCTATACCTTTGATGATATCCCAATCTTCTTCAGAAATCTAGAAGAAGATGTTGATGATTTTCTTGCTGATTTTAGAATGGTTTGTCGTATCCTTGGTAAAAGGGATGACATTGAAAAAGGGGATTTTCTATTGCTATGCCTTAGAGGCAACGCTGAGCAATGGTTTTGGAGTATGTCTTCTCAGATTGAAGATGGATATACCCAAATTTCCAAAGCTTTGAAGACCAGATTCTCTAAATTTCCAACAACAGAGACATCATGGGCTTCATTAGGGAGACTTCAACAACATGGTGAAGACTACTATGCTTATGAGGATATTTTTTCTCGTCAATGGGGAAGATGTGGGTTTAGTTCTACATTTCCAGATTATGTAAAAATGGAGCAATTTATTTCGGGTTTGTCTCCTTTCCTAAAGACTAAGGTTACTTGTAGTGGACCCTCTACCTTTGAAGAAGCGGTCGCTATTGCCCGAAGGAAGTTTCACAAGTACTTCTACATCAAAAATGGTTTCCATCATGCTGGAAGAACCAACCATCATGAAAGTTTTTCTATCAAGGATTCATCTCCTTTGTCATACTTGTCTCCTTTTACTCCGACAAATGTTGAAGAAGTTACTTACATGCCAACTGATTACTCAAGTGCTAAAGTGTGTGTCCAAGATTCAAATGTGGAATCTCTTTCTTCTACCTTTATCACAAGCATGCAAAAATCGACACAAGATATCTCAAATGGCATGGATGATTCAATAATGGATACATCCAACCTTTTGGCAGAGGATCAATTTCTAGTCCGAGCAGACAAAGCTTTTGTGCAACATAACTCTATGGAGAATGAAGACCTTGAAGGTAACCTTGATCTTATGGAATGTTCTGAGAGTGTATCTTGTTTAAAAGAAGAGAGTAAAGAAGAAGATGAGATCATAGGTGGGGAGATCATAGACCACATTGATCATAAAGAGATGATTGTGTACATGGAATGCCAACTCCAAAACAAAGTAGAAGAGTGTGAGTTGAATCCATGTGAGGATAATCTTCAAAAAGTGTTTGAGGATGTTGAAAAGAATTGGTATGACCCATATATGTTAAGCATAGAGGAACCTATCATGCAGGAAGCCAAAGTTTTCACAAAATCAAACAGTAATCCATCTACCTTTGAGGTGGTACAATGTGAGGAGTTACAACCTTGCCAAAGGGGGGGCTTAGAAGGGGATGAAGAACATGGCAGAGTAGTAAAAAATAAAATCATAAAAGGAAACTATCAGAATGGTATCATTCTCTCCAATGATGTTTTAGTGGGTGGCTCTTCATTCATGGGACAATCTCTTAGCAAGAAAATCCAAACTTTTGAAGCCCCAATCATCTTCACATTGGGTTTCACCTCTTCAAAGTCAACTTCTCCTCTCTTCACATATACCTTTCATCAGGGGCACCATACCTTCTTAAGTGGAGGAGGACATGAATACTTGGTGATGAACAGATGTTTCCAAACCTTCTACATTTGGTTCTTTGGTGTATGGAGGGTGCTCGGTGAGAGGGCTCCCGTGACCCTAAGACAATTTGTGTATTGGCAACAAGGTCAAGTTTTGTGTTGTCTCTCTATTTCTCATCAAGCTTTGTGTGCATCTAGTCTTTAAGGCTAAGACTGAGTTGCTCAAGTTGATTTGTGTGCTTTACCTCTCTCTGGTGTGGTGAATGTTTGTGTTTGGTGTGTGTGGCTATCTTGTGTTCCCCTCTCTTTGTGCGTTTGAGTACAAGGAGATATGACGTGCATCCTAGTTCGCATCTACAACTAGGTGGTGCCCCTTTTCTTGTTTAGTTTCTCGCTGTGGGTTGTTGTTGTCTCTGATTGTGCTTGCCCCAGCCCCAATTGAGCAGCACAGGAGCCTCGAAGGGTGTTTAGAGGCCGCTCTTCTTGTTGCCCGCCCCGGCATCAACACACACACACACACACACACACACACACACACACAAATCAGCTCAAAGGAGGAAGATTTTTGATGCTCGGATACAATTGAGCTTGGGCCGACACCAATGGGGCAAATAGCTCACACCATATGAATGAAATATGCCAGATACAATCACAAATTTGAGAAGAGGCTTCACTCGCAGGAGAAACTTACACCGCCAAAAAAACAGCAAGAAATTTGGCAAAATGGATAGCTCCATTGTGTCCTTCACGGCCCAAACCCTAGTCTACAATATCAAAGTGCTCAAATCCGACCTCGAATGAGTAGTTTATATCCAAAACAGGCTCCAAAAACAACAAAAATTAAGTTGCGGCTGTTCCTCCTCTTCTCTCCATGTTTTTCCTTGTTTTTTTCTCAGGTTTTCGGTGTGCACAGCTCATTGTATCCCTTGGGCACCTTTGGACTTTTGATTGACCTCAAACGGATCCCGAACATGCCAAAAAATGGCCACGCAGTGCGTTTTTGGTACCCTTCTACATCCATCCGCACACCTGGCATTCAACTTTTCTCAATAATGGATCCCACAATCACATGAAATTTCCCCCAGATATAGTTCTCATGATGACCTTTCTACATAATTTATCACAAGAAAACATTCCGGTTGTGTCCGTACTTATCCACGTGCAAGTCTTGATCCCATTCGACCTCCTGACGCCATTGGGTGTCATTTGATGCACCCGCTTACCTCATGTTGCCAGCCCGCTGATAGCTTCCTCGAGAAGTTTTACGCTCTACCAACTCCTCATTATTATAGAAAAAGATACTGATATTGGTGACGATGAAAATCGATGTACTATGTACACACTGTCCTACCTGTACACATGTGGGCCCCACGTAACCACCTAGCTCTGGACAATGGGAAATTCTTTATTCGATACACCATGCATGTGTATGTACAAATGCACAATCACTTCTTCCAGAAAACCCCTAACAACGTATCACCCATAGTAGGGAAAGACATCCTTCCAACCATCCTGCCCTCCCTTTAAAAAAAGAAACTCGGCCAACGCAGTATCATTATAACCAGTATTCATTCTTACCACATCTGTGTCCGCCTCGGATAATACATTCTACAAATCAGAGCACGATGTGGTAATCCGTGCAAAGTGTTTCAACACTTTGATGAGAGAATATCCAAACGAGATTACCAAACACAACAACCTCAGAGTTTTGGTAGAGAATGCCCATTAGAGTCATATACCGTGCTTTTTGAAGGAGATCTGTACTCGCAAGAAGAAACCTATGTTTACACAAAGATTTACCATAATTTGCAACCTGTAATGTGAGCAACCAGGGCTAAGCGTTTTTATAAAACATCAATCATATTATGTTGCACATAAAAAAAAAAACCAGAATGTTTGGTGCAAAAAAACCCAGTAAAAGTGTTTTTTTTTGGTAAAAATGCGGACCTGAGAAGAACCATCCTTTTCGACCAGCTCCATCGTTAGACAGTAGGCAAGCCACCAAGAAAGCCCTCAAATCTCTCTTTACTCAAACACAACTACCACGCAAAAGACAAGACTAAGTGAGGGGCTTAGGGCCGTCCTCACCTTATATAGTATTCCATCTGTGGAAGGAGTGATGAGGAAGACCTGCATGTATGATTCCATTTGAATTTTTCTCGGCTCCCAAAGGGCCTGGCTACAAATGGGAGCCGCCATGGCCCTCTACATAGGGGATAGAGTGGGAGAGAAGAGGGGAAAAAAATATCATCATACTGCGTGCAGGTGCACAAAGATCATTCGGCAGCAGGGTCGTGAGGTAGAGAGGGTAAGAGGACAAGCGTGATCTACTTACTTGATGTGTACTCATTTAATACAACTAATACGGTATCTCAAAAATGAACGCTAGTTACCCCTTTTTGGGCTAGTGTCCCATATTTCATGCGCCCTATGAAGGATAAAGGACCATGTATGCTAGAGAGGCCAAAAAAAAACTTATCAAAGTGGTGTAGGAGGGACCAGTCCCAAGGAAAATGGGGGGGGGGGAATGTTGTTTTGAGGGGGTTGCGGGGTTTTTATATATATATATAAAATTCAAACCCTAAACCAGACCTGGTATAGAGTTGGCCTTTGTACTAGATTAATATTAGCTGTATAAGTACTTAGGGGTGTGAGGTACAGAGGGTAAGAGGACAAGCATGAACTACGTGCAGGTGCACAAATATCATTTGGCAACATAATGCGTGTAGGTGCAGAGAGATCATACTACGTGCAGGTGCACATAGATCATTTGGCAGCGGGGTCGTGAGGTAGAGAGGGTAATAGGACAAGCGTGAACTACTTACTTGATGTGTACTCATTTAATACAACTAATACGGTATCTAAAAAATGAACGCTAGTTACCCTTTTTTGGGGTAGTGTCCCATATTTCATGCGCCCTATGAAGGATAAAGGACCATGTATGCCTGAGAGGCCAAAAAAAAACTTATCAAAGTGGTGTAGGAGGGACCAGTCCCAAGGGAAATGGGGGGGGGGGGGAATGTTGTTTTGAGGGGTTGCGGGTTTTTTTTAATATATATATAAAATTCCAACCCTAAACCAGACCTGGTATAGAGTTGGCCTTTGTACTAGATTAATATTAGCTGTATAAGTACTTAGGGGTGTGTGTGTGTGTGTATGTGAAGGGAGGTGAGAGAATACTAGGGTTGACTTGTGAGAAAAAGTCGGCAGACTGTGGTACACAAAAAAGAATCATATCTCCTTTGTGGTAGCTCAGAAAATTATGAAAATGTTTGAGGTGATTAATCATCTTGTGGGTGACATTTCTTTTTTTGATCACTTCTTCAAAATCGGAGTGAAAGTGGATGCCAAAATACCTCTTTTTTCCTCACTGCAAAAGTTTTCCAATGCCCCCCTTTTTTTTACATTTGCATAAGGCTCCAAGGGTGAGACCCTCCTTGCACAAGAACATGACTTGATAGATTCTTGGGTGTTTGAGAACATGCATGGATTAGGATTATTCACAAACAGGATATACAAAAAACGTTCGTCTATAAAGAATTCAAGGAATCTAGAATAGTGTCACTTGTATATAAATATACAAATAAAATATATGAGAATATAAGAAATCAAATGAGGGGACCCTCATTTTTTTTATATTGATGTATATCTATTTACAAGTAGTAAGAAAAATGCATGTAGAAAATAGTAATTTAGTAAAAGAGAATGATTGGGTGAAAGGTATTTTTGTGATTTTTTTCTGGAGTGGATTCACACCAAAATTTTCAGAGGTTTCAATGAAAAGGTTTATTTATAGATTAGAGGGAATGCACAACGATAAGAAAAATTATGATAAAAGTGAATCAATGTACATAGCATACTTAGGCAAATAACGCATACCTATGTAAAAATATTTAAATAAACACCAAAATAATTATAACAAAAAATCCCTATATTTAGGCCCTATATACAATGAACTATTTACACACAAATAGGTCATAATATATTTTTGAGTTTTATTTTAATTTTATTTTTTTATATGTTTGGTTCATCTAGCCTAGTGATTAGCTAGCTAAGGGGTTTTAGAAAGATATGGAAAAAGGTCCCTAACGCGCACACGTCTATGTACAATGAAAAGATAAGGATAGCCGTAGTATTTAGGTGATTTTATAGTGTGAGGTAGCTTACTATGTCAATGAGCAAGCCCTTTCTAACCGTGGACCATCATTAAAAACAATTTCCAAAGGTGTGTCAAATTTACAACAAATGTGAGTGCAAATAAATTTTATCACCGTCCTCTCATTTACGTTTGGTACATTGTGCTTCCACCCACCTAGTTATATAGTCTACATCCACTAGAATGTAGAGTTTACCATTTTTTGTTCTAGGTAGTGGACCCATAGCATCAAGGCCCCATTTTTCAAAGGGTCCATTTGCAAGAACTATTTGCCTGGTTTGCCTAGAGTACACAAATGGAATTTTAAAAACCGCACGGTTGAGGTATGTCAACTTCAGCTGTGTAGAGGTGTCTTGGGAGTAGTTGTACTCTCTCAGAACCTTTAAACTTGGATTAGGTTTTTTTCAGTGGTTGATATCTTAGACTATGTTAGAGTCGGAGGATTGACACACTTTTCAAGCAAAAAATAAGAAAAACTAGTTTTAGTGGACACTTTCCACTACCTTTCAACTAATGTGATTAGGAGTAGGGTAAGTAGGAATCCCATGAGGTTTTTGATTGTTCTCACTCTCTGATTTGAGATCATTGAAGTTGCTTTTGGGAATGAAGCTAGGAAAACCAAAGCGATCAGTATCTCAGACCATAATTGATCATGGGAAAGCCACGAGAAATCTTTGGCAAGGAAGCTTATAGTTTCCTAGACGGATTCTCTAGATACAACCAATTGACCATAGATCCCAAAAATCAACATAAAACGGCTTTCGCTACAGAATGGGGATTTTTTGCTTATAGGTACATGCCTTTTGGTTTGACCAATGCACCAGAAACATTCCAAAGACTGATGAGCCATGCTTTTAAGGAATATCTATGGAACTTCCTAGAGTATACATGGACGATCTTTGTGTACACTCTACAAGAAGAGAGAGTTGTTTTGAACATTTACAGTGTGTCTTTGAGAAATGTCATCTATATAGGATTTGTTTGAATCCTGAAAAATGAGTATGGTTACACAAAATAAAATTCTTGGCCATAGTGTACCAAAAAATGGTATTTCACAGACATGGAGAAGCTGGCAGACTGCATTATTTACTGAAATGGCTAGACTGACAAATTTTAAGGAAGTTCAAGCATTTATGGGATATTGTGGCTATTATCATAGATCTTGAGGGGTTCACTATGTATAGAGCTACCATATCACGTGCATTCAAAACATGTTTGTAAAACCCCTTAGTTGTGATTTTTTTTGAGAATATAATGTACCCTTTTCTTTAAAAATCTGTAATCTTTTTTCAAATTTGCAAAATTTTTATCATTCTATATATATTTCTATAAGTTAAAAGAACATTAAATACCCTTCTGTTGAACTCACATGATGTGTTACATTTTTCTTAGGTGATTTCCCTGAGTCATAGATTAATCTGCATGTATGCATTCATAGAAAAACCCATTTTTAGCCTTATAACTCATTTTGAGTGGATACATGAATACAAGGAATCCTTCTAAAAGCTTAAACAAGCTTTGACCATAGCACCAATATTGAAGACTCTCCAAACTGGAACAAAGTTTTCCATGTGCATGTAGATGCTTCAAATTTTTCTATTGGTTGCATATTAGCTCATCTAGGAGAGGAGACTATGGATTTCTCTATCTCATATGCTAGCAAACAGCTAAACCTAGTAGAAAATAATTACACAACCAGTGAAAGGGAATGTCTTGGAACGGTGTACATAATCGAGATATTTTGACACTACTTGGTGTACACAGTCAAGATATTTTGACACTACTTGTTATCTAACAAGTTTGTGTTTTTTGTGGATCATCAAGCCTTACTCCATTTGGTGAGCAAGCCATCCAATACAAGAAGATTTATGAGGTGGTTCATCATCCTACTCAAATTTGACTTCACAGTGGTAGTAAAAAAGGGCACCTTATACCAAAGAGCATATCATCTGTCAAGGATCACCTCAGGGGAAGCACCAAAGGGGGTAGATGATGATTTACTAGATGCTTATCTATTCTTTGTGGAAATGATTCCTAAATGCCTGGAAGATATTGTATCCCTAATGACCATAGTGCAAGTAGATTCCCAAATACCACTTTCTATTACACCACAATTAAAAGAGCAATGATGGAATTCTACTTTTGTGCATTAACCCGGAGGAACAAGAAACTTATTTGAGTCAAGCGCAAGACTCCACAGGGGAGTAGATATCTGGTGAAATACCTGACTAAAAGAACATTCCCAAAAGATATGAGTAAACAGTGATGAAGACCAATAGAGGCTGAAGTAGCCAACTATACAATTATTGAAAATTAGCTCTATTGAGGAGGAAAGGACGGACAACTTAGGATGTGTGCCAATGAGGATGAATTTTCAACCTTCGTTCTTCAAACAGACACATGTGGGTCTTCCAGGAGACCATTTCTCTCATGAAACAATGGCCAAGGCTATATTGGTAGCAAGTATCTAGTGGCCAACAATATTTGCCGATTCCAAAGAATTTTTGCGATGATGTGATTCATGTCAGTGGGCCAAGATGCCAACACAAATTGATAGTATGCCATTGCGACCTATGATGGGATCACATGCATTTGCTAAGTGGGCATGTACAATGTATCATTGTGGCCACGAATTACTTAACCAAATGGGATGAGGCACTAGCCACTAGGAAGAATGATGCTAGAACCACTGCTACATTCCTATAAAAATGCATATTCACTAGGTATGAACTTCCTATTGAGCTAGTAAGTGATAGAGGTTCCTAGTTTCTCAATGAAGTGATTGAACATTTGCTAAGCAAGTTGATGGTGATACATAATAAATCAGCACCCTATCATCCTCAAGCAAATGGACAAGCTGAACACACTAATAAAATCTTAAGCCATGTGCTTACAAAGATTGTTAGTTCGGGCAAGATAGATTGGGAAAGGCATCTTCATTCAGCCTTATAGGCGTATCAAGTTTCATTCAAGACCACCTTGAATACAACTTCTTTTAACTTGGTCTATGGATTAGATGCAATCCTACCCATGGGATTTTTATTACCCACTGTCAGAGTTGCACACAAATTGGAATGGAAAGGGCACGAGTTGTCAGAATGACTCGAGGACTTGGAATGGATTGATGAACAGAGGCTAGTGTCCATTGCCCATATATATGCTCAAAAACAAAAGCATTTTTTTTTTTGACTCCCATTTGCTAATAAAATTTTTCAAACAAGGGGACTTGGTTCTAGTTTATCCCTTAAAACAACATATACCCAAGTTCAAGAAAAAGGGACACGGTCCTTTTGTCATTAAAGATGTTTCACCAAGTGGTGCCATCAGACTAGCTACGTTAGATGGGAAAATCATGGAAAATTAGATTAGTGGTGTTGACTTCGTAAATATCATGTACCTTTGACTAATGACCTTTTGCAAAAAATGCATGCAACTAAGGAGCATAGGCTTAAAAGGCAGCAAGTGATTGAAGAAGCCCAAGAAGAGCACGCATTTAAGTCTTGAAAAGGAAAGCAATAGTTGCCTAAGGAAATAGTTTCCTTAACTTCTACCCCATAATACCCTCCAAATTCAACCTCCAGCAGATGATGAGATAGTGACCGATGATGAATGGCAGGATGGATTGGACATACGTATAACCATGACCTTGAAGGATGGGTTTCAAGTCAATGCACTAGCTAATTTAGGTGCACAGCTTAATGTGATCAACTATACAATGTACAAAAAAACAACAACCCAACCACTTGAACATTGCAAAAGCACAAGTCAAAGGCTACCATAAAGAGATAACACCAACATTGGGACTAATCAATCCTGACATCTTTGTGCATGGATTTATGTTCCCACGCACCTTCATTTTCATTCCAGATGAACATATGAATGAAGACTTGGTGCTAGGAGTTCCATGGATGCGCACTTACAAAGTAGTCCAAGACTTGGATGACAGAGTTCTTGAATTAACCCTAAAGGGAGGCAAATTACGAGTGTCGTTTACTCATAGACATGAAGAATGGAAAGCTACCCTCCACACTCTGCATCCCACCAACCCAAGCCCTATTGTCCACCCTTCAACATCAAACTCATTGGCACGACATTGGCATGCAAGGAACTAGGCATTTTGGGTACCCAAGACCCAACTCACTACCAATCCTACATAAATTTGGGTGCCTAAAACTTTGTTGCACACTAAGAAGAAGCCTACCATGGCACCATCCTATCCACATTATCACCAAAAATCATAATTACAGACACAAAAATGGGTATGGAAACCTAAGCAGAATCTAAAGCTCGGACCGAGCTAGCAACTATCCATAAAATCCATTTCAAGGCACATCCAAGGAAAGTGATATACCAATGGATACCCAAGTCAAAACCACTACTGCAAAGTCAACCACTTCCAGCACAATGGCTGCGGCCAGTACATATAGCACTATCAAAGAATGAGCTCAATTGCTAGAGGATTTCCTCTTCAAGCAAATAAAATAGATTGCTTTGCCATCGATAGCCCTTGAGTGTACTAGTCAAAACCCGCCTCTTACATTGTATAGTGTTTTTACATGCATTGACATTAGTAGCATGATAGGGCCAATCTCAAACATGCATACACATGATTTTATAACCTATACACTGCACAACCCGGGTTATACTCTCTTGTTCCAGAGGACTCAGGCAAGGAGGAGGGGAGGCATTCTGAATGCGGACCCAAGCGTATGAATTTGATGGAGAAAAGGGCAATATTTGAAGTAACTGTGTGTTAATGTGTGATTTTTTGGGGAAAAATTTAGATGAGAATGCCCTAATAACCATGTGAATGGGGAGAAAGCTATATGATAACCCGTAGGTGTAGGGATATATCGCAAATACATGTTAGAAAAGCCCAAAAAAATGTACAATTTTTACTCTTTTTGTGTGTTTTTCGGCCAAAAATATGATCAAAATACAGTAATTCACAAAAATATGGCCAATTACTGAAATTAGGTGTGCTCTAGTATTTTTTGGTTTTAAAATTATTCTCTTTTAGAGTGAAATTTTAATTTTTCTTTAATTTATTTAATAAAAAGGTTAAAAATATTAAACAAATGTCAAACAAATCTAGATAGAGAAATTGAAGAGATCATGATGATAACGAAGTAGAGATGAACAACCATGTCAAATCTTGTACAATTCTAAGGATGGTGGCGGAAAGCCTAATTTGAGCTCGCATCACCCGATCCTACAAAACCTTTGGAACAAGAGCAATCGAAATCCAAGTTCAAATTTTTTTGAAAGGAAACTATACTTCGTGATCTAATAGAACTAATTGGGATGTTTGGAAGGAAATGAGTCGGAAAGCGTGGGTATGTATAGTCAAGGTATGCTAAAAATAGTCTCATTTCCACTTGTCCACTTTAGATAGAGCTTTGGGAGACCTTCTTGCGCACGCCTTCTGCGACTTCTAGCGATCGCTATAGTACACCATCTCACACAAGACATGAAGGATAAGTTCCTAACCTACTAACGATCAATTTTGTTCATGTCTTTGAGGTCAGGGAAGCCGAGAAAAACCCTAGGTTAGCAGAATCCCCAAGAAGAAAGAGAGCACAAAAATGACCGTACCAGCCAACTCAATACATTAAATATGGCCAAAACTGATAGGGGGAATAACAAAGAACTATAGAACATTCCCATGTGATGACCAGGGTCGGGGGGGGGGGGGGGGGGGTGGGGTTTATAGCTATTAATCTTGATTTTGGCTCGAAGCTGGAATTCCATTCTGACTTCACAGACGGCTTCCCCATAGGTATTATAACCAATGTACCTAGGTGGAACCAAGATCAAAGCTCATTTGATGCCCCGGATATGTAAAATTGGCTCAAATGGCCAGAAGGTGTCATTTTTGACCTACGGCCACAAATCGGGTCCAAATTGGGATGAAACTCGACATGCTAAGTCAGGATGACCTATGGGAGGGGCTCATATTCTTGGAGTGTAGAAAAAAACCATCCCATAGTGAAAGATCCAAAAGCTGTCAAAGTCAGAGTATTTAAGTGTCAAGAGGTGCTAGCAGATCAAAAGAAGCCCAAACAAGAGCCAAATATTACTTGCTAAGACTACAGGACAACTTGTGGATGCATTTGGTCAGTTTTTTCATTATAGGATATTAATCATGATTAATAGATCTGGGGCTACATTTTACATATGTTTGCACTTTTCCAATTTAGCACTCTTTCAAATGTTGTGCTCAAGCCAAAAACCCACTCAAGGCACAAACATCACTTGTTCACTGACTCCAAGACCAAAAAACACACACTTACTTTGCACCAAAGCCAAAATCCAACACAAAACACAACTAATGTGTCCAAACCACCACATTTAGTGCCTTGGGATATCATGACCAAACACCCCATAATGTCAAAGTGCCAAAAAGTCAACAGAAATTGATCGCAGCTATTAATCATGATTAACATCTTAGGAGTCAAAATTGAAGGGACGTGGTAAATTTTGGTCATCACTTGCTCGTACATACTCTCACTAGCCCATACATCAATTTTCAAGCCAAATGGACATTCCAAAATTGTGCATAATCACTTTTTCCTTTTAAGAGACCTTCAAGCCAAAAATTGATCCAAATATTGTGTTTTTGCATCCAAATGCTTCCAAAAGTGAAACCCTATCATTATTCAATGCCTTCCACCCAATTGCATAAGCAAACCCCAAAACTAGAACCTAATTGGTGAAATAGTTACCAATCGTCATTAATAGCCGAATATGAAATTTTTGTCCAAATGTTTTGAAAAGCTCACAAATTTTTTTCTGTAATTTTGGATATTATGGTTTTCTTCTTCAAAATGAGCAATCACAGTTCATGCACGACAAAATGTCGTAATCCTACTCTAAAATGTACCTAGTAGTATATTTCTATATGTTTTCACTCAAGATCAATGCAAAGCTCGTTGGCCCCTGCAAAGAGAAAGTCAATGAAGCAAAGATTGCAAAGCTTCCACTCTACTAGCTGCAAGAAGAATCCATAGGGGTAGCAAAGAAGACATATGCGGGAGAAGACCTCCTCGAGAAGCATCACATGGCAATCTTCCATGGAACCTTCAAGACACCAGAAGAGAAGGCAATGGAAATGCAACTCATGCCAAGAGAAATCTATGATGTAGCAAAGGAGCCTGCATTGGTCAAAGCACACAGGCGGCTTGGGTTACTAGACTACTACAAATTTCTGCCTTGTGGAGTAGATTTCCAAAGAGCTTATGAGCTTCAGAGCTCCATTAAAGAGGATGGCACAATGAGACTAACTGATCAAGCAAGACAAGTGGTAGAAGTTCAGATCACCAAGGAAATTATTGTTGAAGCTCTCAAACTACCTACAACAAGAGAACAATTGAGGTTAGGGGAAAATAAAAGTATAGGTGTCTTCTCAAGAAATACTCTAGCAACAACATTTGTTGACATGGTCCACAAACTAGCTAAGAACCGGATTGTCTCTCTTCTTAACACTTCTATTTCATAGCAAAGAAACCAAGCACGTACACCATTCCAAACCATGAAGTGGCCTTGTCTTTTACAATAGTTTTGAAGACCACATTATCAATGCCGCTCAACCATGCTCAATATATCCTCAATGCACTCAAGGGGATGAAAAATAATACGGGCATCAAGTACTTGGGAGCATGAGAAGTCCTCATAAGGATAGCCTACCATGCGGTGGGAATGACAAATAATTCACCACATGCTCTTGACCAGAACACATCACTGGAGTCAATAATGAGGAGGAAAAGCAAGAAGAATAGGAAGTACATGCACTGATAGCCATTTTTCGGCTATGCCCCGGACCGCGCCTCAGCACCAAAACTAAGAAGATCGACAAGAAGAAATGCCTTACCTTCACAAGAAGAAAGTGAAGCAGGTGATGAGGAACAAAGAAGTAAATCTTGCAAGGGTAAAGCTTCAAAAAGTGCATCTAAATGCTCAGAGACTGAAGAAGAGAAGAAGAAGAAGGCTAAGGGAAAAAAAAGGTAAAAAAATTGAAAGCTAAACGAAGAAAAGTGCCAACACTTATCATCATTGAAGAATCGACACAAAGAGCTGCTTGCCTTGACAGAGAAAGGGAGGCCTTTGAAAGAGAAAGGGGCTTGGAAAGGGACTTTGAAGAATTGTAGAAACCAAGATGCACGGCTCATACCTTGAACAAATCTATGAGAAGGAAGAAAAAGTACGAGAGGAAGGGCTAGGAGAAGCCGCCACTGCTCCTGCACTTCCTTCGGATGCTCAAGAGACCCCAAGGTTCCCCTCTTTGATCAATGAAGCAAACCCAACTAAAAAGAATCAAGAGTCTGATTAGCTAGCTCAAGAACAAACACTTGAACAGGAAGCAACACAAGGGATACACCATGTGAGTCAGACAATTGAAGAAGTGGAAGTAGCAGTGGAATCTCACAAAATAGAAGAAGTTCAAGAGGTGCAGGAGCAACTGCAACAAGAAGAGAAAAGAAAAGTTGGACCAACTACCCACCAGCCAACCATAGAGACAACATTGGAGGAAGTGGTTGAAGATAAAAATGAACAATAGGAAGAAGCCTCCACATCTAGAGCAAAAGGCTTAGAAGACATCTGGAGCAACAGGAAGAAACCTCCACATATGGAGCAAAAGGCTTAGAAGACATCTGGAGCAACAGGAAGAAACCTCCACATATGGAGTAAAAGGCTTGAAAGACATCAATGAGTACACTCATTACGCACACCAAATTTTAGAGAAACTAAAAAGTGAAGTACACCTCGACAAAAGCACATCAAACTCGCGACAATCGACCCCAAAAACTACTAGAAGACAAAATCTAGGTTGTAGATTCAATTCTAGAAGAGTACAAGGCTCTACATGAGACATCACATGTAGAGACAAAAAGACTCCAGGAGGCCAACACAAAGCAACAAGCAGATCTCTCCAAAATGACAAGGCTAGTGGAACAATTGACAATAGAAAATGAATTTCATGAGCAGAAGATCAAAGAATGAGATACCACAATCCTAGATACAAACACCCATGCTCATTGGCTACAAATGCAAGCGGGATGTCTCCAACCTAAAAGTGGCACAAAGGGAAGCTAGACTCAAGGAACAAAGTGAGCTATTAACAAAGCTAAAGACAAACACTGATAGTGCTCACACTTCAAGGCTCTGAACTAGCATATCAGGCTATGGAGAAACACCGCAAAGACCTAGAGACAAAGTTGAAGTTGGAATGGATGCAAAGAAGGTATTTTTTCCTCAGTTTCATGAACAAAGAAGAGGAATACAAGAAGCACATAGAAAATTTTCAAGCAGAACACTGGAAGCTACCAAAGCAAAAAAAGATAAAGAAATTCTCATAGAAGAAGGCACTAGTGAACTAGCAATGGAAATGGAATCCCTTCAGTTCCTCCAAAGTATAGATCTAACAGAGGATTCTACATCTACCCTTGAAGAAGAGATAGTGGATCCAACATCAAAAGGCCCACTAAACAATTTCACAGCATCAAAAAGGAACTTAAGGTTCAAATAGTCCAAGAGATTATAGATATCTCAAAGGAAGCAGTGGAGTGGAAAGGCCAAATATTGCACTCTTCTAACATGTCCCCAACTCACTTCACATCAAATAAATGCTACCTGGCATCAACAATCCCTACCTTATCCAATGATCAAGCACAAGGTGGTCAACATGAAGGAAATATTGCTCAAGGATCAGAATGTGGATGCATGAGAACCACATCCCCTATGGAGAAAGTCTTGGTTAAAGAGGCATCCAAGGTACACAATCTTGTACACTCAATCTCCACCGCAAGGATCTTATTTTTTGCCCGATTTTAGAGTTAGGAGTTGGGGTAGCCATCAAAAACTATTGAAGAAACGTCTTACCTGGCTGAATTACCCAAGGCTCACCCCACCCAAAGGACAAGCATGTTTATCGCATGTGCGGTTATTATGGACAAATAGCCAAAATATTGCCAAACTTTTTAGTAATTTTGTGTGTTCATGTGCATGGTTTGCAGTCATGCGTTGATTGCATTTTTACATTCAGTGGTTGCTTTGCCATAGTGTTTTGGCATTGCATTGTGAGAGTGTTTGCTCTTGTGGGGTTGAGTGTTTGCTCACCGGATTATGTCATTTGACATGTATGCGGTCTTCTCTTCAGGAGGGAAATTTTTGGTAATAGATTCATCGGTTATTGCATAGTGCTCTTGGTTACATAAGATCTTGGATTAGAGCAGTTTTGGTAGTTTACTCTCTGATGGTTTAGTGGTCAGGAGTTACTCCCACTTTGATAGTGATCAAGATTTGACTCTCACTTTGACAAGTTTTGTCAATTCAAACACGGATTTAATATTCTTGTATCCACTCTTGTAGGAGTGATGTTTGTGTATGCTTGTAGTGACTATAGGTAGATTTATGTTATGCACTATTTTTTTATCAATGAACATTCCAATCGTGAGTCTACTACTACATATAGTTTATAGGTAGCCACTAGTTACATGTTTCATGTACTTTTGGCAATTGATACTTGCATCAATCTAAAGCTTGCAGAGCATAATGTGGTTACACTACTACAAGAGATTTTATGTGTTGATGCAATTGAGAAATACAAGTGCTGTTGAGCTCTTTTGAGCGTGTTTTCTCCCCGCAAGGAACTTATTTTGTTTCAAGTTTTGGGTAATGGGAATAGAGTGAGATTTTGGAGCGAGCTTTAGAGGGAGATTTTCTAAGCCTTTTACTATAGGGGTGTTTGCAGGGAAAAATCTTTACACGCCTTCGATAGAGAAAGATTTTTGGAGGAATCTTCCAATAGAATCTTCAAAGTAATATGTACATTTTAATAACTTATGCTTTGGACATAGCATAAAAACAAGAATACACAAGCCACCATCATATACCAAATTTAAAATAAAAATAAAAATATTAAAAGGCCAATTACAGTTTGTGCAATAAAATTACATGGAAGAACTAAGAGATTTGAGTGGTACAACTAAATTACACTCCTTTTTTATGGCGTACGATAATAGTTGAATACACAAAGAAGATCCTCATTTGTTAGCTTGCTCTGATGGATAAACATATTGTGGTCTAAATTCAATCCAAAGTAGCAAAGGAAGATGAAGTAAATATGCTTGGACACCATGTACGGTTTGATTTGTGCCACTCATTCTATGAAGTTTCCACACACATGTACACATTGGACTACTTGCATTTTGAACTTCATACATATTGTCCCCAAACTTGTGAAGAATATGTTTCCACCACCATGAATTTCTCATGCATGCTTGTCTTCACGATACTGTGCTGCACAATCTGGGCTTCCACGACTACTGCCAATTCAAAATTTTTAAAGGCTTGAATTGACACTCTTGGCCAATAATGCACACTACTGATTTCCTTCCTAGGTTTGAATACCCCAAAAGGATGGTGCAATAACACCTACACCCATGTTCTTTATATTCTTTTTTCATTTACCGACTTTAGATCCTAACCACCCTTGACATTGAACCCTACTTCCCTTTGGTATACAGAGAGTTTTCCACATTGTCTTATGAATGTCTGTCTCCTCAACCACCAGCCCACCCTCATGTTCTTCGCCTACCTGACCTCCCTCTTTGGTAGTTTCTTGGAGACCTCTACAATTTTGCGGGATATCTTGTGTCAGATACTCAAGTTGATGTGAAGAATTTTCCTCCTCACAACTTACTTTCCCATTCTATTTCCACATTCTAGCCACTCTAATATTATCCCCCTCCATTTTTTTTGTTATTGATAGAGTGGTGTACCTTTGACCTCATCTGCAATCTCTCTTGGAATAGCACTTGGACACAGCTCTCGGCCTTGTTGTGCCCAGAAAGAAAGTTCTTCAACAAAATATCCAACACCATGATATCTACCCTCCACAAAAGCAAGCATCTTCACACTTTGAAGCAAAGTGTTTGACAGATTTGACACACATGCATCATACAAGCTCAATATTTCATTGTTTCCCTTGCCAACAAGCCAACTTGTGTGCTTTATTTTAGCAAGGTCTATAGTAGGAATGCATGCCATATCATCCACTTTTGGCAACACATTTGTATTTAGAGTTAGTATACCAACACCAAAATAAAATACACCCTTAAGACTCTACACTGACTCCAATCCGTGTAGTGGTTTCTTCTCTCATCAAGTGTTTAAACCTAAGATTAATAGGCAGATACAAGGATGTCAACCAAAAGAAATTGTAACATGGTTGGAGTTAAGAAGATGAAATAACACCTCTACATCTAGATCAATGGTTACATTTTCTCTAGTATAGAGAGAAGCTCATTTCTATTCAATTTTTCCTCATTTTCTTGAACAACTTCTCTCATTACCGTGTGCTTTGCAAGAAAAAATTTCAAATGCCCGATTCCAGTCGTCAATGATTCGGACACCACATGAGACACAAGTTCTCTCATCCGCTGTATTGTCGGTCGCAAAACTCCCTTTGACTTTGACCACAGTGGAAACACCTTAGAGATCCATTTTTGGAGCTCAACATACCAACGGACATAATTGTTGTAATCAACTTCCCTATCCAAGACGTCTCATTTGGCCATTTTTTTATCGCTCTAATTGAGCACGAAATGGTACCATTTTTGCAGATAATATGTCCACCACATTTACTTCTCTTGATGATAGCCGGATAATTCATTCTAGAATGAGCAAGCTTAACCCAACAATGGCCATCATACTTTTGATCCATCCCTAATATTTCGGGAACACCATCTACCATAGGGTCCAACTCATAAAAAAAATCCCCATTGTACACATGGGGAACTTCAACAACCTTCTTCTTAACAAAACACCTAGAAATAATTTGGGTCAACTTGGGGTACTTGTGGCTATTTAGCACAATGTGCTCTAACGAACTCTGTGTTTTCTCTACCTAGGCGAAACCTGAAGATATGTTTTTTCTTTCTTCTCCACTTCTATCCAAACATCTTGCACTGATTCTTGGCACATAGAAAAAGAATTTTGAAGGTTTCCAGTTGAGGTTTGAAGGTTTTCGGTTGAGGTTTGAGCAGCAAAACCTTCTTTTTCATCAAAGGAGTTGCTAAATAACTCCACCATAGCCCCATTTGATCTTGAGGACATATCCACTCCCAGATTGCTTTTCACAACCATGTTTGTACTAATAGAAATTTTGTAGACAAGGTCAAATCCAATATAAATTGAAAACGATCCCCTAATGTCACACCATATTTAACCTGAGTATGAATGTCGCCATCAAAGGTGGAAATGATGGCAGACATCTTGCAGTTACTACTACCCCCATAATCTTCCAGATTGATCATGGAAAATATTGCAAGGAAATCAAGCAACAAAGGTTAAACACAAATAGTATTCAAGAACAAACTCACCTTGCACGACGAAGAGGTAGCCATGGCTGGGAGAAACTTCTCAAGAGTATGGCTAGATATAATTTGGTTGACACCCAAGCCTATATTTATAGACAATCAACAACTTCAAATCCAAACAATGAAGTTTTCTCTATGTTACCCTATCATCAAGTATATCTTGGAGAGAAAGTTGGAGGCTGATCTCTCTCTCTCTACCTCTTTCTTTCTCTCTTTACCTCTCTCCTCCACTCTCTCTCTCTCTCTCTCTCTATCTTGGGTATCTCTCTCTATCTTTATCTCCATCCCTCTCTCTCTATCTCTCCCATCTCCCAATCTCATCTATCCTCCCTCCCTCCTCTCATATCTCTTTCTATCCTTCATTCTCTTTCACATCTCTCCCTCTCTACCACACCCTCTCTGCCTCCATCTCTCTCTACCTCTCTCAAAGTACACTCTCTCCTTTCTTCCCCACTCTCTCTCTATCCCCCTTTCTTTCTCTATCTATAAATCTCCATCCATCCTCTACTTCTCTCTTACCCACTCTATCTCAACTCACTCTCTAATAAACCGATAGGATTTGTAAATTTAGGAGAAGCATTAGTCTTAAGATTATAAGGATAGAGCAAACCATGTGTCCAATTGTCTACATGTTTTGCTCCCTTTGCTCTGAGTCTCTCTTTCTCTGCTATTGTCACTTTGTTGGAATTAGGGTTGCAGAGAAACACACACAGCTTGGAGAAGACGAAGGAAGCTCAAGGCACACAATGGAGAGTGTGTTACTTAGTGTGCAATGGAAAGATAGATAGCCCTAGCGTGATGGGCGTATATACAATGCACGGGGGGACAAACATCCTAAAGAGGGAAAAAATGCCCTGGCGGTCCTAGTGTGTTCACACACATCACTACCACATGTATATGGTAACAAACCCCCCCTGGAGTGATGCGGTGAACGAGAGCTGGCACATGAGTAAAGGGAAGTGCCATGCCCTGAGGACAGGATCAATCCACAAAGGGGAGTAAGCCCAAAGCTTTGAGAAAAGCTTCAAGCTTCTCACGAGACAATGCCTTTGTGAAAATATCTGCAAGGTTGTCTTGTGTTGGCACATAAGCCAAGCTGATCTCTCCTGCTGAGAGCCTCTCCTTGACATAGTGGTAATGCACCTCAATGTGCTTTGTGTGAGCATGAAAAATTGGGTTCCTCGCAACTGCCAATGCGCTCTCACTGTCAGTGTAGATAGTGTTGGCAGTGTCCTGTCCAACACCCAAATCAACCATAAGGCGTATGAGCCATACACACTCAACCGTAGCTGTGAAGACTGCCCTGTACTCAGCCTCACAACTCGAAGTGGCCACAATAGGTTGCTTCTTGCTCAACCATGATATACATGAACTGCCAAGCATGAAACAAAAACCACTTGTGGACACTCGCATGTCAAAACAACCAGCCCAATCTGAGTCCGAAAAAGCATGTAAGTGTGGTGGCAATGATCCCCCCTTGGGATAAAACAAGCCAAGATGTAAAGTGCCACTAAGGTAGTGGAAAATCCTCTTAACAGCATGCCAGTGCTTAGACCCTGGGCTATGCATAAATCTGCTGACCTGTGAGACTGCAAACTGAATATCCGGCCTCGTGTTGCATACATAAATGAGGTAGCCAACAACAGTTTGGTAAAGAGTGACATCAGCACGATCGCCAGCATCATGTAGACTCAACTTTAAACCTGTTTTCATGGGAGTGGCAATAGGTTTGCAATCCTCAAGTCCAAACTTACATAGCAATGTCTCTATGTAACTTTTCTGACACAAGGCAATACCACCATCACACTGCTTAAACTGTATACCCAAGTAATGATGCAACAGCCCCAAATATTTCATCTTGAAAGTAGCATTCAAATCAGCCTTAAATTCAGAAATATGTCTCTCATTTGGTCCAGTGATCAGTAAATCATCAACATAAAGAACCACAATGAGAAGTACATCACCCTCACGCTTTACATACAATGTGCTTTCTGTTGGACTGTTACGAAAGCCTCGTTTAACCAAATGAGTGTCAGCTTTCTCATATCAAGCATGAGGAGATTTCTTCAACCCATACAAAGCCTTCTTACATATGCACACTTTGTCCTCTTGTCCTTTTATGACAAAACCGCGAGGCTGGGTTACATAAACTTCCTCAAATATGTCACCATTCAAGAAAGCAGTAACAATGGCTGATTGAAGTACATCCCAACCAAAATGAGCTGCCAATGCACATAGAAAACGTACAGTAGTCATACGACAAGTAGGAGCAAAAGTCTCTTCATAATCTATGCCTTTTTGCTGTGCATAACCTTTTGCAACAAGTCGAGCCTTATGGCGGTCGATCTCACCATCCGGTTTGCGTTTCAACTTGTAAACCCACTTCATACCAATGGCCTTTTTTCCAGGAGGCAAATCACATAAATTCCATGTGTCATTTTCTATAAGTGCTTCATATTATGATTTCATGGAAGCCATTCAATTTTCTGAATTCTGTGCTTCATAAAAAACAGAGGCTCCTCAACATCATGTAAGCTAGACACAGCCAAAGCATAACAATCTGATGCATAAGATGCATGGCGAGAGCCTGAACGAGTACGACTAGACAAAGGTGCATCCAATTTACTGTCACACAAAGTGTGTACCAGCCATTTTGGCATACCTCTAGCCTACTCATTTTCAGCCCTTTCCTCAGCAAGTACATCATGTACATCTGCATCAGTAATAGGTTGATCTAAAACATTTTCAGAAACCCCCATAGGCTGTACATTTGCCTCATTGGAACTTACATTCGTATTTCCACCGATGAAAAGAGGCAACAAAGTGTCATAAATGTCCTGTGAGCTTACATTACTCTCTCTAGTACATGACAGCAAGGGCTGAACAAAATCTTCCACAAACACTACATCCCGAGAAACCAGAATATGTTTTGTTTGCGGATGATACAACCTGTAACCTTTGCTTTCAGCACTTAGTGTGCAATGGAAAGATAGATAGCCCTAGAGTGATGGGCGTATATACAATGCACGGGGGAAAAAACCTCCTAAAGAGGGAAAAAATGCCCCGACGGTCCTAGTGTTTTCACACACATCACTACCACATGTATATGGTAACACACTTGTGTGTTGGTTTTGCTTTGCTTACGTATGGGCTCAAATTTTGGCAAGTAGGTTTGTGGGTGTGGAGGAGAAGGTCATTAGTGCTTAGTGCAAGGAAGAGAAGAAAGCCATTAGTGCTCAGTGCAAGAAACATTGTGAAGAGAAGAAAGTTGAGTCGTTGAATCTCTCTCCAAGATGATGAGGTGCATTCGATGTAACAAAAAAGAGACATTCCCTCAATCATTGTGGCTGTTATGATGGTGTGGAGAGAATCTACTTGTAAGTTCACTTTTTGAACGATTGTATTGAGGAAATCTTTTCTTTTACCACACTTGTTTTCTAGAGAGAGAATGCCAAAAATTCTTTTTTCTTAGAAGGCCCTTTAAATGACCTCCAATTGTAAACAATCTGATTGAAGATATGCAAGGTAAGGTCCCAACATTTCTTGGCTTCAATTCTTAACCCTATGTCCACGAGTAAGGAAGGATCTTGCAGAAGCGGTGAGCACAAGGGTGAAGAGAGGGATAACCGTGGTGAAAATTGCACCAGTAGAGTCTCAAGAAAACATTTCACTCCATTACTTGATTGTTGCACAATGTGAGACTTGTTAGCAAAGTCTTGTAGATAGTGGTTCTCAAATCAATATCATGCTAATTAAGTCTCTGAGGGTGAGGATTTTGGGGATTAAAAATCATGCTGATTTCTCCATGATGACTGCCAAGGGGGATAGATATCCCATTATCCTTAGTTGGCCATGGCCACTTCAAATGAAAGTCTTGCAGGATTGGGAGACAAGAGACTTATATGCAAAGATGAAAAATAGAGAAAGATTGTCTACAACATGAAGAAGCACTACCAAGAAGACCTACAAGAGGAGTTGACATTGATGCCGAGTTGTCCGCACCGCACTCTAGCTCGGTCGGAGAGCTGAAATTTTAGGGAACGAATGGCGGACGACATTTTTTTTCTTCAAAAACTCCCTCTCTTTCATCATAATCTGCACTCCCTCTTTTATTTTCCCCTCCCCTTCCTTTGCCACACACACCCCCTCTCTCTCTCTCTCTCTCTCTCTCTCTCTCTCTCTCTCTCTCTCTCTCTCTCTCTCTCTCTCTCTCTCTCTCTCTCTCTCTCTCTCCTTCCCCCTCGTTTTTTCTTTCCACAGCGGGCTGAGCCCGACCCCCCCATTTCCCCATCTTTCCCCTCTCTCACTACCCCCATCTCCCCGCCCCTTCTCTCTCTTTTTTCTTCTTCTCCCTCGGTGTGTGAACAGCCCATAAGGGGAGCTTAATAATGCATCCTCCCTTTTTCTTTTATATTACACCTTTGACTTCATTAAAATTCCCCCCCCCCTCCTCGCTTAGAAACAGCCGAAAGCCTACCATCTCACCCCCCCCCCCCCCCCCTTGTGCGTCCTCTCGGACCAGCCCATAGGGCGCATGAAAGAAATCTCTCTCCCTCAACTCCCTCACCCTCTCTCCCCTGCAGGCCCGACCCCACCTCGCTCACGTTCTCACTCTCTCTCTCTCTCTCTTATCCACACACACACACACACCCTCACCCTCACCCTCTCCCTCACCCCTCATCACCTCACCCATCTCCCTCACTCTCTCACGCTGTTCAAACACAGCTGGTAGGCAGCCCATCTCTCAGCTCTCTCGCTCTCGCTCTTAGCCCGAAGGCGCGCAGCCAATCAACAAACACACTCTTGCTATCTCACACACACACACACACACACACACACACACACACACACACACACACACACACACACACACACACACACACACACACACACACACACACACACACACACACACACACACACACACGCACGCACACTCTCACCCCTCACACCCTTCTCAATGTTGTCGCCGCTCCCTGCACAGTAAGCCATATATATATATATATATATATATATATATATATATATATATATATATATATATATATATATATATATATATATATATATATATATATATATATATATAGATATATAGCACATAATTGATAATAAAAAACCCCTCCTACTCTCGTTCCCACACACTCATACAAACACCATATATTCACACACACATTCACCCGGATATATACACACAAAATCATACCTACACACATACATGCACACACGCATATACGCACTCACAACAAAAAAGAAGGAAAGGAAATTAACGATCATGTTGAGCAACAGGGTATGCATTTTGACCCAGCAACAATGCAAATGTTCCAAGCATTTGCAATGTTCATGCAGCAACAACATGCTACTGAAAGAAGGGAGATTTCAGCAACAAAAGCCATACAAGCGGTCGTCAACAGAATGGATCAGTTCAATGGCAAAGATGTAACCAAGTACTTACGCGAGTATGTGAAGGAGATGGAGCTGCATCGCGTGTCAGAAGGTGAGATGATTCAAAGCTTTGAGCTAGTTGTTGCTGCAGAAATTAGAGAACATGTTAGGGGATTTAAAGATGGGCATGGGAGAAATTGGGAAGAACTCAAAATAGCTTTAAAGGAGGAATATGTCATGGAGGACTCTAAGAGAGTGACCAAAAGGACACTCTTAGAATGGTTAGTCAAGCTAAAGCAAGGACTATCAATAACAGAGCTACTTAGGGAATTTGAGCGGCGCTATGCACAACTCACAAGGACAGAAAGGGCCACACTAGATGCAGATAAGACAGATCTTTTCTTACAAGCTGCAGGTAAAGAGTTTCAAGAAAATTTGGAGCTTCTTCTTGAAGATAAAGATGCTGAGCAAGGACTAAAGACCGACTGGAATGAGGTTGAAGGTGCTTTCTCACTGCTTGCCAAACGACAAGGAAAAAGGGACAAGATGGTAGTAAATACTACAAGTCCTTCCACCTCAACTTCTGACAAAATGGTAAAGCCTACTTTTATCGCTCCTAAGTTTGATGAGTCCATGCTTGATGAGCTTGTGAAGGGAATGCGTGACTTGAAGGTGAAGCTTGCAAAGCTTGAAAAAAAAAGGCCAACCGTCAGGGCCACTTTCTAGGCAAAGACAACAGTCCAAAGAAGGGTTTGTTAATAGATGTATTTGGTGTGATAGTATAGACCATGTAAGAAGGGATTGAGATGATTTTAGTGATGCTTTGTCAAAAGATGTTGTCTTTTTTAAGAATGGTAAAATCCACTTAAGAGACACAGGTCTACCCTTGAGAACTAACTTTGGGAAGGAGGGAATGCAAACCTTAGTTGAAGATATGGCAACTAAGCATGCCACCTCTTCAGTTGAGGTAGCTACTTATGGAGTAAAAATTGAGCATCTTAGTGATGAACAGGTGAGTGACCATCATGGTCAAATTTGGCCAAATGTCATGCAATTAGTCAAAAAGGGAAATCTTACAAAAGAGATTCTACATGAAGCAGGTGATTGCATACGTCTAGAAACAGGATGGAATGATCCAGTGGACTCATTTTCAGTGCATGGCTACATTACAAAATGCCAACAAAATGAGGCAATTGTAGAAGAGAAGCGCACACGTGAGAATGCCGATGAAGGACCATCAAAAAGAGCTTCTAGAAGTGGGGCAAGAAGCGACTCAATGCCTTCTCAAACACCCTCAACACAAGGAGCGTCTCCACCTGAAGTACTCATGGAGGAGTCTACAACAGGAAATAAGAAAGAGCCAACAAAAGGTAAGACAAATGGCCCAACTTATAAACTACAATCTGATATTGAGGTTGCTACAGATTTAAAGAAAGTCTTGGAGGAAAGGATCTTAAATAGCAAGACTGAGTTTACTATGGGAGAAGTTCTTGGCATTGCAAAGAGTGAATTCCATGAGGAGATCATTGACATCATCAAGAGGAAGAGGCAAACCCTTGCTGAAGTTTCTCGTCCACAGGTTGAAGGAGAAACCTCGAAGACACAAGGGATGCAACTGCAAAATAAGGAGAATGATGGAGCTGTGGTAGGATGCTACCAATCTAGTGGGAGAGTGAAGCAAGTGCATTTCTCAAATGATGATGAAGAAGTTGAAGATATTCCTAGGAGTTACTATTCACGAGTCACTGGGCAAGGGCTACTACAGAAACTTTGGTCAAGGTAGGTGATCTTGAAGAGCCATTTGTTGCCTTGATTGACCATGGTTCAGAAATAAACATAATGTCAAAGAGTCTCTACAACAAGTGAAAATGGCCGATGGACACAGATCATGGCTGGATGGTAAAAGTGGCAAACAATTCATCCGGTGAATTGTATGCAGCATGTCCAGGTGTGAAGGTGACAATAGGTGATGTAAAGATTGACCAAAACATCTTTGTACAGGATACATCTTCATATCATCTCATCCTTGGACAACCCTACATCATGGGAGTTCGAATGGAAACAAAGGTAATGGATGATGGTTCAACATATGCTAGGATACGTAGCAAAGATGGTAAACGAGCTGTCCAATTTCTCACAGTTTGTGTTAACCATGAAAGAAATCATGACAACCTCAGAGAACATCCTCTACCAAAGGTGAGCAAAGAGTTTCATGATCATAGAGAAATGATGGGTTTTGGCCAAGTACCATTGTAAAGCGAGATTGCAGTGGTATAGAAAGAAAAAGGGTCTCGCCTGATCCAAAAATAGGTGAAACTTTCTCAACGAGCTCCTTGGTAACAAGGAATGGATCAGTATGTTTTACAAAACTTGAAGATTTGAAGAGATGTGAGAGGCAATATGTGCATAATGTACAAATAGGCATGAAAAAGAGTGGGTTGCTAGAGCCTACTGAAAATGTTTTGGGTTTGTGTGAACAAGTTTCTTTTGTAGATACTATGGGTGAGCTTGATCCTATAATGGGGTCTAGTTTGCATCTTGAAAATGAAGTTGTGGAAGTTTCCTCTATGGAAATGTATCAAGTAATAGAAGCCTTTAAAGAAAACCAAATAGTTGGCCCAGAAGTTGTTGGAATTAGGGTTGCAGAGAAACACACACATCTTGGAGAAGACGAAGGAATCTCAAGGCACATAATAGAGAGTGTATTACTTAGTGTGCAATGGAAAGATAGATAGACCTAGAGTGATGGGCGTATATACAATGCACGGGGGAAAAAACCTCCTAAAGAGGGAAAAAATGCCCCGGTGGTCCTAGTGTGTTCACACACATCACTACCACATGTATATGGTAACAAATCCCCCCTGGAGTGATACGGTGAACGAGAGCTGGCACATGAGTAAAGGGAAGTGCCATGCACTCGTGTTGCATACATAAATGAGGCAGCCAACAACAGTTTGGTAAAGAGTGACATCAGCAGGATTGCCAGCATCATGTAGACTCAACTTCAAACCTATTTCCATGGGAGTGGCAATAGGTTTGCAATCCTCAAGTCCAAACTTACATAGCAATGTCTCTATGTAACTTTTCTGACACAAGGCAATACCACCATCACATTGCTTAAACTGTATACCCAAATAATGATGCAACAACCCCAAATCTTTCATCTTGAAAGTAGCATTCAAATCAGCCTTAAATTCAGCAATATGTCTCTCATTTGGTCCAATGATCAGCAAATCATCAACATAAAGAACCACGATGAGAAATACATCACCCTCACGCTTTACATACAATGTGCTTTCTGTTGGACTGTTACGAAAGCCTTGTTTGACCAAATGAGTGTCAGCTTTCTCATACCAAGCACGAGGAGATTGCTTCAACCCATACAAAGCCTTGTTACATTTGCACACTTTGTCCTCTTGTCCTTTTATGACAAAACCGCGAGGCTGCGTTACATAAAATTCCTCAAATATGTCACCATTCAAGAAAGCAGTAACAATGTCTGATTGATGTACATCCCAACCAAAATGAGCTTCTAATGCACATAGAAAACGCATAGTATTCATACGACAAGTGGGAGCAAAAGTCTCTTCATAATCTATGCCTTTTTGCTGTGCATAACCCTTTGCAACAAGTCGAGCCTTATGGCGATCGATCTCACCATCCGGTTTGCGTTTCAACTTGTAAACCCAATTTGTACCAATGGCCTTTTTGCCAGGAGGCAAATCACATAAAGTCCATGTGTCATTTTCTATAAGTGCATCATATTCTGATTGCATGGCAGCCATCCAATTTTCTGAATTCTGTGCTTCATCAAAAGACAGAGGCTCCTCAACATCATGTAAACTAGACACAGCCAAAGCATAACAATCTGATGCATAAGATGCATGGAGAGAGCCTGAACGAGTACGACTAGACAAAGGTGCATCCAATTTACTGTCATGCAAAGTGTGCACCAACCATTTTGGCATACCTCTAGCCTGCTCATTTTCAGCCCTTTCCTCATCAAGTACATCATGTACATCTGCATCAGTAATAGGCTGATCTAAATCATTTTTAGAAACCCCCATAGGCTGTACATTTGCCTCATTGGAACTTACATTCGTATTTCCACCACTAAAAAGAGGCAACAAAGTGTCATAAATGTTCTGTGAGCTTACATTACTGTCTCTAGTACATGACAGCAAGGGCTGAACAGAATCTTCCACAAACACTACATCTCGAGAAACCAGAATACGTTTTGTTTGCGGATGATACAACCTGTAACCTTTGCTTTCAGCACTATAACCAACAAAAATACATTTGACAGCCTTATCATCCAATTTTCTGTGCTGCACTTGTGGCACCAAAGCATATGCCAAACAACCAAAAACACGCATGTGCTCAATAGAAGGCTTTCTATCATGCCATACTTCATATGGAGTAATAGACTGTAAAGCTTTCGTAGGACACCTGTTAAGTACATAAGTGGCACACATGATGGCCTCAAGCCAAAAAGAATGCGGTAAAGCTTGACTTTTGACCATACATCGTGCCATTTCCGTTAGTGACCTGTTTTTCCTCTCAGCAACACCATTTTGCTGAGGCGTATAAGGCACTCTACAATGGTGTTTTATCCCTCGACTAGCTAGAAATGCATTAAATTCATGAGACATATACTCCCCCCCTCGATCGGAACGGAGGGTGCCCATAGTACATTTCAAGACATTTTCAGCCATAGCCAGAAATTGTTTGAAGCACATAAAAACTTCGGACTTCGCTTTAAGCGGAAATACCCATGCATGCCTAGAGTAATCATCAATGAAAGTCACGAAGTACAGGTAATTTCCCAAGGACGGAGTTTGCATGGGCCCACAAACATCACTATGCACAAACTGCAACCTGCTTGTGGCCCGAACTGAACCATCCTTTGGAAATTTAGAACGCTGCATCTTACCCAAAATACAGCCTTCACAAACATGTTTGACAGGTGCTTCAAGAGGTGGCAAAGAAGCAACCATATCAGATTTCTGCAAACGCAGCAAACTGGCAAAATTCAGATGACCAAAACGTGCATGCCAAAGTTTTGCATCTGAAATAGCCCTTGAATCTGCAACATCATTTGCAAAATGTTGTCCACACTTGTCATACAAAGTGAGCTTATACAACTCACGGCACAAAAGCCCAGATGCAACAATTTCATCACCAAAAATGAGATCATGAACTGTACATCTGTCATCCACAAATTTGACTACAAGTCCAAGTCTAGCAAGTGCGGATACAGACAAGAGATTCTTCTTGATCCCAGGTACATAAAGTGCATCAACAAGTGTGAGGAACTTCCATTAGCAACAGTGAGCACAATCTTTCCAACTCCCTGAACTGGATAAGAGGCGTTGTTGGCACAAGTGATTGAATTCCCATGAGGGACAGACTCGAGAGAGGTAAACAATTCACGATGTGAGGTAATGTGCTTTGTAGCACCACTGTCGAAATACCACACATGTGAATTTGCAGCAACTGACAAGCATGCATCATGGACAACAGGATTGTAAGTGCACTTTGCGCCAAAAGCCCATTCTTCATCAACATCGGCAACACAGTCTCCTTTCACAGAAGACTCAACAATGGCTGCATTTGTAGTGGAACCAGCATTTGCAGTGGAACCACCCTCTTTCTTCTTAGCCTCTTTGGCCTTCAACTTAGGACACGACTTGATCAAGTGATCATTGGCTTTACAATAATGGCAACGCATCTTCTTTTTGCCCTTATCACCAGAATTTCTAGACGAATTGCTACCAGCAGAAGCATTAGGAACATAATTTTTGCCACTCGCATCAGAACCATAAGAAGTGGGTGCATTACTGTTACCACCCTTTCTTTGAGAAGCAATAAAGGCCTGTTCAAATGCACGCTGCCTAGTCCTGTTTTTTCTAGAAAGTGACTCTTGCAACAGCAATGTGCATAATGCATCAAACTTGACAACTTCAGGATTTCCTTGGGTCATCAGTCTCCAAGTACTAGCAAATGTCTGGTAGTAATCTGGTAAGGCATCAAGAACCGTCTGCACAAGGGAACTGTCTGAAATGACTTCACCTGCAAAAATAAGCTGCTCATTGATATCCTTGACGCTAGCAAGGAAAGTGTCCATATCATCTTCCTCATGCATAATCTTCGACTCCAGCTCTTTACGCAGCAAAGCAATTTTAGCCTCATTGCGGCTTGCATAAAGACCTGCTAAAATATCCCAAGCCTGTTTTGCAGATTTTGCTGAACGGATGTGAGGAACAATGGTGTGCTTCACAGAAAAAGAAATCAATGCATGAGCCTGCGCATCCTTAACATCCCAACGAGCTTGTTCTGCCGTAGGAAAAACAACTCTAACAGCTGCAATCCTTGCAGCAAGACCTGCAACATCCTCAACATCACCTACATCCTCAGAACCAAGACGTACATCAATGCCCTGCACAATGTTCCAGACACCCTTTGACACAAGAACATGTTGCATCATATAAGCCCACATAGGGTAGTTGTCCCCATCCAACCTGTCCTTAGTAGCAAACATCTTGAACACATCTGTGTTGTTGTTGTCAGCCATGGTAAATGCTGTACCTGATGTGAAAACTGCCCGAAAATAGGAGAAATGGAGCGGGAACAACTTGTGCTATATAGCACAAACCGTAGAAGACTGTAAGGTACCTGTTATGCAGAAAACGGCACTGATAGAAATTCTGCACAAAATGACGAAATAGCCTGTGCAGTACTGCCTGTAGTGGAAACGGATGCCGAAATGAGCCTGTAGTGGAAACGGATGCTCACTGAAATCGAAGAAGGTGAGCAGGCATGTGCTGGAGTAGTTGGCGACTAAGCTCGAGAGGACGTGACCTGCTCTGATACCAATTGTTGGAATTAGGGTTGCAGAGAAACACACACGGCTTGGAGAAGACGAAGGAAGCTCAAGGCACACAATAGAGAGTTTATTACTTAGTGTGCAATGGAAAGATAGATAGCCCTAGAGTGATGGGTGTATATACAATGCACGGGGGAAAAAACCTCCTAAAGAGGGAAAAAATGCCTCGGCGGTCCTAGTGTGTTCACACACATCACTACCACATGTATATGGTAACAGAAGTCCATGTTGAAACTTAATACAAGAGTGTAGCAAAGAAGGTGAAACCAGTAGCTTCACCCTTACCACCCAACAATAGGGAAAAGATTGAGCAAGCTTCTTTACAACCAAGTTTGAGGAATCCTAAAAAGATTGGGCATACCTTCACAAAGGAGTATTTCCAAGAGTTGCAGATTGGTCTCGAGGAGTTTCTAACATAGGAGGAAACAAAGTGCTTCAAAGAACTGCTTTCAAAGCATGGTAAGGCTTTTGCATTTGAGCCACATGAGATAGGATGTGTTGATCCTTCTATTGTAGCTCCTATGGTAATTTTCACAGTACCTCATGTGCCTTGGAATCTGCGGCCTATTCTGGTTCCAAAGGCTCATTTGCCAAAGTTAGTAGAGCTACTGAATGAGAAAATCAAAATGGGAATCTTGGAGCCTTCTTGTGCTCCATAATCAAACAGGTGGTTCACAGTTCCAAAGAAGAATGGTTCTCTACGCTTCATCCAAGATATGCAACCAGTGAACAAGGTGACAATTAGAAATTTAGGTACAGGTCCAATTGTCGATGAGTTTGCAGAGGCATTTGAAGGGAGGGCAATCTACTCAATGGGGGATCTCTACTCAGGGTATGATCAATTTCAGCTTGCAATCGAAAGCAGAGACTTGACAACCATGAGGACACCTTTGGGTTTGGTAAGGATGTGTACCTTGCCACACAGGGAGCAACCAACTCGGTTGCACATATGATGAATGGGATGAATAAGGTCTTACGTGACTTTATTCCTCAAATCACAATGCCTTTCATTGATGATTTGCCTATCAAAGGATGTGAAGAAAGTGACAAAGATGAAGCTTTGGATCTCAGGGGATGTCGCAGGTTTGTGGTAAATCACATAAATGATTGTGATAAAATTTTGTCTAGGTTGGAGGAAGTGAATCTTACTTTGTCAGGGAAAAAGTCTATGTTTGGTGTCAATGAAGTGCTCATTGTGGGGCACATGTGCGGGCCATATGGTAGGAAACCTTGTCCAACAAAGGTAGATGCCATCCAAAGAATGAAAGAAACATGCACTAGCATCACTAAGGTTAGAAGGTTTCTGGGAGCATGTGTCTTCTATGTTATTTGGATTCCACATTATGCACATGTAGCTGATCCTCTTTATCAGCAGCAACTGCTTAGAAAGAATCAAAAGTTTAAATGGACAGAAGCACATGTAAAATCCATGAAAAACCTAAAGGAGTTGCTCCAGTCAACAACAACGAGTTTGAGAAAGGTAGACTATGAGTGTCAAAGGCTAGTAATTGTGATAGTAGACACCAGTCCTACAGGGATTGGATGGGCAATAGGGCAAGATGACAAAGAAGGACACAAGTATGTGGTAAGATTTGGAGCAAAGATACTAAGTGCTCGCCAAAGAAACTATCCACAAATAAAGAGAGAGTTATGGGGTATGGTTATAGCCTTGAAAAGTGGGAAAGAGTACCTAATTGGTGCATGTGTGGTTGTAGAAACAGATTGTCTACCACTTCTTGGGATGATTACAAGCTGCTCAACGCCAGACATTGCTATGCTGCGGTGGATTGCCTACATTAAGTCCTTATATCCCGAGTTCAAGCACATTGCAGGTAAAGACAATACAGTGGTAGATATGCTATCAAGGGCAAGGTATGAAGATGAGTCACAGATGATTGATGAGGGAGATGGTGTGGGCACAAAGCTCTATTCCATCTCTCATGTCAAAGGTAACTATGTCTGCATGAATAATACACTTGAATTGTTCTTGAAAGATCTTTATGAAGGTGATTGGCTTCTTATTGGAAGCTATTTGAGTACTCTAGCAAAATAGGATAATTGGTCTGAACAAAAATTCAGGAGGATACGCAAGAAAGCATATGGGTACTTTTTGAGGGATGGTTACTCGTGGAAGCATCCTAAACAAAAGGGTGCTACACCACAACGGGTTATATGTAAAAAAGAGACTCAAGTAAAGCTCATGCAAGAGTTTCATGAGAGTCTATGGGCTGGACATAGGGGTGTGTGGGCAACCTTCTCCAAGTTGAAAGAAAAATACTGGTGGAAGGGTATGTATAAAGATGTATCTCAATTTGTAGAGTCATGTGTAACTTGTCAAATGTATTCAAATGTCCGACATCATGATGGATTGCACCCTACATATCCACTAGCCATGCACTATAAATGGGTTGTGGATCTAGTTACAATGCCTTTAGGACTCTGGCAGATGAGATACTTGGTTCTTGCACGAGAGGACCTAACTAACCAAGTTGAAGGAAGAGCATTAAGAGCTAAAACCACAGAAACTGTGTGAAAATTCCTTCTTGAAGAGGTGATTTACCGTTATGGTTGTGTGGGAAAAATCAATGCAGATCGAGGTGAACTCGATGCCGAAGAAGCAAGGGAGTTCTTTTCTAGATTAGAAATCAAGCTTTCTCTTACTACAGCTTACAAGCCTGAAGGCAATGGAAAGAGTGAAAGAGGGCATCCTCCTATCATCAAAGCTTTGGCCAAGGCTTGTGAAGGGAGAGTTGGTGAGTGACCAAAACTGTTACCATATGCTTTATGGGCTGATCGTACAACACATAGCTCAGTAAAACTGGCTACATGCCTGCGGAGCTAATGTATGGTCAAAAGCCAGTGATGCCGATTGAAGATACAATTCCCACATGGAATGTACTACCTTGGCAAGAGGGGCTTAGAAGGAAAGATCTCCTTGCATTGCGCATAAGGCAGCTAGAGAGAAGACCTGGAGACATTGAAGCTGCAAAAGAACGACTCAAAAATGCAAGGTTGAAAAACAAGGACTACTTTGATAAGCGACATCGACTTAGGAGCAAAGAAATTGACAAAGGTGACTGGGTTTTAGTGTATGATAGTAGCCTTGATAACCAACACACAGTCATGCGTAAGTTCTCAAAAAGATGGTTTGGACCGTATGTTGTAAAGCATGTGAATGAAAATACTACTTACAGCTTGTCTGAACTAGATGGTACAGAAGTAAAGATTCCCATTGCAGGAAAAAGGATCAAAATGTTTAAGAGAAGAGGAGACAATGATCCAGAAGATGTTGATGAGGAAGAAGAGCAAACCAGAGGTAAAGATCAAAGTGAAGATGAAGCTTTGGAATCATCCAGTGAAGAAGAAAGCAAGGAAGATGTACAAGAGGGCTGATCTTACAAAGAAATAATGTGGCACATACCGGAGGATGTGCAGGTTTAGAGGGGGTGGATGTTGTGCTGTGACACGTCATAGTGGGAATGCATGCTACAAGAGTTATCTTGTAACTTTTTAGATACATAGTTATATTTTCTATAATGTACATATGCATATTTAAGTATAATAATATGCTTTCTATCTCATCCTATTATTTATCTTAAGGGTAACCTATTCTTACTTTACCATCAGAGAATACTATGGGAAAAGCGTCAATAGCTCCACCTCTTTAACATGGGCCAAAAAGCATTGATTCTTTATTTCTACTATCTCATTATCATCTCACACCCTAGCTAGATCCTATATCTAGGGTAAACTCCAATATATATATATTCTATGTATTTTTCATATTTTTCTTATATTTCTGTTTAAATAGCTACTAGGAGGGAATCAAATCCTAGTGGGACAGTAGGTGGCATGATTTCAAAGATACACTTATTTTAATGCATTATTGCAAGCATGATTACAAAGCTTTGTCAAGGAGCAATGTCATGCTTTCATATGGCATGAGGTGTCCTTTGGAATCAAATGAAAGTCTAAGCTAAGGGGACCACATGAAGACTTTTGCTGCCAGAAATGGACCCTATTTTGATGATTTTTTTGCACAAGGTTCCAATCGGAATTGGAAAATGCATATAAAAAGGAAGTCATAGGTAATGAGCTGAAGTTTCTGCCCATATTTTTACTGTTTTATTTGGAGCCACGGTTGAGGAGATATATGATCAAAATACTGGACCCTAGTCTGTCCACATCATGTAGGGACAACTCATTTCCAACTTTTCCAATTTCTGTTCACACTGGCTCCTCTCTTCTTGTGTAAACCCTTGGGGTTCCCTTCACCTATAAAAGGGGACCTCTTCTTCCTTGAAAAGAACTCAAGCATTCAAGCCATTGATGAGAGGAATTCATGAGGGAGTGTGTAGTAATGCTTAATTATACCATTAACATACGCCTAAGCCTACACTTTCTCCTAGAAGAAGACTAGCCATTCTTGCAACAAGCTAACCTTGGAAGATCAACTTTAATCAAAGAAGGTCTTGCACTAGGTGTATCAATCAAAGTGGAATTATCCACTCTTCTTCTCTCTCCATCAATAATGGTGCCGAAGGGTTTGTCAAGTAAGATGTGTTCTACATTGATGTTTTCTTGATTTCTTGTTGTTTTCTTTTTCATCTCTAATCCAATATATATATATATATATATATGTATCTAATCTCATCTCCTTAACCAAACCTATCTCTCTCATTCTTAGTAATTCATCCTCTCTACAAATTCTAGGTTCTCTTTGCTACAGGTACATCTCTCCCCGCAGTATCCTTATTGCCTACGAGCAAGAATAGGGCTTGGGAGGGAAACTTCTCATCTCTTCACTTCTCTCATATCTACATTTCTCACATACTATCCTAGATGAATAATCCACATGATGATAATTTCTATTGCTTTCACTCTGTACGATCTATTAGAATTAACGTATGGATTAGCCGTAAAATACACTTTCAACAACGTATAGTGTTTCTCTTTTGCCCAGAAAGGCTCAATGAAATACTTCTATCACCGGATCCCATCATACTACCTCTCATAGACTATAATTTGTCTTTTGATGTAAGCGTAGTTATCTTGCTATGAACCAAGAGGATTTGTACACACAATTAATCCCAATCACTAGACAATATATATATATTATGGTAAGCACAAAACTACAATTCCAAAGAACAATTCGTAGCCTATTTGGTCAGCCAAGATTGAATGCCATTAACTCATCTATTAACCCTTTCATACTACCCATGATACGATATGACCATAGCCTTGATGTTTTCATCTTTGTGTTGTTTTGACATTCTCTTTTGTGTTCTTTCTTTGTGTGTGTGAGTGCAAGAGAGAAAGAGTGGGTCTTCTTTGATTGCACTTCTTTCCAAACCCTAGTCTTCATGGCATCTATGGTTTAACTCCTTCATATAGTTTTTGTTGAGTTCTCTCGTAAACTCTCACAGCCATAAGCCCGGTGCTTTCCTGGCAAGACCGAAAATTTCTCGACAACGTCATCGGTGGATGCATTGTCTTGCTATTTTCCCTCAACTAACCCTCCCGCTAACTCAAAACCTCGCCATGCACCATATGGCGCTCGTACTCCATGTTACATCTTGAATGCCAAGAGCCAGGTTTGTAGTCGTCAAGACCATCATTTGTAAGTGTCTCCATTGCCAATAAAGGGTGTAATGTTGTCTTGATCTTTTGAGTCCATTCTTGATTTTGGTTTCGTAGGATTATGGGATGTTTCTACACGTGAACGGTTATCACACCACCATTTCATGTTGATTACCTAGAGGGCATTTCACGTTTGCTACCCTAGGCCATGTATGTTTGCGTCCTAGCCACATTTATGCTAGGTGGTGCCCCATAGGATCACTCCCACCTTGAGATGATGCTTGGAGATGTTCAGGCTATGTGTGGTGTAGAGGCCACCCCATATGGCATGTCATTTCCGGCCATCATTTTCTTCGCACCCCCACCGAGGATCACTTCCACCTTGAGATGATGCTTGGGGATGTTCAAGCTATGTGTGGTGTAGAGGCCACCCCATATGGCATGTCATTTCCTGCCATCATTTTCTTGGACAAAGCAATGGTAGGTTCTGGAGGCAGACTCCTATATGTTATAATTGCGAAGAGTTGGGCCACATCAGCCCACAATGTGATAAGCCACCAAGGATGGGGGGAGACATGTATCCATTGCCAAGACAGGTGCTAACTAGGTCGAATGATTATGGCATCGAAATCAAGGGTGAAGAAGGAATCAGTGGATTAACCCAGGAGGAAAAGGGAAAGACAAAAGTGATAAGTGTAGTCACCTTGGAGAAGGCATCAACACTAGAGGATACATTAGTGATGCCTATTGGGAAGAAGACCACAGAGGACAAGGAGGGAAGAAGTGCCCCAGGTCCTAGTAAGAAGAAGGGAAAGAGCCATGAAGGCGAGGATGTCAAGGCCAAAAGGAAAAAGGAGGGCTCGTCGCAAGTTTCATGTTTCAGATTTTCCACTAGGGGATGCGCAATTAAGCTATGAATTGAAGGAGGATTTGACAAGCAGGAAGGCAGATGTTACTTTTGGGCAGCTTATAGAGATGGTGCCTAAGCTAAAGCGACAGTGGAAGAGGATGGTTAACCCAATGGAGAAAGAGCCAGAGAGAGGTTCAGTAAGGGTGTTGGCAACGGATGAGCTACCAGACATTTGTCCAATAGTAGATGTGTGGCATAAAAGAAAAAATATGGGACAAGGTTATGTGGATGGTGGAGCCCAAATATGTGTTATAACACGCTCATGCGTTGAGAAGATGGGTCTTACAGTGAGACTGGGGTGTGAGGTTTCCGGATCAGATTGGCAAACCATCAAAAAGTAAAATGTTTGGGTGTTGTAAAGAGCTTAGAAGTGGAGGCGTATGATGCAAAGGCGGTGATTGATTTTCATGTGATGCCAGCAGGGTTGGGAGCATATCCTATTATACTGGGCAGACCATGGTTACGTGCAGTGGGAGCTGTTCAAGATTGGCGACGTGGTACGATTAGCCTCTATGGAAAGACATGTGCCAAGAAGCTATATAATATGGACACAAGGAAACAATTGGAGGAGCTTTTTGAAGATGAGGATGAGTCTAGTGATGAAGACTATTCCACAGTGACCGATGAGGACAGTGATAGCACTACCAATAGTGATGAGGATGTTGATGTTGCATTTCTTTTGATGGACAAAGGAACCCAGGAGTCTGGTGTTGCATTTGCAAATGAGGTTGAAGATGAAAGTGAAGGGCCTTATGAAGTGATTGAAGGGGTGATGCAAACCAAGGTTGAATTGTCAAAGAAGCAAGAATTGATGACACAAATGATCAGTGGAGACCTCTCAGCTATGGAGAAGGAGATATATTTGCACATGCTGGCAAGTTTTCTTGATTTGTTCATTACCTCATATGAAGAGATTAGAGGATTCAAGGGTGAAGAGATGCATATAGAGCTGAAATAGGTGCTAAGCCAGTGCCACAAAGGCTTAGAAGGATGGGTCAAGAGCAGATGGAAGCCTTGAGGGAAGAGGTGGACAAGTTATTGAAGGCAGGGTTCATAGTCCCAGTGGAGACCACAGAATGGGTGAGTCCAGTAGTACGAAGCAATTGGCAACTTTTATACACAAAGTGAAGTACATGGCACGGTTTATTCCATTGTCTTCACAGCTCCTTTATCCATTACAACAAGTGGAAAAGCATGATCCTTTGCAATGGGATGACAAGTGTGAAGAGGTGTTTCAAGAGGTCAAAGAGGTGTTAGGGGGGTTGTCAGCCATGCAAGCTCCTGATTGGGAGAAAGTGTTTTATGTAAATCCATCAGTAGGGGATGATGCCATTGGAGCCATGCTATTGTAAAAGGGGAAGGGCAGCCATTATATGAGGCCAGTGTATTGTTCAAGCCGAGTGAAGTTAGTAGCAGAGAGAAAATTCTCCAAAGTAGAGCTAGTGATGGCCAGTGTAATATTTGCTTGTCGCGACGATTTCGTCATTACTTGCTACCACGACCTTTTCTTTTCTTGACGAGTTACACCTTTTTGCCACAATTAATTAATGGTGCTAACATGTCAAATGTGATAAAGAAATGTGTAATTGAGCTGCAAGAGTTTGAATTCTCTTTTCTAGTGGAAGACAATACAAGAGCTACCCTAGCTGATTTGTTGACTTACAAGGAGAACCCCCTTCTTGTTAAGCAAGAGGTGGTGAGAAAGGTAGTTGCAGAAGTGCCACATATCAGAAATGCACATGTGTTGTTCTTTGATGTCTCATACAGAAAGAGCCATGATGCGGCTTCAGGGGGTATAGCACTTTATGATCCAGAGGGGAAGCTAGTATGCAAGAGAGGGTTCAAATTGGATGCACATAGTAACAATGAGGCTGAATATGCAACTTTGGAAGCTGGATTACACATTTGTTTGAAGCATGGGATTAGAAGGTTGAGCATAAAAGGTGATGCCTTGTTAGTTGTGAAGCAAGTGTTAGGTGTGTGGAAGAGCAAGAACACCTCATTGAAGGAAATATGTTTTAGAATTAAAGGCCTCTTTAAAAAGTTTGAAGCATGGAGCATCAGACACATTGAACGCGCTCTAAATGGAGAGGCACATGAAGCAACTCAAAGCATGATTGGGGAGCTATTTGTGTTGAGGACCAAATTACCTCTTTATCATGGTCGGGAAAGTTTGGCCCAAGAAGAGGAGTTGTTGCTAACAGGAATCATTCCGAAGGACATTCAAAAGTCTAAGAAGTATGGCTTTGTGCATAGAGCATACAGGTACAAATTGATTGGTGATGTCTTGTACATGAAAAGGGCTGATCTCGTACCTTGGTGGGAGGAGCTTTACAGAGTGTTGGAAGAGAATCATGAAGGCACATGTGGTAGCCATTTTTCTCTAAAGATCACCTTGCATAAGATCTTGCAAGAGGGGTATGTATGGCCTAGTTTGCACAAGGATGTTCACCATTGGTGTAGGTCTTGCAATAGGTGTCAAGCATTTGGGAAGAGAGTGTTGAAGCCAGAGCTACGAAAAACCATTATGGCGTTTGATGTGTTTGAAAAGTGGGGGATTGATGCAATAGGCCCGTTACCTATCACAAGCAGAGGTAAAAGCTATATTTTGACTGCGGTGGACTATCTCTCTAGATGGGCAGAGGCTATAGCAGTAAAACAGGTCACTGCAAAGGATGTGGCAAAATTTGTGTATGATGAGATATGTTGCAAGTTTGGGGTGCCACTGGAGCTACTTTCAGATAAGGGGCGTGGATTTAGAGCTAAACTACTAGACTTCTTATGCGCGAAGATGAAGATTAGGCACTAGCATACCACTCTTTATTACCCGCAGTGTAATGGATTAAACGAAAGATTGAATGGTGAGTTGGTACAAATCCTTTCGAAAGTGACAGAGCACCAAGGAAAGAATTGGGATTTGGAATTGCCTAGTGCATTATGCGCTTATCGTACTTCGGTGAAGACATGTACAGGGTTTACTCCATTTCATTTGGTGTATGGAAAGGAAGCACTATTGCCTGTGGAAGTAGAGTTTCCTGAAGTAAAGATGCTAGAGAAGTTGCTTGGGCCGCCTAGTGATGCATTCAAAGAGAGGCTCTTACAGTTACAAGAGGTTCAGTTGGATAGAATGAGTGCATTGGAACATTATGGGAAGATTCTAGATAAGGCTTTGGCAAAGATAAATGAAAAGGCCAAAAGTAAGGGTATCAAGAAGCTTGACTTGGTTTTGCACTACAACAGTAAGCTGGACAACACCTTCCAAAAGACTTTTCAAATTAAGTGGGAAGGCCCTTTCAAGGTAGTGGAGTGTTTTTCGAATGGTACATATCAGTTGGCTAACTTGGATGGGATTTTACATAAGTCAAGGGTAAATGGATTGTGTCTTAAATTATATCATGCCAGGTTAATGATGGTGGAGTAAGATGAGCTGTCTGTGGATCAAGCAGTGTTGGTGAAGGATGATGAGACTTGTGACGCTGCAAGTCTCATATCTCTTGTTGCTGCTGCTGATCATGAATGATCTAGCAGGCTAGGAGATGGGCAAATTATGTCAGGAATTTTTTGGAGCAAGTGATTGCGCATATGTACATACACATGCATGGTGCATCGAATAAAGGATTGCCCATTTTCCAGAGCCACCTGGTTACGTGGGGCCCACATGTGTACATGTAGGACAGCGTGTACATAGTTCATCATAATCCGCACTCCCTCTTTTATTTTCCCCTCCCGTTCCTTTGACACACACACCTCTCTCTCTCCTTCCCCCTTTTTTTTTCTTTCCACAGCGGGCCGAGCCCGACCCCCCCATTTCCCCATCTTTCCCCTCTCTCACTACCCCCATCTCCCCGCCCCTTCTCTCTCTTTTGTTAAGTATGGAGCCTGATTTACCCTTGTAATTTTCTATGGTAAAAGCGCACATTTGTAAGGCCCCCATTATGAGGAGAAGCCATCGTGTGTGAAGGAAAATCACTCACCGGAAACCAAAATTTTCACGGACAAGAATCAGGGGCAACTTTAAAGGCCTCGGGGGCAGAGGCCCCCGAGACTTTTTTTTCGCCGGAATATTCCTTTTCGCCGGAATATTATGGCCGGACGGCGGCCGGAAAGTGGTCGGAAAACAACCGGTCGGTTGGCCGGTGGTTGGTGGTCAATGGCCGGTGGCGGAATTCAATGGCGGACTTGTCTTCTCAAGGGCGTCCACACATGGGCGGATTGGAGGGTCCGATTTGGACTTATTCGCACAAGGGCGGCTACACATGGTTGTCTCTCATAAGAGAGGGCAGCCCTTTTGGCCTATAAAAGGAGGCCATTTCTACACACATTTCATAGTGTGAAGTTGATGCAACAAGGTGAGTGTGAGGTGGTGAGAGTGAAGCAAGGCGAGAGCTCCATTAAGGGTATAATCCCTTTGTAAACTACTTCTTGTTTTGAAGTACTAAAGCCATTGAGTGGCTGCTTTCCCGTGGACGTAGCCCACATTGGGTGAACCACGTATATCGTGTGTACTCTCTCTCTCTCTCTCTCTCTACTCTATAATCTCGTGTATATAAATCTGTCTCTCTCCATTAAGTAATCTACTCAATTATCTATTTAGCTACGTCTTATTTCCTAACAACTGGTATCAGAGCAAGGTTTTCTCGTAGCTAAATTATCTCAAGGAAAGGATTCCTTGAATTGAGTGGGAGTTATGGCGGAGGAAGAGAAGCTCAAGATTGAGAAGTTCAACGGCAAAAAATACCAGCATTGGAAGATGCAGATTGAAGACTATCTCTACCAGAAGGACCTCTATTTGCCACTAGGCGGTCTTGCGAAGAAGCCCGCAACAATGGCAGATGAAGCATGGATTGTCCTTGATCGAAAGGCACTGGGAACAATCCGGTTAAGCTTGGCGTCAACGGTGGCCTTCAATGTTTCGGAGATGAAGACCACGGAGGACTTGATGAAGTCACTTGATGACTTCTACAAGAAACCATCGGCATCCAATAAGGTATTTCTTATGAAGCGCTTGTTCAATCTAAATATGGAAGAGAATGGTTCAGTTGCAGAACACCTAAATGACTTTAACACAAACATAAGTCAACTTCGATCAGTGAAAATCAATTTCGATGACGAAGTGCGAGCTCTCCTTATACTATCATCTCTACCGGATAGTTGGACAGCCTTGTGATGGCTGTAAGTAATTCTATCTCTAGCACAAATACTCTTAAGTTTGATGATGTTGTGGGTGTTCTCCTAAGCGAGGAAATGCGAAGGAGAAGCACAAGAGAATCATCAAGTGCTGCACTATCAGTGGAAACAAGAGGAAGGCTTAAGGAGAGGTTCAAAAACCAAAAGGGTCGTGATCGCTCAAGGCGGAGCAAGTCACGCACAAAGTCAGTTCTTGAATGTTGGAACTGCGGCAAGAAGGGCCACGTCAAGAAGGATTGCTGGTCCAAGAAGAAGAAGGAGACAGAGTCTCAAGACAACAAGCCAACATCGGAGGCCAATGTGGCAGGTAAAGTAGAGCAAGATGCTCCAATTCTCTCATTAGACAATGTGTGTAATTCCTGGATAGTAGATTCCGGGGCTTCATTCCATGCGACACCACACAAGCAACATTTCCAAGACTACACCAAAGGTAATTTTGGGTATGTATACTTGGGAGATGATGAAGCTTGTGAGATTGTCGGCAAAGGTACAGTTTCTGTCAAAACTGCTAACGGAAATGAATGGAAGCTTAAAGATGTTAGACATGTTCCTTCTCTTCGCAAAAATTTGATCTCTACAGGACAATTGGACGATGAAGGTCACAACATTGCATTCGGAAACAAACGGTGGAAGATCTCAAAGGGATCTTTGGTGGTTGCCAAGGGAGAAAAAGTCGGTACACTTTACTTGTGTACTGTTAGCACGCAACCTTCAGCTTGTGCAGCAACTACAGAAGTTGACAGTGCGGTGTGGCAGTACCGACTTGGGCATATGAGTGCCAAAGGAATGCAAATCCTTCAAACAAAGAAGCTTCTACCAGGTTTGAAAGAAGTGGACTTAGAGTTATGTGAAGATTGTGTTTATGGTAAACAAAAGAGGGTAAAATTTCAAAAATCAGGAAATGAAAGAAAAAATAAAAAACTTGAGTTGGTTCATTCTGATGTTTGGGGTCCTGCAAGTACACCATCACTTGGTGGCTCATTGTACTATGTAACATTCATAGACGATGCGACTAGAAAAACATGGGTTTATGTCATGAAGAATAAATCCGATGTATTTTCCATATTTCAAAGGTGGAAAGCCTTTGTGGAGAATGAAACAGGTACCAAGGTTAAATGCCTCAGATCCGACAATGGAGGCGAATATTGCAGCCAAGCTTTTGAAAGCTTTTGTGCTAGAAATGGCGTTCAGAGGCAAAGGACAACCCCAAGGACACCTCAACAAAATGGGATTTCGGAAAGGATGAACAGGACACTCATGGAACGAGCACGAAGCATGCGGCTACATGCAGGCCTACCGCTTGAGCTTTGGGCGGAAGCTGTAAGTACGTCTGTGTACTTAATCAATCGGTCACCCTCAACGGCATTGGATGGGGGAGTTCCAGAAGAGGCATGGACAGGTAAACCGGTGAATTATGCATTTCTCAAAGTGTTTGGGTGTGAGGCTTTCATGCACATAGATAGAAGCCTAAGATCAAAGTTAGATGCAAAGTCCAAAAAGTGTTTCTTCATTGGCTATGGAGAAGGAGACTTTGGGTATCGCCTATGGAATCCTGAAGATGGTAAAATCTTAAGGAGTAGGGATGTAATTTTTAACGAACAAAATATGTACAAAGATTACTTGGAAAGAAAACAAACAAAAGAAACAGGTGATGAGTACATGGAGCTTGAGGACGGTGAAGACTCAAGGACTGCAAACGGTGACAATGTGCAACAACGTCAACCAAATGAGGAGCCTCAACCTATTCCCCGAAGATCTACAAGAGCAAGTAGACCTCCAGAAAGATTTGTTCCTTCCTTCAACCATCTCTTGATCTCAGATTCTGGAGAGCCGGAATCATATGAAGAAGCTATGCAACATGAATCCAAAGAAGAATGGACGAAGAGCATGCAAGTGGAGATGGACTCACTACATCGCAACCAAACATGGGAGTTGGTTGAGTTGCCTAAAGGTAAGCGGGCACTTCAAAACAAATGGGTGTACAAGCTAAAGGAAGAAGAAGGTGGGAAGAAAAGGTACAAGTCTAGGCTTGTGGTAAAAGGTTTTTCTCAAAAGAAAGGTATTGACTTCAATGAAATATTTTCTCCTGTTGTAAAAATGAACTCAATTAGGCTTGTCTTAAGCCTTGTGGCTGCTCATGATCTAAATCTCGAGCAAATGGATGTAAATACGGCATTCCCTCACGGTGACTTAGAGGAGGAAATCTACATGCTTCAACCAAAGGGGTATGAAGTAAAAGGTAAGGAGAAAATGGTTTGCAGATTAAAGAAGAGCTTGTATGGTTTAAAGCAAGCATCAAGACAATGGTACTTGAATTTTGATCGATGGATGTTGGATCACGGATTCACAAGATGCAACTCGGATCACTGCGTCTACATGGAGAATTTGGGAGATGGGAAATTCATCATCCTAATGTTGTATGTTGATGACATGTTGATTGCAAGTGCTAACATGCACGACATCAAAGACCTAAAAGAGGAGCTGTCCAAATCTTTTTCAATGAAAGATTTAGGTGCTGCAAAGAGGATACTTGGTATGAAAATATCAAGGGACAGGATGAAGAAGACAATAAAGCTATCTCAAGAAGATTACATCAAGAAGGTACTAGAAAGGTTTGCAATGCAAAATGCAAAACCAGTTTCTACACCTTTGGCTGGCCATTTTAAACTAACGAAGGATATGTGTCCAAAGACACAAGAGGAGATAGCCTATATGTCTAAAGTTCCATATGCTGCAGCGGTAGGTTCTCTAATGTATGCTATGGTCTGGACAAGGCCAGACATTGCACATGCAGTGGGAGTTGTGAGTAGGTTCATGGAAAACCCAAGTAAAGAGCATTGGCAAGCTGTGAAGTGGATACTTAGGTATCTAAAAGGGACAACAACAAATGCTTTGTATTTTGGAGGAACTGATATTTTTCTAGAAGGGCATGCTGATGCAGATATGGCAGGTGACAAAGATACTCGAAGGAGCACTACTGGCTATGTGTTCACGGTTGGAGGCACAGCAGTAAGCTGGGCTTCAAAGCTGCAGAAAGTGGTTTCACTTTCTACCACGGAAGCAGAGTATGTAGCAATGACGGAGGCAAGCAAAGAAATTCTGTGGCTTCACAGATTCTTAGAAGAGCTTGGATTCAAACAAGACAATTGTGTCTTGTACAGTGATAGCCAAAGCGCTATCCATCTTGCGAAGAACTCAGCCTTTCATTCAAGGACAAAGCACATTGAGGTGAGATATCACTTCATACGCACTCTTTTGGAAGAGGGACAACTAAAGCTACGAAAGGTGCATACAAGTGAAAATCCTGCAGACATGTTTACAAAGGTGGTCAACAAGGAGAAGTTGAGCTTTTGCTCATCTTCAATCGGCATTCAAGGATAAGAAGCCAGAATGGAAAGCAGTCACAGGTTTGGTTTGGAGATCAGTCTCCAAGTGGGAGATTGTTAAGTATGGAGCCTGATTTACCCTTGTAATTTTCTGTGGTAAAAGCGCACATTTGCAAGGCCCCCATTATGAGGAGAAGCCATCGTGCATGAAGGAAAATCACTCACCAGAAACCAAAATTTTTGCCGGAATATTCTTTTTCGCCGGAATATTATGGCCGGACGACGGCCGAAAAGTGGTCGGAAAAAAACCGGTCGGTTGGCCGGTGGCTGGTGGTCAATGGCCGATGGCCGGTGGTCGGAAGTCAATGGCCGGTGGCCGGTGGCCGAATTCAAAAGCGGACTTGTCTTCTCAAGGGAGGCCACACATGGGCGGATTGGAGGGTCCGATTTGGACTTATTCGCACAAGGGCGGCTACACATGGTTGTCTCTCATAAGAGAGGGCAGCCCTTTTGGCCTATAAAAGGAGGCCATTTCTACACACATTTCATAGTGTGAAGTTGATGCAACAAGGTGAGTGTGAGGTGGTGAGAGTGAAGCAAAGCGGGAGCTCCATTAAGGGTATAATCCCTTTGTAAACTACTTCTTGTTTTGAAGTACTAAAGCCATTGAGTGGCTGCTTTCCCGTGGACGTAGCCCACATTGGGTGAACCACGTATATCGTGTGTACTCTCTCTCTCTCTCTCTCTCTCTCTCTCTCTACTCTATAATCTCGTGTATATAAATCTGTCTCTCTCCATTAAGTAATCTACTCAATTATCTATTTAGCTACGTCTTATTTCCTAACATCTTTTTCCTTCTTCTCCCTCTATGTGTGAACATCCATAAGGGGAGCTTAATAATGCATCCTCCCTTTTTCTTTTATATTACACCTTTGACTTCATTAAACTTCCCCCCCCTTCCTCGCTCAAAAACGGCTGAAAGCCTACCATCCCACCCCCCCCGCTTGCGCGTCCTCTCAAACCAGCCCATAGGGTGCATGAAAAGAAATCTCTCTCCCTCAACTCCCTCACCCTCCCCCATGCAGGCCCGAGCCCACCTCGCTCACGTTCTCACACACTCTCTCTCGCTCTCAGCTGCTCATGGATCCAGCCGATGAAGGCACAGTTAAGGAGCTCTCTCTCTCTCTCTCTTATCCAACAACACACACACACACACACACACACACACACACACACCCTCACCCTCTCCCTCACCCCTCACCACCTCACCCATCTCCCTCACTCTCTCGTGCTGTACACAGCTGGTAGGCAGCCCATCTCTCAGCTCTCTCGCTCTCGCTCTTAGCACAAAGGCACGCAGCCAATCAACAAAGACACCCTTGCTATCACACACACACACACACACACACACACACACAAACACACACACACACACACACACACACACACACTCCACACAAACACATGCACACTCTCACCCTTGCTATCACACACACACACACACACACACACACACACACACACACACACACTCCACACAAACACATGCACACAAACACATGCACACTCTCACCCCTCACACCCTCCTCAGCGTTGCCGCCGCTCCCTGCGCAGTAAGCCATATATATATATATATATATTGCACATAATTGATAATAAAAAAACCCCTCCTACTCCCGTTCCCACAAACTCATACAAACACCATATATTCACACACACATTCACCTGTATACATACACACAAAACCATACCTGCACACATACATGCACACACACGCATATACGCACTCACAACAAAAAAGAAGGAAAGGAAACTATCGACACCAACATAAAAAGGAAAGAAGGAGGCCAACTCGCATTTCACCAACATCAAAACAAGAAGTGGTGTCGAAGGCACGCCCCGACCAACACCAAAAGGAAGTAATTCAAGACATCTCAACTTCTCATGACAAAAACCGACTCCAGCAACACTAAAACCTCACACCGACCACCCAAACCATCGACAAAACCCTTGTAAATACCCTAAGACCCCACTCTTCCCTAATAACCTAGTCATGGCTAGTGGATTGTAAAAAAATATACCCTATCTCTACCTTCTCTCTCTCTATCTCTCTCACACTAGAGAGGCATCTAGGCCCTCTACAGCAACCAGAGGTTATTTGCAATGACCAGTGGGTAAGGACCACTTCTCAAGCCTATATAAAGAGGCCTACGCTTAGCACAAGAACAAGACACACAGGGAAGAGGAGACACCCAAGAGATAACACTCAAGTGTAGGAGGAGCATACTAGATCCATGCACTTTACATTGTAAGCACCACTAAGCACGTAGTGCACCCATGCTTTAGAGCTAATGGCATCATGTTTTGTTGCAAGCTTTGGGCATTTTAGCATTGGCAACATCACCATTCCCCCCCATCATTCACCACACCACGTCGAGTCACTAATCACGACCACTCTATGCACATGAAGTAGTCGCTATTCTTCTCCAAGCAACACGAGCACGCTTGGATTGAAGGCATCGCTCCCAGTGTTGGTGATTGACGTCGTCGGTGGATGCATCGTCTTGCTATTTTTCCTCAACTAACCCTCCGGCTAACTCAAAACCTCGCCATGCACCATATGGCACTTGTACTCCACTTTACATCCCTAATGCCAGTCGTCAAGACCATCATTTGTAAGTATCTCCATTTGTTAGCAGCAAGCTAACGTTGACACCATCTTCAGAGTTCTCCTTGTAAAAACAATTATTATTTTGATAAATCGGGAACATTGTAACTCCTGTTTTCTTGATAAACCTTGTAATTAATGAGCTGGGGCTACAAGCTTCCAGATTGTATCAACCATTCAATTCCCAGCTTTGGTAGAACTCCAGATTATTACTTTTGACCACCCAAAAACCTTGGCTAAGGTATAAAAGCCAAATTTTGTAAGTTTTTTATAAGTTTTTAGATAAGAAATACACAACGTGAGCTAACGATGCTCACTTTTCTCCTTCTAGAAGTTCCTACTCCCTCCCCGGTTGTCACATTGCGAATGTGTTTGTTGCATTGCAACCGCAGGTAATAGCTCTACGCATTGACGTAAGCCATTCACAGTATTTCGTAGCTTTTGGTGTCGTCGACCCGCGGCCTACTTTCATCATAACTAGGAATTTACATGTTCAAATCAAAAACTAAGCATAGGCGGGGTATTGGGGCATCATTGCTAAGCATTAGATGCATTCTAGGTCGAAAACGACTAGGTCAAAAATCCATTGCTGTTAATAATCGCAATTTTGGAACTTGACTGAAAGTGGGGTTTGAGGCCATAGGCATGTATGCTTTGGTCTTATAAACTTGTCCTAGAAGTTTTGTTACGTTTGGATGTCATTTGATGCTGTAAAGGATGTGATTTGCTTGTCGATGAGTGATTGGCTTTTGGTGATTTCAGTCACTTGAGTGTAGCTTGAGTTAGATTTGAGTTAGTTGTTTTTCAAGAGATTGACAACATCTTGTAGCCTCTATGCACTAGTCGAGTCAGCTTCGTCCCATGGTTTGACAAAATAATCGTGGTTCTCGCTAATACTGCAATAAGATAGGATGGTGAGGTTAGACATGCGTCCCACATTTGGCGCCATTGTCGGGGATTGAAGAGACCTAAACTAGGGAAAAACACGAGCGTCTTGTGTAATTGTCCTTTAACTTCCTCTAGGTTCTCTTAGAGTTCAAACTCTCTTTTAGAAACCGCATAGCTTAAGATTGTCGTCTTTTGCTGTGTAGAGGTAGCTTGGAAGTAATCGTACTTGCTGAGTACCTTTAGGATTGTAGGATTGTAGATTTAGATGAGGATTTGGAGAATGATTGGTAGACGAAACAAGTCTTAAGATCAAGACTCTGGAAAACATAAAAAACAAAAGAACACGAGTGTTTGTGGACACTTTCCACAACCCCATTGCATGAGAAGCTAGGAGTAGGGTAAGTAGGATCCGAGGTGAATTTCATAGCATTGCTCTCTCTGAAAGAATCAAGTGTGAGTTGTTATGTAAGGTTGCAGAATTTCAGGTTTACGGCTAGAAATAGCACGAAAAGACTCGAATTCAGTCAATCCAATGGGGAAGTAAGCCTAAGAGTTGTTTGAACTAGTGGGTAAGCTCAAGGACACTTCGAGGTAAAAATTTCAAGAAGTTGACCAAAACTCAGATTATTTACTTTTTCTTGACCTTTTAGGCCAAAATAAGTTTTGACTTGATTCATAGACTTAAAACACATCATAAAAGGACTGTCCTTGAGAAAATTTCAAAAAAGTGCTCATTTCAAGCCTCAAGTTAATAATCGTGATTATTAACTTTTTACTCTAATTTGGCCAAGGCTCATAACATTGACTCATTGCATGTGTACAAACAAATTTTGTAAAGGCCCAAGAGATTTGGATCACTAAACTGGCAAAAAACTCGGTGAAAACTAAAGCTTGTACTGACTTTTTGAATCTTGACTGTGAATAGAGGATGAATTGAATATGCTCAGTTTGATTCGTGTTATGGAATTGAAAATTGATTCGTGTATATGCTCAGTTGACCAAAAACTTGTAAAAACTTGATTCATAGGCTTATATTGAGGTGATAAACATGTGTATATGCTCAGTTGACCAAAAACTTGCAAAAATTTGACAAAAGTAAATAATCATGATTATTTACATCTGCCCTATTTTTGAAATTTTTTGACCAAGTTGGCATACCACTAGCTTTACCATGTTGTAATAAGTCCACAAACCAAAGTTGGATCACTGGGGTGAAAACTGTGGCAAAAATTGCAAAGTTAGTATGCGGACAGATAATTGATGACCACTTGACCAAAAATTGTCCAAACTTGATGAAAATTGGCTAGTGATCTTAATATAAGGTGCTTAATAGATCTGTGTCAAAGTTGGGACAAAAATTTGTAAAAAAGTGTCAAAAGTAAATAATCACGATTATTTACATTTGCTTCAAAACTTGGTGATTTTGCAAATTTGAGTATACCACAAGGTCAAACACATCAATTTGACCCCACAAATCAATTTTGGTGAAATTTGGACCACAAAAGTGAAACCTAAGCCAGATTCTTGAAATCAAAGTCTGTGGACACAGAACAGTGGGTAAACTTGATCAAATGTTGTCCAAACTTGTTGAAACTTGCCCAAGGGCTTTAACAAGTTGTATACTTTCCAAACCAATCCAGAAAGTGTAAAAAAGTGACAAAAGTAAATAATTGCGATTATTTACTTCTGCTATCCAGAGACTTCAAATTTGACTTTTGGGCTTATACAGTGTTAGACCAACATAAAATAAGACCAATGGGAAATTTTGGGTTCAATTGGATCAAAATTGATACAGATACACTCAGTTTACAGATTACAGATTAAACCTTTGATTTTGCTAAGCTGAATCTGAAAGTCAAAATTTCGACTTCCATAGCACGAATTGAAGTGAAACACAGAGACCAATCACTGGAGTTCTCAAGAGCTCTACTGTCCTTATAGAAAAATAGCTAACTTGACAAACTTTGTACAGGAATCAGGTTGCAGACGAGGAATTAGTGGCTTGGTAGAAAGTTGCAATTGAATCAAGTTGAAATTGACGACAAGTCAATCTAAGGTGAGTACTCTATCCAGGGCTTCATAAGTCTATATGAACCTTAGATCCGGTCGTGTAATAGGAAATCAAGGCCTATTTGGAGAAAACACCAATAGAGTATCCAATGAAGAAAGCGTAAATCAAGGCAATTCCTTGCACACAATTCCTGAAGAAGTTTCGGACACTTTTTCAAATTCAACATCCGAAATGTCTTCTTACTCGACTCACTTGGAAACCGGAACGACAATGCGCTACAAGCATATACTCTCTTTTTACAAGACTAATCATCATGGAGCCCAGGTTTACTTGGATCTTAATGAAGAGTATGCTATTCACATTGATGATCATGGTATTGAGTTCGAAGAAGAAGTTAGGACCAATAAACAAGGAAAAATGTACATGGATCGAAACGGAACTCAATATGTATAGGTTGAAAATCCTGATATGGTAGACAAATGGGGCTTAGAAGTGAACACTATAATCCCGGATATGTCAAAAAAAGAAGGACCACCAACTTTGGAATTCGAGGGATACGATCAAGTAGACTTGAAGCCCTTGAAACGGCTTAGTACGGATAATCCTAGGATCGGAGTCTATTGTTGGGAAGATAGAAACATAAAAGATCTTTTGTGGACTTCTCATGCTAGACCAGGACAATTAACGGCCCTGAAGGTCATCTATATCTTCAAAAATCAAAGATAAGGGATCTACGGATCTACCAACTTACTTGTTTAGGGATTGTTATAACAACAATCTTGTTATAATGACTCATGAGGAGGTAGAACAAACCAAATACCAGGGGTATTCCATACGGGATTGGATATTGAGTCAAGGATCAGAAACCACTCCAAGAGACGAACATTGTGAGAGATCATCTGAGAGTAATGTGAAGAAACTAGAAACCACCTCATCACGTAGAAAAACGGGGGAGCCCAGGGTTACATGAGTCATTATTTTTGACAGACTAGTTTGAAGGACTCGGAATAGGACCAACTCCTAGAAGACCTGGAGTTGAACTGAATAGACGTGTCAGACGAGCTGATTTCCAAAAATGGGTCAAAAAATACAGTGGATCAGGAGATCCATATGACCACTTAGCAAGCTTCAAGCAAGTGCTAATAGCGAAGCGTATATTCGATTTCCATACTCAATTCGAAGGGTTTGGAATGACATTAGAAGGAAAAGCTTTGACATGGTTCCAAAACATTCCACCAAGGTCAATCATGGATTTGAATACATTAGCTCAAGGATTTTTAGCTGCTTGTTGTAAAACGGGGATTAAACATAATATGATAGCTCAAATCTACAGCTTCAAACAGAAACATGGTGAGTCTGTTAGGGATTGTGCAACTCGAATGAAACAATACATTGCCAGATGCCCATAGATGGAGATACCTGCAGAGGAGCGACTTGTTTCATTGTTTTTGGAGGGACTGCTAAACAAAGAACTTCATGCTATACTCTATAGTAAAAAGCATACAACCCTAGAGGCGTGTGTGTCTCATGCTATCGACCTAGGAGACAATTGTGAGATCTTTAATGAAGAGGATGTCCCTAAGGATAACCAAAGCGAGAAGACTTCATCTACAAAACTAACACAAGTGGGAACGGTTGCCGCGGCACCACTCTCGGCCATAGAAGATATGCTAAAAAGGATGAATGACATGATGAACAATATGCAAAAAACATCTATGAGAGGACCAGGATAGGGGATATCCCCAGAAGGACAACCAACTAGGCCACAAAAATGGTGTGCAATCGAGGGTAAATGGACCAACCACGAGACCCATGAGTGCTACTTCAGACCAAAGTATGATGGGAATGTTTAGTACGTGCCCATGAGGCCACAAGGACAACCCATGTATAGATATCAGCCTATTATGGCTCAAGTTCAAAGACCACCAATGGGTATGGAGAGACCTCAACCTGTGTTGGGACAACAACCTCCTTATCCAGGACATAATGTGGTTCCTGTAAAGTACATGAACTCAGAAGCAGTCATATATGAACAAGCATTAGTGCCTGTTACACCCTATGCAGAGCCTAGTCCATCTACAGTAATGGTAGAGGGAGATTGGTAGTCCACACCCACCACCAATGGAGGAAACCATGACTTATGCTCCACCGGAGATCGCACCAATGTATTATGTAGCTAATCAAGGTGTCAGACCTCCCATGGGAAGACCCATGATGAAGCCCAGAACAGGAAACTGTCATAACTGTGGTGCTGAAGACCATTGGAAGAACGAATGTCCAAAGCCTGACAAAAACCTCAAACTGATTGAAGCCTATTGCATACAATATTGCAAAAAGGGAGGACACTTTTCGGCAGATTGTCCTAAGAATCCTTTGAACAAGGGAAAAACTGTAGTCAATGTAGTCCAAGTGATGCCTAGTAGCTCATTAGAGAGCGAACCGATTGTTTCAATCAAGGTAATCACTAGAGCCTAGGCAAAGAAAAAGAAACACAATTCCTCTGATGATTCGGAGAACACGAAAGTTTCTTCTCAAAGAATCAAAAGGAGCAGAAGCAAAAGATATGAGATGAGAAAATAAAAACAACGGGTTGAAAACGAAGAGAAAGCAAAAATTCTAGCCCAGGACAAGTTGAAAGAAACTAGCAGTGAATTCAAGGAAACAACCGTGAAATCTGGAGGATCCATTCTAGTTGATAAATTTTTTGAGCCTATCAATGCTGCCTTGGAAGCCTACCAAGCCGGACTAAAAGCAGGCCAAAACATGGAAAACAGAGGGAAAAACTATCCATCTCTAGACATGGAAGTGGCTAAGCTGGAAGCTTATCAAAATTTGGTAAGAATCACGCAGGAAATGCTGGATAAACAAAAACCCAAGCTTGAAAGTATTGCAAAACCGGAAGAGCTGGTGGTAGAAGAAACGAAAGCAAAATACGATGTGGTGGCAGAACCCCACCTTGAAACAAATGAACCAGAGCTCATGGTGCCGGATAGTGAAGATGCCTTAGACGGAATTCCATTCGTGGAGGAAGACTGGCCAAGACACTTATGGGAAAAGGTAAGGGAGATCAATGATGGGAGCCTAACTTTAAAGTCAGCTCCTATAGAGGAAGTCTGGTTGGATAACCTACCATTTGATATAAACATGGATATACAATCCTTATACAGGGATTGCGGGTCAGAGGCTTCAGGAATATCTAAACCAATGACATTAAAAACATTACCTTCTTACTTGGGAGATAAGGAAGATGAGTCTCTCATTTGCAAAATCACTCAAGTGAAAAGAGCCAAACAAACCCTCGAAGTAGACAACATTCATTCAATCATGTCTACACCTATCCAATTCACTCTTACCTTGGGAGAACTGTTGAAACTCATGCCATACTTATGGAATGATTTACAGAAAACCCTAGAAAAGGTGGGGATAACATGGTTAACCTCTAAGAATCTGGGAAACTCAAAAAATGAAACGGAATACAAAGAGATACGATCAGTTCCTATGAGCAAGGTCGGAGAATACTATGAAGGGAAATAAGGAAACACTACCCTCCTAGTGAAATATAATGACATTGAAACCATGGCAATATTGGATAGTGGAGCTGGAATAGCCATAGCCACTAAAGCAGTTGGGAATCCTGGGGACAGCCAGCCATTAGACAAACGCGAATGAAATTACAGTTGGCTGACGGACACATTGAAAGACCGCTAGGGCTACTAGAAAAAGTGATAGTCAACTCCTATGGAATTGAATATCAACACACTTTTGCCATAGTAGACTTTGGGAAAAAACTCAACTATGAAATCATATTGGGAAGACCTTTCATGCGACAGGTACAACTTATCCAAGATTGGGGAAATGACTATCTGTACTAAAAGCAAGTGGGATCTATAACAAGGGTCAATATAAAGGACCACACCTATAGAGACGTCTTGAAAACACCCATCCAAGAGTTTGATTTAGTCTCTTTGGCTGAAACTAAACTTCCATCTTGGCTAAACAAAGACACTCCTATTTGGATGTGCGGAGCTTTAGAAAACTGAAGCTTAAGACGAGAGGAATGTATCCTAGAAAGGGATTGTATAGACAAAGCCTACATACCTGAACCCTTTCCAGAGAATTTTTTTGAGCCATTCGAGTGGACTAAAATCTTAGTGACAATGGATGTATGTGTGAATACGTCTATGCCTACTCAATTTTGCAATGAGGATGGTTACGACACAAGTCCCATCCAAATGATGTCAGTCCTTAACATTGAAAATAAGGATGAGGAAACAAAGGACTCGATGAAAGCTCAAAAAGTCTTTTCTGACCTCTATTACGATGCAACTGATGAGTTGGATGAACACTCAGCTACCTTCAAAGATTAGGGATCCGAAAAAGAACATACGAGAGCTCAACTACTCTTAAGGGGAAGGGAGGAAAAGTTTTTTGACTTTGCAAACCAGAAATCAGGAAGACAAAAATGGTATAGAAGAAAGAGGGACACTAAAATTGTGAAAGCACGACCTATGCCATCAGTCTCCAGTAAAACACAATTCCTGATGCAGATAGATGCTAAAGATTGTGTCAAGGACAAAATAACTGGCAGATATCCTTCGAACGGAAACTCAAAAATGTCTCAGACATCGAGAAAAACAAGGAAGGGTACTCAAGGAGAACATTAGGATAAAAAACCACTCATGACCAGAGTCGAGCGGAAAAAGAAATATCAAGAGTTTAAAAAAGCTCTAAAGGAGATATACACCACCGAAATGGAAACCACGGAAGAGGATACTAAGGATGTAATGCATGTTCCATCCCATTACAAAAAGTATACTCTCCAAGATTGGAAAATCATAATCGAACAACCTGTTAGGGAACTATGAAAACAAGGCGAGTCTTATGAAGGACCTAAAAATGCTAAAAGGGTAGACTTGGCTGAACCAGGAGAAGAGCCTAGACCAGCCTACATTGCAAATGACCTAACAGAAGAAGAAGAAAAGCTTTTGTTAAGTTTGCTAAAGGAATATCGGGATATCTTTGCCTGGTCTTACAAGGATCTCAAGGGTGTTGATCCAGAAATCTACCAACATACCATACCCATGAGAGATGATGCGAAACCAAGTAGACAGAGACCATACACTTATAACGAAACATTTGTCAGAAAGATCAAAGAAGAGATTGAAAAACTAAAGGAAGCTGAATTTATTTACGAAATTGAACACACTGATTGGGTGTCCCCAATTCTGGTAGTACCTAAGAAGAATGGGAAATTACGAGTGTGCGTTAATCTCAAAAAGTGAATGCAGCTACCATTAGAGACAACTTTCCTCTTCCGATAACTGAGCACGTTTTAGAACGAGTGGCAGGAAAAGAAGCTTACAACTTCCTAGATGGCTTTTCGGGATACCCAAAAGATCAACAAAAAATTGCTTTTGCAACAGAATGGGGTATATTTGCCTCTCGGGTTATGCGATTTGGGTTAACTAATGCTCCAGCCACATTTTAGAGATTGATAAGCCATGCTTTCAAAGAGTATCTTCAGAAATTCTTGGAAGTATACATGGATGATTTATGCGCACATTCGTCAATCGGAGCTTATCATTTTGAACACCTCAAAAAGGTATTCGAGAAATGTAGACTTTACAGGATTTGCTTAAACCCGGAAAAGTGCACATTCATGGGAAGATAAGGGAAAATCCTTGGACACATAGTGTCTAAAAATGGCATAGCTACTGATATTGAAAAGATCCATGTCATTGATAATTTGCCTAGACCAATAACAGTCAAAGGGGTACAAGCCTTCATGGGACATTGTGGATATTACCGACGGTTCATCCACATGTATGCTATAATTGCAAAACCCATGTATAGCTTGATTACACACTTTGAATGGATCAAGCCATGTGAAGCATCCTTCATGAAGCTTAAGCAAGCTCTCACCTCAGCTCCAATATTGAAAGCACCCGATTGGGATAAGGTATTCCACGTACACATAGATGCTTCAAATTTTGCTATTGGTTGTACACTAGCCCAACCAAGAGATGGGAACATTGAATTTCCTATTTCTTATGCTAGTAGACAATTAAATATGGCAGAAATATTTACACCACCACTGAAAGAGAAGGACTAGGAATGATCTATGCCGTTAAAAAGTATAGACATTACCTATTGGCCAAAAAGTTTGTGTTCTTTATGGACCACCAAGCTTTGTTATATTTGGTCAACAAGCCATGCAGCACAGGAAGAATAGTGAGATGGTTCATAATTCTTCTCGAATTTGATTTCACTGTGGTTGTTAAAAAAGGCACTACACATCAATGAGCATATCATTTGTCCAAGATTGTTTCAAGGGAATCACCTAAACGGGTAGATGATGATCTACCAGATGCCTATTGTTCTCCGTGGAAATGATACCTAGATGGTCAAAAAAATTGTGTCATTGATGACAATAGCTCAAGTGGATTCACCACTTTCTACAGTTGACTTAATTGACCAATTGGCTATGTATCAATTACTAGCTGGGAGGCTATATAAAAGAAATCGAGACGGGATATTGCTTCTATGCATTAACCCTGAAGAAAGGGATCAGTACCCAAGTCAAGAACATGTTACCATAGTAGGACTTCAGTTTGCGAAAGACCAAACTATGCAACGAATCTTATGACTTGAAGTATTCTGGCCGACTATGAGAAGAGACGTTTGATCTTTTGTAAAAGATTGCCCTCAATGTTAGAAACAACCACCCATTCCTCATGTGACATTGTTTCAAATGTCACCTGTTCCTACGTGGAGTAACTATTTGGTTACTTACTTATCGAGCCGAATATTTCCTGAGGATATGAGTAAACGCCGTCAAAGAGCAATGAAACAGAAGCAAGAGACTATGCTATCATTGGAAACCAATTGTATCGGAGAGGTAAGGATCAACATTTGCGTCTTTGTGCAAATGAAAACGAGTATATTCTGATTATAGAACAAGCACATGTTGGATTAGCTGGCGGTCACTTTTCTAGTGAGACCACCGCAAGAGAAATCTTGATGATAGGCATATGGTGTCCAACACTTTTTGCAGATGCCAAAGAATATGTTTCGAAGGTGTGATGCTTGTCAACGAGAAAAAATGCCAACACGAGTAGACAACATGCCCTTAAGACCAATGATGGGGGCTAGAGCCTTCTCAAAATGGGGTATAGATTTTGTTGGATCGATACAGCCACCTGCTTATAGAACCCAAGCTCAATATATCATTGTAGCTACTACGGACTATTTGACCAAGTGGGCCGAGGCTAAAGCAACCCAAAGGAATGATGCCAGAACGACTGATGCATTCTTATATGAGTATGTATTCGTAAGGTATGGACTGCCAATAGAGATTGTCAGTGATCGGGGAACTCATTTCCTCAATGAGGTAATAGAGTATTTGCTTAATGGGTTTATGGTTATCCATAACAAATCAGCTCCCTATCACCCACAAGCAAACGGACAAGCTGAGCATACGAATAAAATTCTTAGCTCGGTACTGACTAAAGTGGTTAGTTCAGGAAGAACAAACTGGGAAATGAATCTCCATGTTGCTCTATGGGCTTATCGAGTTTCATTCAAAACGGCTTTAAATGCTACACCCTTTAACCTTGTTTATGGTCTTGATGCCATATTGCCAATAGAATTTCTATTGCCGACCTTAAGGGTAGCACAAACTCTTGAGTGGACTGGACATGAATTGTCAGAAAGACTAGAAGATTTGGAAAAGCTAGACGAGCAAAGGCTAAATGTTGTAGCTTATGCATATCTATGCACAAAAGAGGAAACAAAAATAGTTTTTTGATTCCCACTTAATCACCAAAATTTTCAGGAAAGGGGACTTAGTTCTACTCTATTCCCTTAAGCAACACATTCCCAAGTCTAAGAAAAAGGGAAATGGACCATTTATCATTGAAGATCTATCTCCAAGTGGAGCAACCATAGATGGTGAACCAATGGCTAATTGGATTAGTGGATTTCGTTTAAAGAAATACAATTTTCCACTAACCAATGAATTGCTAGAGAGAATGCATGCAGCCAAACAAAGGAAGATGAAGAGACAATAGGTTATTGATGAAGCCCAAGAGGAAGCTAGACTTTGGGTGCTCAAGCGTAAAGCTGCTCTCAATAATCAAGAGATATCGATTCCCATCAACACTTTAAGACTAGATGATCGATAATGGGAATTACCTAAAGATGCAGTTTCAACAAATGATGGCTGGTTAGATGGAATGGATCTCCGCATCAAAGTATAGCTCAACAATCATAGCACCAATGCTTTGGTAGACACATGAGCTAGAGTGAATGCAGTCAGTTATTCCACATACAAGAAAGCAACAAGTCAAGCATTGACCGCAGGAATAACGACAATCAAAGGATGCAACAAGAACCCAACTCCAACATTGCGAGTAGTCAACTTGAACGTGGTAGTACATGGATGCTCATGTCTGCATCAATTTGTACGCTTGCCAGATGAACACACGAATGAGATGATGATTCTTGGAATTCCTTGGATTGGGATACAAATCAGCTAAAGCTACACTTAAGGGAGGGCAACTCATTGTTCCTATTGCACCTAGCAAAGAGAAATGGAAAAGATGCAATCAGAGTACCAATACACAAAGTAAATCTTCTCCATCCCCTCGACAGACAAATGCTACATGTAGCATGCAAGGAGTCAGGCAAATTTGGGTACCAAAGGCGCAACTTGTGGATAAACCAAATCAGATCTGGGTGCCTAAAGTTTCACCAGAGAAACAGAAGACGGTTCCAAGGATTCAAGCACATAATCGAGCATCTATGAACAAGGAACCTAACATGAAAAAGTTTTGGAAGAAAAAGAAGCACTTATCTTCTCCACGCAACGTGAAACCAATCAAACAGTGGCAAGTTAAGTCTCAACAGACTCTCAAGAACCATGCACCAAGCAAACCAAGCTACCAATGGCGAGAAAAAGCTCAACAACCGTCTAAAAGGCTCAGTGTGCTTAAACACCCTGATGGTATTATCAAACAGAGAGCACAAAGGCTACAAGATTTGATATGTGGAAGACACCAGCAACAAACCTCGACATTGGAAACCCTTGAGTTATTTACTCAAGACCTAACTCTTGCACAACATATTGAGTTGAATTGCATTGATCTTCATATCATGGTAGAGCCAATCACGGCTATGCATATACACAATTGTTCAACCCATGCACACAGTCGTCCCGGAGAACGCCATCTAGGAGGGGTGGAAGGATACTACTAAATACTAAGTAATTAAGGGCAATGTTTGAAGAGGGAGGAAAAAGTTTCATGTTAACGTGTGATTTTTGCAAAATTACCTAATAATGCCCTTAGAATTCATCAATTGGGGAAAAGTCACCGATAATATCTTCCCGATGAGTGTAAATAGTGTATATACTATCAGAAAATCATAAAAAATAGTTCTTTTTTGGGTATTTTAAAATCATTTTTACTATAAGAAGGCTTAAAAATGGAGAAATCCGACAAAAAAACAATAAAGCTATGTTTTTCAGCCAATTTTCTTAATTATTGGATTTTCTCTTTGCTTTCTTAGAGCATTTTTCTATTTTCTTTGATTTTTTCAATAAAAAGGTCAAAAATTAATAATAATTAGCAGGAAAGCTCAGATGGAAAAACGGAAGACACGATGGTGATCAGAAAGACAAGGCGGACAAGCACAAAAATTTTCAATAAAATCAGAAGATGGAAGCGGGAAGCCTAAATTAGGCGGCCAGGCCTACTTCTGCAAAATTTTTGCAGAATGGGCTACAGGAATCTGATTTGGGAAATTTTTGAGCCTAACATAGATTTCACGGCCTAATAGAACTAACGGGGGAATCTGGGGAAATTTGGTGTGGGAAGTCTGGGTATAGATAGCCAGAGTAGGCTAAAACCACCTCATTTCCACTTGGAGCTTTGCAGAGAGAGCATTTCGGCTTCTTTCGCGCGTCATTTCCGGAGCCTACAGTTGACCTTTTTCAGCGCTGTCTCACACGAGACATGAGGGGTAAGTTCCTTACTAATCAATGATCCATTTTGTACGGCCGGTAGCTAGTCTAAAGCCCTAGAAAAAACCCTAAAAGCTGAGCAGTGCACGATGACCTACGACCTAAAAGTGACCATAGCGGCCTGTCAGCTTGACCAAATCGGATGGAATTTGAACCATAGCATGCCCTAACATATTAGAACCATTCCGTACCATCAGATGATCATTCGGCTGGGATCAAGGGGTCCTCAGTAGAGAATTAGGGTTTTTTGGGAACGGCTAGAATTTCGACCTGACTCCACAGATGTCTTGCTAATGAGGTTCATATACAATGTATATGAGCGGTTTGGAGAAATCCATCAAGTAAAGCCCTCGAAAAGTGGAAAACGGCTCGAAGGTTACAAAGCGTCAAATTCGACATACGTGGCCAAACTGACTCCAAATGAGCCAGAATTGGACAAGTAGCTTCACGATGATGTTACGGACAAGTCCAAAGCCTCAAAGTTGACCAACCAACCCAACAGACAGAGTAGTCACAAAAACGATGATTTTAGAGTCAGTAGAGCACAAAGTGATGCTGGCATGACCAAACTTGACCAAATTGAATTTAGGACTTGTATTAGGTGTATGAAACATGTTTAGGTCAAAATTTATGTGAAATGCAAACTTTTTGTCACTGTTGTAAATAATCGCGATTATTTACTTTTGCAACATTTTTGAATGGAAATTGTCAATTCACCTCACCTACCATGTGTACACACCTATTACATGCCAAAAATCAAGTATGAGCTAAAATGACCACCCTTTACTTGCAAAATTGCCAAAAAACGCAAAGAAATTTGTGAAAGCCAAAATTTGGGTTATGAACAACTTTTCTTGATCCAAATCACCTCATAATTCATACCCAACGTTTATACCATGCCTAGAACCAGTCTATGCCAAAAAATGTCATTTTGGGAAGAAAAGTTAATAATCACGATTGTTTACTTTTTGGCCAAAATGGAGCAATTTTGAAAATTTTTCATCATATATCCAAAGTACATGATGTGATAAGCCTACTAGCCAATTTTGAGTCAATTTGGATTTCAAAATCTCAAATTTCCTTTATATCTACTGCTTCAGAGACCTAAAGCCAAAATCTGGTACCATTTTCACCCTGTACATCCAAATGAGCCCAAATTTCCCTCAGAGCATGTAATTGGCACATACTTCAAGCCTATAAAGCCAAAATTGCAAAAAAGTTGAAAATTTTCCCACCTGCAAATAATCGCAATTATTTACTTTGGCTGCAAATTTTTGTTTTGACCATACAGTTTTGTTCCTTGCATGATTTTATGCATCTTTGCTTGTTCAAAAATTGATTTGAAGCAATTTGGACCAGATTATCAACATTTCAGTCTAAAAGGACATTCTGGAGAAAAAATCTGCCAACTCCGCTAACTTTGCACTCTATTTCACTGAACAAGAGCAATGCAAGCCGTGGAGAGGGCCAAGAAAAAGTTAAACCAAAAGGAGAAACTGCGAGAACTGCCCCTGTATCAACTGGACCCCGAGTCAGTAAAGGCAGCAAAGGCATCTTATCTTTCTAAAGAGCAGTTAGAAGAACACCACACCACGGTCTTCACAGGCAGATTTAAGAGTGGAGAAGGGCATCCGGTGGAGTTGCAGCTTTTGCCTAAAGAGGTTTATGACGTCGCAGCAAAGCCAGACACCAAATAGGCTAACTGCAGGTTGGGACTCCGACACTTCTATGAACAAGAACCCTACGGAGTAGACTTCCAGAAAGCTTACGAGCTTCTGTCCACCATCAAGGAAGACGGTACTCCCCAACTCTCAGACAACCAAGGAAACAAGGTAGAGGTTGTGATTACAAAGGAAATAGTGGCAGAGGCACTCAGATTGCCCACTGAAGGGATGACCATGAGGGCAAGAGATAGGAAAAGAGCGGGCACGTTTACAAAGGAAACAGCTGCGGCTATATTTGCCGATCTCATCCACAAGCAGGTGGAAGAGCTAGCCCGTCTGTACCATCAACATTTCCATTTCTTGGCGAAAAGGCCACCAAGGTACACTACACCAAATCACGCCGTGGCCACCACTTTTACACAAGTTCTGAAGTCAACCACAAGACAACCTGTGGACCATGCGCAATATGTGTTAACAACATTGAAAGCCACCAAGAAGGAGGGAACGATAACCTACTTGGGCGCACCTAAATTCTTGACCAGAATAGCCTATCATGCCATCAGCATGGCCGACAACCTACCGCCTGCCCCGGATCAGAACACATGGTTCTTAGCAGCTTCACCCTCTCCAAGATCTACAAGATCTGGTAAGCGATCATTTAAATCAGGTGATGAATCCGATGACAATTCATCCGAGCAGCATAGCAGTGAAAGCTCTGACAACAAAGAAAAAAGATCTAGGAGGGAAGAAATGAAGCAAAAAGCTGTGGCTGCTCACCAAGAGGAGCCAGCTCAAAAGCAAGAGAGATTTGAAGGAGAAAAACAGGCGTATCAGCACACTAGGCAAGCACATGAAAAAGACCCAGAAAAGTGGGTACCCATCGGCTTGAAGGGACTTCGAACAAAACATCATTCAAGGAAAGAGGCCGAGGATCCCAAGGATCATTTAGAAAGAATCTACCAAGAGGCAGAAGCCTTGAAGCTGAAAGAGGTGGAAGAAGCGGCCAAGAAAGCTGAGGAAGCAACAACTCAAGAGCACGGCCAGGCATCTCCCCGACCCACCTCACCGCCGCCGGAACAATAGGATCAGCCCATGCCCACTCCACCATCATCACCGCCAGGCCTAGAGACCACTGAAGAGGCCGAGATTGACAAGGCAACCGAGTCTGAGTTCACCCACCAAACGGAAGCTACGCAGCAAAGTGACCACGCCAAACAACATAAAGAAAAGGAAGCTAAACCAGAACTAGAACAGACAATCGAGGAAACTCACAAGCCGGCAGATGAAACTGATAAAGAAGAAGAAAAAGAAAAGGAGCAAACCACTACACATGAGGAAAAAACCGACATTGAAAAGGCAGGAAGGCCTACAACTAAAGAAACTATAAGGAATGAGACCACACAGCTTGTCTCCACTCACCCAGAAACTGCCGAGGTTTCAAAACCTCGGGATGGTCAAGAAGCAACCATCTCTATAGAAACACCAGCAATAACAACACAGCAAGAAGCAACACAAGAGGCTTTCGGCCCATCTTAACTTGCAAGACAAGAAGAATGGCAGTCCAATGATGAAGTCATTCTACAAGTGAATGAGTATGCAAGGCAGATGTAGATCATGACGGAGAAACTCCGCTCAACAGCCTTTAACCGCAGTGCTAAAGCCAAAGAATTAGAAATGGTCATCAATGCTCTTCAAGGAGAGCTAGAAGACAGAATGGCTACAATTACTGGTCTCTAAAATCAGGTACAAGAGCTAAAGACTGAAGCAGAACGACATCAGATAGCCAGGAACAGCCAACAGAAGGAAATGGAGGAGTTGGGTGACCTCCTGACTAAGCTATCTGATGCATGCAAGGTGAAAGATGAGCAGTTGACAGAAGTGACCAATGAACTTCTTACCACCTCTCTGCCAGCTCAAAAGATTCAAGTACAATTAGATGTAGCGAACACATCTCTACAGTATTCTGAACAAAGAATGAATGATTAGGCCACTTTCTTGCGGAAATTAAGAGAAAATCCAGCCGTGGCCTCGATCAAGGGAACATATGAGGTGTATAAAGCACTTGAAAAGAAAAACAGAGATTTAGAGCTGGAGTTGAAGCCGGAGCAGTCACAACGCAGAGACCTGGCGCTTATGCGAGTCCAAAGAGAGGAGGAGCTCGTTAAAGAGATTGCAGAATTGAAAAGAGTAAACCAACTCCTCAGAGATGGAAAGCCAGACATACAGGAAGAGGCAGGCACTTCAGAGCCACCCCTAGAGGAAATCCCCTCTGTCTCATTTGCTGACTTTGAGACGCAGTCTACAACAGAGCCGAGTGGGGGAGAAGATTTTCAAATCCAAGTCACAGAGGAAGACACAGTGCCGATGGTCCAGCTGTCAAAGGCTGAAGAAGATGCACTAAAGGAGAAGATCGCCTTGGAGGTAGATGAGAAATGGAAGGTAGCTATGGATTGGGAGTTGACAATTTTACACTCTGTCAATGTCACACAGCTCACTCCCAATCAAATCAATGCTCAATGGCACCAACAATCCCTGCCATACCCTCTCATCAAGGTTGAACTCTTATAGGTAAAGGAAAGATTATACCAAGATATGCAAGAAGATGGCACAGATCAAGACCACCAGAAGTGGCGGCTAAGCTGGTTGAACAAGAATCCAAGATACTTGATTCTGTTCACAAGAGCACCTACGGCCATACAGAAAGATCCAACATTTTGTCATGTACCTCGAGTAAGGACATGGCAAGCACACGAAGCACTACAAAAGAAGAGGCCAACATGGCTAAACTTTCCTAGGCTGCCAGTTCCCGAGAGAGGTAAAGCAACAGAAGAATACATGGTGAAAACCCTAACGGGTGCCATGACATTCTTCAAAAGTCAGCCAAATCTCTCCTGCGCAATGATTTACAAAATCTGCAGCATGCTACTTACTTACATACAAGTCTTCAATGATCCTGAGCAGACAGGAGCCCCATGGCTCTCATTTTTGGAAGGAAACAAAGGCCTCTGCTATGATCTAAGTGGGCAGCCCTGAGAGGAAGTTCTTTATGGCTTTTATGCCCGATGCATGTTTCTGCCCTCGCACAATATGCTAGCTTTTGAGGAGGCCATCTACACTGGCTTTTTCACCTGGCGAACGAAGATATTTGCGCCGGTGATAAGCAACCTTACAGCCAGATTTGTAGGCTACTCGGCAATAGAACTCAAAAACAAAGTCACCATCCAGTTTTTGCAAGTGCCAGACAAAGAACGCAAAATCAGATATGAAAAAGCACTGGAAGCACTGAAGGACCGCTTTGCCCGCCGTCAATCCGAAGATTACTTCAGCCCATAAAGCTGTGTCAAGGGACGACACAGGCGAGGAGGGGAGGAATGTTAGCAGCAAGCTAACATGGACACCATTTTTTGGAGTTCTCCTTGTAAAAATAATTATTATTTTGATAAATCGGGAATATTATAACTCCTGTTTTCTTGATAAACCATGTAATTAATGAGCCCGGGCTACAAGCTTCCAGATTGTATCAGCCATTCAATTCCCAGCTTTGGTAGAACTCCAAATTATTACTTTTGACCACCCAAAAACCTTGGCTAAGGTATAAAAGCCAATTTTTGTAAGTTTTTTATAAGTTTTTGGATAAGACATACACAGCGTGAGCTAACGGCGCTCACTTCTCTCCTTCTAGCGCTTCCTACTCCCTCCCCGATTGTCACATTGCGAATGCGTTTGTTGCATTGCAACACGCAGGTAAGAGCTCTATGCATTGACGTTGTCAGGAGTTTTTTGGAGCAATAGATTGCACATATGTACATATACATGCATGGTGCATCAAATAAAGAATTGCCCATTTTTCAGAGCCAGGTGGTTACGTGGGGCTCACATGTGTACAGGTAGGACAAGGTGTTCATAGTGCATCGATTTTCACTATTACCAGTACCACTGTGTTTTTTCTACAATAATGAGGAGTTGGTAGCGCGTAAAACTTCTCGAGGAAGCTATCCGCAGGCCGACGACATGAGGTAAGCAGGTACGTCAGATGGCATCGAGTGGCGTCAGGAGGTCGAACGGGGTCAATACTTGCACGCGGAGAAGTATGGACACGACGTGGGTGTTTTCTTGTGATACTTATGCAGAAAGGTCATCATGAGGAACAATTTTTGGGGCCACTTCACATGGTTGCGGGATGCATTATTTGGAAAAACTGAGTGCCAGGTGTGCGGATGATGCAAAAAGGTGACAACTATGCATTGCGAGGTCAGTTTTTGGCCTGTTCGGGGTCCGTTTGAGGTCATCTAAAAGGCCACGGGTGCCCAACTAATAAATCTAAGTGTGGGAACTGAAAAAACAGAGAGAAGACCAGAAAAAACGTGGAGAAGAGAGGAGGAACAGCCGCAAGTGTGTTTTTGCTATTTTTGGAGCATTTTTTGGCCCTAAACTGCTCATCCGAGGTCAAATTTGAGCACTGTGACATTGTACGGTGGGGTTTTTGGGCGTTCCGGACGCAATGGCGCTGTCCATTTTGCCAAATTCCTCACAGATTTTCTGCTGTTTTTCTGTGTAATCTTCTCTGGTGAGTGAAGCCTCCGCTTAACTTTGTGGTTGTATCTGGTGTATTTCCTCAATACTGTGTAAACTATTTGCCCCATTGGTGTTGGGCTGAGCTTCATTGAGTCTAAACAACAACAATTTGCCTCTTTTGAGTTGAATTGAGTGTGTGTGTGTGTGAGTGTGTATGTGTGAGTGTTGAGTGGGCAAGTGGAAAATCTCTCTCTTCTCACTCCGTCTGTGTGTTTCCTGTCTCGGCCAGGCTGGTTGTGTAAGCTGAGTGGTGCCCCATAATGTGTGTGTGTATCATTCTAAGAGTGTGTGTCGGGTCATTATAGAGGCGTTGTATGTGTTTCCATCCCGCTCACATTCTTTTGGCGCCCCCACGGAGGATCTTCTTCGAGTACCTTCTGCTTCGAGCTTCAAGCTTCGAGATTCGGGATTACAGGTTACAGGTTACAGTTTACAAGTTACAGGGACAGGTACAGGTACAAGTGATTCACATAGGTACAGGTAGCTGGAGTACAGTGATATACTAGCAGTGATGTCACTTGCAGTTGTTGTGGGTATGCATCACTTGGCGCCTATTTGAGCGCATTGTCTACTGGATTGTACGTTACTTGTGGAAACTGCCATTGTACGCATTTGTGGAGCCATACTTGGTTGTATTTGGCAATCCCAGCCATTTCTGAGTTTTGGTCTGGAAGATAGTCATTTCTGAGACTTGACTATACGCGATTTGCATTAGCCTTCGTGTGAGGGTTGATAGCGTGAGGTTTTTATTGAGCTGGGGGATTCTCAAATGTAGAGATCCTTTCGGTGATACAAGTAGCTGGAGCACCCTTTTTGTGACCTCGCCATAGGCTATGTACTAGTGAGTCCTACATGATGCTCGGGTTCTATTGTTGACAGTTTATGCATACATATACAATCTATATTTTGGGTTCCTACTGCTCTATTTCTAGGGAAACTCTGGCAAAAATTTTCCAAGTTATGATGGCTGGTTTTTTGGTCTTTTGAGCCATTTATGCTGTTATGCTGCTGAAATTTTGGCAAAATCAGAGGTTAAGTCAGGTGTGCCTTCTTGGGAGCTTCATGGTTGGCTTTAATGGATAATCAAAATGGCCCTCAATTCACTCCATTTCATTTAACTCAAAGAATCCAGATAAATGTTCATGTGTCCAGGATGATTTTTTTCCAGCAGCGCATAGTCTTTATGTTCGGGCCAAGAAGATTACGAGAGATCTTGGAATGCCCTTTGCCTGTTTTAATTCCGATGATCAACTATGAAAACTCATTTGATGTGCATGTGTTTGTCCTTATCTAAAGTTGAGCTCCATTGAAGTTTTTGGGGATTGGGTAGTCAAAAGTTTTGGGTTCTTGCACGTGTGTTCAAAGGGGTTCTCAAAGCATTGAAACTTGGGTAGCCATGGCTTTCTCTTATCCGGAGTTTCATGGAAGAAGTGATGAAGATGTGGAAGACTTTCTGGAAAAGATGGAGGTTTCCTGCATTAGCAACCAGATTCATGACCCTGCGCAGATGTTACGTGTTCTCCAAATTTGTTTGAAGAGTGATGCACGAGTTTGGTCCAAAGCATTTGAAGAGGAGTTGCGTGTAGCGGATCCACCTATAAGATTGAGTTGGGACAATCTACGACATGGGTTGGAAGTGGAGTTTGTGAAGATAGAAAGATCATGACAAAGTGTGGCAAGAAGTACAGGCTTTGGTGCAAAAGGAAGGTGAGCCAGTAGATGCGTACATACGTAAGTTTTCATTGGCATGGGAGCGAATGTGCAAGGCCTTAGCACCACAGGTACCCCCGCCTGACATGATGAAGAAGGACAAGTTCTTAGCTGGTCTTTGGGAGAATATACGTTGGAGAGTGGAGCTAAAGAAGCCTAGGACATATGAAGATGCACTAGAGGTAGCAAGGAACAAAGAGTGGAAGTTGAGGAAAATGAGCCAGTTAGGGGTGGAGTCTTTGCCATGAGGTCTGAATTTCAGCCTATAGAGTCTTTACAAGGTCACATGTCAGGGGTTCATCACGAACCAGTGGTTCCTGTTACTACTCAGGTTATGCCAGCAGTGGTCACTACACCAGTGCAAGATGATGGGCTAAGGCAAGACATGAGGCAAATGGTAGATTTGATGAAGAATCTCAGCCTAAACATGCTAGGTCAAGTGGGAAATAATCGAGGTCGAAGGAGGTTTGCAAATCAGCCAGGAGGTGAAGAAAGGCCTAGGAATGGTGTTGGACAAAGCAATGGTAGGTTTTGGAGGCATACGCCCACATGTTATAATTGTGGAGAGTTGGGTCACATCAGCCCGCAATGTGATAAGCCACCAAGGATGGGGGGAGACATGTATCCATTGCCAAGACATGTGCTAATAGGTCAAATGATTATGGCATCGAAATTAAGGGAGAGGAAGGAACCAGTGGACTGACCCAGGAGGAAAAGGGAAAGACAAAAGTGCTAAGTGTAGTCACCTTGGAGAAGGCATCAAAGCTAGAGGATACATTAGTGATTCCTATTGGGAAGAGGACCAGAGAGGATAAGGAAGGAAGAAGTGCCCCAGGTCCAAGTAAGAAGAAAGGAAAGAGCCATGAAGGCGAGGATGTCAAGGCCAAGAGGAAAAGGAGAGCTCGTCGAAAGTTTCATGTTTCAGATTTTCCAGTAGGGGATGGGTAATTAAGCTATGACTTGAAGGAGGATATGACGAGCAGGAAGGCAGATGTTACTTTTGGGCAGCTTATAGAGATGGTGCCTAAGCTAAAGCGACAGTGGAAGAGGATGGTTAACCCAATGGAGAAAGAGCCAGAGAGAGGTTCAGTAAAGGTGTTGGCAATGGATGAGCTACCAGACATTTGTCCAATAGTAGATGTGTGGCATAAAAGGAAAAATTTGGGACAAGGTTATGTGGATGGCGGAGCCCAAATATGCGTCATAACACACTCATGCGTTGAGAAGATGGGTCTCACAGTGGCTGGGGTGTCAGGTTTTCGGATCAGATTGGCAAACCATCAAAAAGTAAAATGCTTGGGTGTTGTAAAGAGCTTAGAAGTGGAGGCATATGATGCAAAGGCAGTGGTTGATTTTCATGTGATGCCAGCAGGGTTGGGAGCATATCCTATTATACTGGGTAGACCATGGTTACGTGCAGTGGGAGCTGTTCAAGATTGGCGACATGGTACGATTAGCCTCTATGGAAAGACAAGTACCAAGAAGCTTTATAATATGGACACAAGGAAACGATTAGAGGAGCTTTATGAAGATGAGGATGAGTCTAGTGATGAAGACTCTTCCACGGTGACAGATGAGGACAGTGATAGCACTACCAGCAGTGATGAGGATGCTGATGTTGCATTTCTTTTGATGGACAAAGAAATCCAGGAGTTTGGTTTAGTTGCATTTGCGAATGAGGTTGAAGATGAAAGTGAAGGGCCTTATGAAGTGATTGAAGGGCTGATGCAAACCAAGGTTGAGTTGTCAAAGAAGCAAGAATTGATGACACAAATGATCAGTGGAGACCTCTCAGCTATGGAGAAGGATATTTATTTGCACATGCTGGCTAGTTTTCCTGATTTGTTCATTACTTCATATGAAGAGATCAGAGGGTTCAAGGGCGAAGAGATGCATATAGAGCTGAAAGAAGGTGCTAAGCCAGTGCGGCAAAGGCTAAGAAGGATGGGTCAAGAGCAAATGGAAGCCTTGCGAGAAGAGGTGGACAAGTTGTTGAAGGCAGGGTTCATAGTCACTGTGGAGACCACAGAATGGGTGAGTCCAGTTGTAGTCAGTCCAAAGAAGGATGGGAAGTGGAGAATTTGTGTAGATTTTAAACCCTTAAATGCAGCCACTAAGAAGAACCCATATCCTCTTCCATTCATCGATCAGATCTTGGATTTAGTGGCAGGTTATGAGAGGTACAGTGTGTGTGATGGTTTTTCAGGCTATTTTCAATTGAAGATTGCTCTTAAAGACCGCACAAAGACGACTTTTATTATGCCATGGGGATGCTATTGCTACACAGTATTGCCATTTGGGTTGTCAAATGGACCTTCCTTCTATCAAGAGAGAGCAAATTGGGTGTTGGAACCATTCATTGGTAGTTGTGTTAAAGATTTTATGGATGACTTCTGTGTTTATAGCATTAGGGCTGAACACCATGAGAAGTTGCAGATGGTATTGGCTCGATATGATGAATGTGGAGGACAACTAAATCCAAAGAAATGTCATCTAGCACAGCCAAGGGTGAAGTTATTGGGCCATATGGTGTCAGAAAATGGCATTGAGGCTGATCCAGATAAGGTTAAGTCTAGTATTCTTCTTCCATCACCTACGAGTACGAAGCAATTGGCAACTTTTATACACAAAGTGAAGTACATGGCACGGTTTATTCCATTGTCTTCGCAGCTTCTTTATCCATTACAGCAAGTGGCAAAGCATGATCCATTGCAATGGGATGACAAGTGTGAAGAAGTGTTTCAAGAGGTGAAAGAGGTGTTAGGGGGGTTGTCAGCCATGCAGGCTCCTGATTGGGAGAAAGTGTTTTATGTAAATCCATCAGTAGGGGATGATGCCATTGGAGCCATGCTATTGCAAAAGGTGAAGGGCAGCCATTATATGAGGCCGGTGTATTGTGCAAGCCGAGTGAAGTTGGTAGCGGAGAGAAAGTTCTCGGAAGTAGAGCTAGTGATGACCAGTGTAATATTTGCTTGTCGACGATTTCGTCATTACCTACTACCACGGCCTTTTGTTTTCTTGACGAGTTATACCTTTTTGCCACAGTTAATTAATGGTACTAACATGTCAAATGTGGTAAAGAAATGGGTAATTGAGCTGCAAGAGTTTGAGTTCTCTTTTCTAGTGGAAGATAGTACAAGGGCTACCCTAGCTGATTTGTTGACCTACAAGGAGAATCCCCTTATTGTTAAGGAAGAGGTGGTGAGAAAGGTAGTTGAAGAAGTTCCATAGATCAGCAATGCACATGTGTTGTTCTTTGATGGTTCATACAGAAAGAGCCATGATGCAGCTTCAGGGGGTATAGCACTTTATGATCCAAAGGGGAAGCTAGTATGCAAGAGAGGGTTCAAATTGGATGCTCATAGTAACAATGAGGCTGAATATGCTACTCTGGAATCCGGATTACACATTTGTTTGAAGCATGGGGTTCGAAGGTTGAGCATAAAAGGTGATGCCTTGTTAGTGGTGAAGCAAGTGCTGGGTGTGTGGAAGACCAAGAACACCTCATTGAAGGAAATGTACTTCAGAATTAAAGGCCTGTTAAAAAATTTCAAAGCATGGATCATCAGACACATTGAACGTGCTCTAAATGGAGAGGCACATGAAGCAGATCAAGGCATGATTGGGGAGCTATTTGTGTTGAGGACCACTTTACCTCTTTATCATGGCCGGGAAAGTTTGGCTCAAGAAGAGGAGTTTTTGCTAACAGGAATCATTCCAAAGGAGATTCAGAAGTCTAAGAAGTATGGCTTTGTGCATAGAGCCTACAGGTACAAATTGATTGGTGATGTCTTATACATGAAAGGGGTTGATCTCGTGTTGAGACGTGTACCTTGGCGGGAGGAGCTTTACAGAGTGTTGGAAGAGAATCATGAAGGCGCATGTGGTGGCCATTTTGCTCTAAAGAATCACCTTGCATAAGATTTTGCAAGAGGGGTATGTATGGCCTAGTTTGCACAAGGATGTTCACCATTGGTGTAGGTCTTGCAATAGGTGTCAAGAATTTGGGAAGAGAGTGTTGAAGCCAAAGCTACGAAAAACCATTATGGCGTTTGATGTGTTTGAAAAGTGGGGGATTGATGCAATAGGCCCGTTACCTATCACAAGCAGGGGCAAAAGCTATATCTTGACGGCAGTGGACTATCTTTCTAGATGGGCAGAGGCTATAGCAGTAAAAAAGATCACTGCAAAGGATGTTGCAAAATTTGTGTATGATGAAATATGTTGCAAGTTTGGGGTGCCACTGAAGATACTTTCAGATAAGGGGCCTGGCTTTAGAGCTAAACTGCCAGATTTTTTATGTGCAAAGATGAAGATTAGGCATCAACATACCACTCCTTATTACCCGCAGTGTAATAGCTTAAATGAAAGATTCAATGGTGAGTTGGTACAAATTCTTTCTAAAGTGACAGAGCACCAAGGAAAGAATTGGGATTTGGAATTGCCTAGTGGATTATGGGCTTACCGTACTTCGGTGAAGACAGGTACAGGGTTTACTCCATTTCATTTGGTGTATGGAAAGGAAGCACTATTGCCTGTGGAAGTAGAGTTGCTTGCGGTCAAGATGTTAGAGAAGTTGCTTGGGCCGCCTAGTGATGCATTCAAAGAGAGGCTCTTGCAGTTACAAGAGGTCCAGTTGGATAGGATGAGCGCATTGGAGCATTATGGGAAGATGCAGGATAAGGCTTTGGCAAAGATAAATGAAAAGGTCAAAAGTAAGGGTATCAACTGTAAGCTGGATAACACCTTCCAAAAGAAGTGTCAAATTAAGTGGGAAGGCCCTTTCAAGGTAGTGGAGTGTTTTCCAAATGGCACATATGAGCTGGCTAACGTGGATGGTGTTCTACATAAGTCAAGGGTAAATGGATTGCGTCATAAATTGTATCATGCTAGATTGATGATGGTGGAGCAAGATGAGTTGTCTGTGGATCAAGCAGTGTTGGTGAGGGATGAGGAGACCTGTGATGCGGCGAGTCTCATATCTCTCTTTGCCGCTGTTGATCATGAATGATCTAGCAGGCTAGGGGATGGGCAAATTATGTCAGGAGTTTTTTGGAGCAAGAGATTGCGCATATGTACATATACATGCATGGTGCATCAAATAAAGAATTGCCCATTTTTCAGAGCCAGGTGGTTACGTGGGGCCCACATGTGTACATGTAGGACAAGGTGTACATAGTGCATCGATTTTCACTATTACCAGTACCACTGTGTTTTTTCTACAATAAGGAGGAGTTGGTAGCGCGTAAAACTTCTCGAGGAAGCTATCCGCGGGCCAACGACATGAGGTAAGCAGGTACGTCAGATGGCATCGAGTGGCGTCAGGAGGTCGAACGAGGTCAATACTTGCACGCGGAGAAGTATGGACACGACGTGGGTGTTTTCTTGTGATACTTATGCAGAAAGGTCATCATGAGGAAAAATTTTTGGGGCCACTCCACGTGGTTGCGAGATGCATTATTTGGAAAAACTGAGTGCCAGGTGTGCGGATGATGCAAAAAGGTGACAACTATGCATTGTGAGGTCAGTTTTTGGCCTGTTCGGGGTCCGTTTGAGGTCATCTAAAAGGCCACGGGTGCCCAAATAATAAATCTAAGTGTGGGAACTGAAAAAACAGAGAGAATACCAGAAAAAATGTGGAGAAGAGAGGAGGAACAGCCGCAAGTGTGTTTTTGCTGTTTTTGGAGCATTTTTTGGCCCTAAACTGCTCATCCGAGGTCAGATTTGAGCACTGTGACATTGTAGGGTGGGGTTTTTGGGCGTTCTCGACGTAATGGCGCTGTCCATTTTGCCAAATTTCTCACAGATTTTTTGCTATTTTTCTGTGTAATCTTCTCCGGTGAGTGAAGCCTCCGCTTAACTTTGTGGTTGTATCTGGTGTATTTCCTCAATACTGTGTAAACTATTTGCCCCATTGGTGTTGGGCTGAGCTTCATTGAGTCTAAACAATAGCAATTTTCCTCCTTTGAGCTGAATTGAGAGTGTGTGTGTGTGAGTGTGTATGTGTGAGTGTTGAGTGGGCAAGTGGGAAATCTCTCTCTTCTCACTTCGTTTGTGTGTTTCCTGTCTCGGCCAGGCTGGTTGTGTAAGCCGAGTGGTGCCCCATAATGTGTGTGTGTATCATTCCAAGAGTGTGTGTCGGGTCATTATAGAGGCGTTGTGTGTGTTTCCATCCCGCTCACAACGTAAGCCATTCACAGTATTTCGTAGCTTTTGGCGTCGTCGATCTGCGGCCTAATTTCATCATAACTAGGAATTTACATGTTCAAATAAAAAACTAAGCATAGGCGGGGTATTGGGGCATCAGTGCTAAGCATTTAGATGCATTCTGGGTCAAAAACGACTAGGTCAAAAATCCACTGCTATTAATAATTACGATTTTGGAACTTGACCGAAAGTGGAGTTTGAGGCCATAGGCATGTGTGCTTAGGTCTTATAAACTTGTCCTAGAAGTTTTGTTACGTTCGGATGTCATTTGATGCTGTAACGGATATGATTTGCTTGCCGATGAGCATTGGCTTTTGGTGATTTCAGTCACTTGAGTATAGCTTGAGTTAGATCCGAGTTGTTAGTTGTTTTCCAAGAGACTGACAACCTCTTGTAGCCTCTATGCACTAGTCGACTCAACTTCGTCTCATGGTTTGACAAATTAATTGTGGTTCTCGCTAATATTGCAATAAGATAGGATGGTGAGGTTAGACATGCGCCCCACACCATTTCCAACAAAGGGTGTAATGTTGTCTTGATCTTTTGAGTCCATTCTCGATTTTGGTTTCCTAGGATTACGGTGATGTTTTGCTTCTTGTACATCACCCTACTCGTGCTCCATCATGTGCAATCTCTCCCACCAGTCAGTGTGTCTTGTTTTCGAGCGTACCTCTCTTGTGCACACACTAATGATTAATGATTAGGACTCTTTTCTATCGTGAACGGTTATCACACTACCATTTCATGTTGATTACCTAGAGGGAATTTCATGTTTGCTACCCTAGGCCATGCATGTTTGTGTCCTAGCCGCATTTACGCTAGGTGGTTCCCCTTCCTATCCATAGTGATGCGTGTTTTTTATGACCCCTCTTAAAACCACAATTTTGGCATTGTCAGCAACCAAAAGGAAGAAGCTCCTCTCAACCAAGAAGGCTCTAGTGCATGTATAACAATGTTGGGTGTTGCCAAGTCATCTTGGTAATGATCAGAATTAGCAAGGTAAAAGTGTTTCCCAGATGCGACCACCTAAGCTTGCACTGCTAAGGATTACAACAGAAGTAGAATGATCACAGCAAGAAGTGTGAAGCAATGGATCAACAAGAGTGAACCTTGCTCACTAGAGGGGTTTTTGGCACTTGAGGTTTGGCTAAACCTTGTACAAACTCAACAAATAAAAATAAAATCAGTTTTGGAAGTGGATCTATTACTAGGAAAATGTTCATTTTTGGTAAGGGATTTCGGCATGGTTTTGGCACACGGATGAGCTTTATATGGGAAGGAGCCCTAAACAAAGTTGAAACCCATGGAAAAAAGGAACTTGGAGTTGGTTTCACCTATGGTATAAATGAAACTTGAAGGGCCAAGTGGTGGGATCCACTACCTAGGTATTTCCTATTATGTAATTGCCATGTGTACATAATATCTACTAGTCTTACAAATAAGATGCCTTAGTGATATCATGGGCCCGTGGGGCCTCTTGAGGTGTCATCACACATGTGATGCATAATGAAGAAGTCCAAAAGGAGCATCATGCATGGTGGGTCACCTCACTTTTGGCTCATAAGGAAAAGAAGGAAATGCCAAGCCAATTTTCTTCATTTTTCTCCATTTTCTTGAGGGAAATGATTCCCCCCACCCCCAAAGGTCACCCTAGACCCCCCTCCATGCCCTCCCCTTGTCCTCTATCAACAAAATTCGAGCAAAGAAAGTGGGGCCCCATATTGGAGCCATTTGTGGGGTGAAAAAAGTCATTTTTTTTGTCATATTCATCACCTAGTCTTTCCCCCTTTCACCCTAGCCACCTTCTTGCTCACACACACACTTAACATTATTCAAAATTCTATCACTTTTCACTCCTAATAAGTCCTCTCAAGCTTCCATGGCTGCACTTCATCTTCCTCCTCTTACTAGTGTGTGTATGCACTAGTTAATTACACACACTACTATCACTAAAATCCTACACATATTGAGGGTCCATAATGGATTTCTATTCTCTATTATAACCTCTACCTAATTACATAAAAATCACTCACAGAAAAACTTAAAACAACTCCATAGCTTCACCCCTCTCCACCCAATTCTCATTCATCCTCACACACATGTATCTATCCCTCTAAGCATGGCCCATTCCTCTCTCCTTTTCACCACAATTTGTGAGATAGGTGCTAGTCATTCCACAACCTCCAAAGAAGAAGGTGAATTTCTGCATATAATGACCAAGAATCAACCTCTGAAGTGGCAAGGTGAAGCTTCAAGGTGAAGGCATCAAGAAGGTCAAGGTGGCAGCTCCCAGGGCATCCCAACTTGCCCCCCAATTCAAGCCCTTAATTGTAATTTTCACTAATTGTAATGAGGTGGGAGAGGTTATATAAAGAGCCCCCCATCTCAGCCCAAAGAGACTTGAGCCCCTCTCCATTGTAGCATGCTCTAATTAGTCTCTTTGTGCACCTCTAGGCTACCAACGTTTTGGCAGGGTGATAGTGTTTACATTCCCATGATTGTAGCTAGCATGCTTGATTTGTGTGGATGCTTCATGTGTGTAATCACTCCCTTGGTGGAGGTGTGAAGGTTTTCCATTTGATTTCCCCTTAATGAATGATTAATGCTCAAATTTTTATTTTGTTGTGATGAATGCATTTACATTGGTGTGGGTGCGTGTAGCAAGTTTTGTTAAGGCTTGATCAAGGAAATCCTAGTATTACGTGTTTCATCCTTCTCCCACATCCATTATCAAGCACATTTATTCCACTTTTTCTCTTCTTTTTCCTTTCTCCCTTTTCCTTCCCCTCTACGTCACCCTCATACGTATATTTTCTCCACATGCATAATTGCAACCATTTGTACGGTTAGCCAAGAGAGGTTTTGAAATAGGCACCCCTTCAAACCTCTCACTCCAATAATTCATTCCTTGGATCCTTGTTGGTGGCTCTCTTCCTTTATCTCTCTCTCTCTCTCTCTCTCTCTCTCTCTCTCTCTCCATTAAGGTTGGTTGAAGGTGTGTGTGAGCACAACTCCTTCCATATGCTCAGGTGATTCTCTCCCATAAAGATGTCATTCTCAACAATAGAGAGTCAACTCTACTAGCTCTTGGTCACGTCCTAGCTGCATAAAACTCTAGGTGGTGCCCCTTCAATACCCCCTTATCGTGAGGCATCCAAGTAGTACCTTGGTGTAGAGGCCACCGGGTGCATTTTGTGTGCTTCATTTTGGTGTCCCCACTGAGGAGGGCTACATAGACCTTCAGTTCAGAAACAATGAAGGTGTGAAATTTTAAACATGGACGAGTGGCGTGAGGAATTTTCAAATTGGAGGACAGAGGAGGAGGAGGCTCTAGAGGCCCTAAAAACTTTCATCGAGATCTTGTTGCCTGGCTGTAGAGTCATCGACATTCAAGAAGTAAGTCCTTGCTTTATTCGAGATCTTGTTTCCTGGCTGTAGAGTCATCGACATTCAAGAAGTAAGTCCCTCTCCTTGCTTTATTCGTGATCATCGCCAATGAAAAAAGAATGAGGAGAAGAGCTTGATTTACCTCTCCTCTTAACCTATGAATACTCTAATAACCCCCGATGCACACACAGTTGAAATTCTCTACATCAATATACATGACAACATCGTAATGCACATTAAAGGAAGAGAGAGTACTACTAGACCTCTCTTTCCTAAAAAGGTAATTAAGAAAAGGAAGATCACATCCACACCTAAGTGGCCTAAAGCTGTAGCACGTGCTCAAGCGTGAAGGTGACATTTGGTCCCATCTCATTTAGTGGGGGTTACATGACCACTTTTGGCAAGAAAAAGGCCAGTGAGCAACCAGCTTCAACATCAAACCTACAACCATGAATTTCACCCCTAAACCCTCATGAAGCAAAGAGGTGGAGGCTTGTGCCTATAAGATTGCCGCTCGTATGCGTGTGCTCCCAGTGCACTTTGTGAATCTAGATGCCACCAGTCCTAAGCCAACCTCCTGTCTGCGTGAAGATTTCTTTGGATACTGTCCAAAGTTCTTTGGTGATCGGTGAAGAGCCTTCCCGCTTTACCTTTGTTGCTAATTTTCAAGAAGTTATCTCATTCTAAAGAGACTATCCTTGCTGATGATGTTTTTCACATTAAAAATGTAACTTTTATTCGTCATGCCGATTATGGAAATAGCATTCAACTACTACTTGCAAAAAGGCTTGGCATAGCAAGAAGTGCCACCATCACCCCCTACATCTTCACAAACGTGTCAAGAAGAGTAGAAGTGATCCAAGGTGCCAACCTTCTGTGGTTGATCAGGCTCATTGGTCCAAAGATGGTGCAACTAAGCTAGTTTATTTGTGTGGGTAAGTATGGATGCCAATAATAACAATAATGATCCACGGATGTTTCCTTTCTATTTTGTTTGTCATACGTGTGTTAATATATGTATTGATAGGACATTATTCTATCATCAAAGAATAGCTTGTTGTTTGGAGCTGAAAGACTTGGGGAAATCTTGCGCTCTCCTCATCCTGTCATTTTACCCTTAGTAGATTATTACCACTCCTTTGATGTGTCAGTATTCATCCTATTTTGAGCTAGCTATGCTAAAGCTCCAAATTGTACTTATCATACTCTACTTTCAATAAATTGGAGCTGTTTTTGTAATTGTGTACTCTCTCAGTTACATTATGGCCTTCCCTAATTTTTATGGTAAGCCTGGGGAGGTTGCTTCAGACTTTTTGGATAATTTGGAAATGGAATTTTTAGTGTCAGGAAGGGATGATGAGGCCACAAAGCTAAGGGCATTTCCACTAGTCTTAAGTGAAGGTGCTAAAGTATGGTATCAAACTTTGGCACCCAAAGAAAGAAGAGACTGGGAAGCCTTAAAAACGGCCTTCATCGAAGAATTTTGCCATCATGAGCCTCCAGAGGAGATATGGAGACAACTCTTAGAGCTACGCCAAACATCACCCAATGACTATAGAAGCTATGAAGGGAAGTTTTCCAACCTGTGGGAGAAGTGGTGTGCATCACTAGGCGAAGGGGAAAGGGCACCAAGTGCCTAAAGAAGGGCTGTTTCCTAGCAGGGCTTTACCCCATCCTTCGAGAAAAGGTAAAAGGTAAATTCCTAGACACCTTTGATAAAGATATGAATTATGCAAGGGAGAAGGATAGGAAATTAAAGCTCCAAGCTCAGCTACAAGGAGGAATGGAGCCTCCACCGCTAGCTCAACCTACGGCAAGGGTAGTAGCAGGGACAGGAGCAACAGACCAAGAGTCCTCTCAACAAGAGCTGCTTCAACAAATCACCAATCAGCTAGAGATCTTGTCCATCAATTTGGTTCAAGGTGTAAGGGCTCCCCAGCCAGGAAATGAACGAAATAGACAAGAAGGACATAGGCAAACCCATGAGTACATTTGCTATAATTGTGGAGAGGTAGGTCACGGCATGTATTATTGCCCTCACCCACAACGCTATCAAGGAAATGGTAATCAAAGACGACCTCCCTGCCAACAAGTCACCCCTCCTCAAGCAAGGCCGCCAAATGGAAAAAATGCACATGTGGCTCCACCAATTCAAATATTGAGACCCCCTCCTCCACCACCACAAGCACCAGCAGAGATCCCTCCACTACCATTAGGTGGGGAGGATAGGGCTGTCATAAGTCTTGACAATGGTAAGGATAAAGGGAAAGAAAAAATTGGAGGAAGCTGTTTCCATGCCAATAAAGAGAGTTAGGAGACAAAGAACTGATGAAATGGAAGCTTCAGAGCCAGATAAAGGGAACGAGGGTTCCTCCCAAGTGATAGGAGACAAGAAAAGGAAGAGTAGGTCAAGGAGGCACATAGGAGTAGAAGACTTTCCACTTGGGGTGGGATCCATATCCTATGATCTCATAGCAGATGTGAGTAAGCAAGGCCCAAAGATCTCATGGCAGCAACTCCTCCACTTTTCCCCAAAGATGCGTAGAACCTGGTCTAAGATGGTTAGCAATAGGAGGGCTAAGGAAAAGTCAGTTGGGTCCATTAGTGCAAGAGGCATGAAGGATATAGTGCCAGTCATTGATGCAAAGATTAAGAGTTAGCGAGCCTCCAATGTGTATGTGGATGGTGGAGCCGAGATTTGTGTTATGACAGAGAAATTGATGCATAGGTTGGGTTTGGAAGTAAATGAGCAAACTTCCTTACAAGCTAAGATGGAAAATAATGGAAGGGTGTCTTGTGTGGGAAAGGTTAATGGAGTGAAGGTTTCAGCTTTTGGTGTGGCAGTCTCAATTGATGCTTATGTGATCCCAACTAAGGGGGAGGGCTACCCATTAATTCTTGGAAGACCTTGGCTTATGGCTATGAAGGCCAGGCAAGATTGGGAGACAGGTTCCCTTGAGTTGCACCCAAATCATAAGGCTGATGGCAAGCAACAAAAATTTTTGTATGACATGAAGCAAGGTAGACAACAAGACCTGGATATGGAGACTTCGGTGGACGAATGGCGCACAAGCAACTTCTCTTCGTCTGAGGGTGATTCATCTGAGGAGGATGCTAGTTCTTTGGAGGTAATGGGTATAGTACTACGAGACCCTGAAGGAGAGGGTAGTCAAGACTCTCTAAACAAGGAGGAAGTCACAGGCCTAGAGGAGATGTTAGCTAAAGACCTACCAGAAGAAGAAAAAGGACCCTATTTGTAGGTACTAAAGAAGCATGCTAGTCTCTTCATAAATGATTATGAACACATTAAGGGAGTAACAGTGACTCAACACCATATCCAATTGAAAGAAGGTGCCAAGCCAGTGGTGCAAAGACTTAGGAGATTAGGGCTAGTGCAACAAGATGCGCTCTTAAAGGAAGTGAAAAGATTACTCAATGCAGGATTTATCTACCCAATGGAAGATTCCGAGTGGGTGTCCCCGGTTGTGGTAATACAAAAGAAAAATGGGACGTGGAGGGTGTGTGTTGATTACAAGCCTCTAAATGCAGGCACAAAAAGGGACCATTTTCCTTTGCCTTTCCAAGATGAGATACTAAATGAAGTGGCTGGTCATGAAAGGTACACAGTGTGTGACGGGTACTCAGGCTACTTCCAGATCAGAATTGCAGATGAAGATCAAAGGAAGACTACCTTCATAACGCCCTGGGGTGTTTTGCTTACAGAGTTATGCCTTTTGGCTTAACTAATGCCCCAGCTACTTTCCAAAGGTTTATGAACTTGATGTTTCAACCCTACTTTGGTGAATTCATACGAGTCTTCATTGATGAATTTTGCATTTACAGCTCTAGGGAAGTGCATCTTTCCAAGGTTGATGAAGGCTTCACCTGTCTGGCCCAATTGGGTGGGTAGTTAAATAAAGACAAGTGCCATATAGGTGAGAGTAAGATCACTCTACTAGGCCATGTTGTGTCTCAAGATGGTATTCAGGCTGACCCTAAAAAGGTAAAGACATTGTTAGCCTTACCTACTCCTTCAAACGTGAAGCAGCTAGTCTCCTTCATTCAAAAGGTTCGCTACATGGGACGATTCATACATCTCCTTTCTCAGGCAATCTATCCTTTGCAACAGCTCACTAAACACACTACATTGGCATGGAGTGAGGAGGGTGAAAGGTGCTTTCAAGAAGTTAAAACCATTTTGAGCTCATTGCCTATCATCCTGCAGCCCACATGGGGTGAATTATTCTATGTGAATCCTAGTGTAGACCCAGAAGCTCTAGGAGATGTTTTGATGCAAAAAGACCCAAAGACGTCTCTCATGAGACCAATTTACTTCTCTAGTAGAGTGATGACAGCTCCTGAAAAGGGTTTCAACGCAACTGAGCAATTGGTGCTAGCTTTTAAGTTTGCAGTGGAAAAGTTTTGGGCTTACTTGCTTCCGAGACAATTCGTGGTGATCACAACTGACGAGGTCTTTCCATATACCCTACAACACATGGAGTTGTCTCAAAGAATAGCAAAGTGGGAGGTGCAACTTCAAGAGTTTGACTACACACTATAGGTAGAGGATTCCACCCGTGCTTGTTTGGCAGACATCTCGGGGGGTTCACTATGTGTAAGACTACCATATCACGTGTGTTCAAGACATGTTTGTAAAACCCCTTATCTGTGAATTTTGTTAAGAATATAATGTACCCTTTTATTTTAAAATCTGTAAGTTATTTTTAAATTTGAAAAAATAATACCCTTATGTATATATATTTCTGTAAGTTTTGAGAACTTTAAATACCCTTCTGTTGAACTCACGCGATAGGTTACATTTTTATTAGGTGACCTCCCCGGGGCAGACGTCCTCACACAAAGTGTTATGAGATGATCAAGAAAGAGTCACCTAGTAAGGTACCACCTATCTCGGAGCCTGAAATTCTATTAGGGGCACACAATCTATATTTTGATGGAGCTTACAAGAGAACAAAAGACAAGGCATCAGCAGATATAGTGATACTAGGTCCAGAAAAGGAGAGAAATTTTGCAAAATGGTTTCACCTAGAACAGGTTCATTCTAACAATGAGGCAGAGTACCATGTCCTTGTTTTAGGGTTACAATGTTGTCTTTCTCAAAGCATCACAAAGCTAAACGTTTTTGGTGACTCCATGTTGATTGTTAAGCAAATGGTTGGCGTATGGGCCTGTAAAAATGACAAATTGTCTAATAAGATGAGTAAAGCAAAGGCCTTGTTGAAGGGTTTTAAAGAAGTTCGAGTTCACTTTGTACCTCGAGATCAAAATCGAGAAGCAGAAGCCTTAGCTGAAGACCTACAAACTCTCATGGTAGGTGATGTCCTTGTGAAAAGTCCTTTATACCAGGGAAAGGAGGAGCTGCATGATTTACTTTACTTTCTTGAGCATTGTGAAGCCCTCTGGTATGAGTAAAAGTGAACTCAAGTGGCTGACAAAAAAGGCTACCAGATATAGTTTGGTAAGTGAGGACTTGTATTGTAAGGGGAAAGATAATGTCATGAGGAGAGTTCCCTCATCCCAAGAGATCAAGGATATTTTGTTTAGCTGTCATGAAGGTGTGTGTGGTGACCACTTTGCACAAGAGATCACTAGCAGGAAGACCTTACAAGCAGGGTTTATATGGCCTAGCCTCCATTGAGATGTACAACAATGGTGCCGCACATGTGAGGTTTGCCAAAAAGCCGGACCAAGGCGTCTTGCTCATGAAAATCAGTACCCAATTAAAACCTACGGGCCTTTTGAAAAATGGGGAATAGATGCAATAGGGCCACTACCCTGCACCCAATCAGGAAAGGAGTACATCATTATGGGGGTGGAATATATGACCAGATGGACAGAAGCTCGACCCACAAAGCGCATCACAGCCAAGGATGGGAGTGATTTCATCTTTGAGTGCATTTGTTGCCATTTTAGCACACCTTTGGAGATTCTCTCCGATAGGGGACCGGGATTTCGAGCTGATTTAGTCGGGCAATTGATGAGCAAGCTGAAAATCAAGCGTAGGCACTCAACGCCATACTATCCTCAATGCAATGGTCTTGTGGAGAAGGTAAATGGTCTTATATGTAAAATCATCACTAAGCACATGCATTTACATCCTAAGGCATGGGAAAAACACTTAGATGCAACACTTTGGGCTTATAGAACATCCTTTAAAACATCCTTGGGGTATACACCCTTTCACTTGGTTCACGGGCAAGAGGCACTACTACCTATAGAAGTGGAGATAGCAAGCCTCCGAGTTCTAAAGGCACATCAAGAAGATAGTCAAGAGAAACAGGTGGAGAGAAGAATCATTGATTTGGAGAGGGTAGGGCTAGATCAAGAATCAGCAGTGAAATACTATGCGGCTCAGGCAAAGAAGGAGCGAAGGAATTTCAATCGCAACCTTGTCAAGAAAGACATCAAGGAAGGATCTTTAGTGCTCAGATAGGACAATCGCTTTGATTGCAGAAAGGATGGTAAGTTCTTGCTCAAGTGGGAGGGCCCTTTTGTAGTGATACAGAGGTTCTCAAATAGCAGTTACCAGCTAGGTGACTTAGATGGTAAATTATATCAAACCCCAGTAAATGGTTGGCGATTGAAGGCCTACCACTGTCGTCTTTCACGACGATATGTTGGTGGGATCAATGATAGGATTGGTTAAGAGGAGAGCTCATCATATTTGAGCTCCAACTAAGATACCAACCATGTACATAGTTTATTTCAAAAAAAAAAAGAAAAAAAAGAAAAAAGAAAAAAATGATACCAGCAGTGAGAGCGGATATTGACAATGGATGGGGTATGGCTTTCAAGGGTTTAGGAGACCAATTTTTTGTCATGGGTGGATACAATCATTCATTAAAAAGGGCTAAAAAACAAATAGGATGCAGCAATCAAAGGGCAGCTACATGGCAAAGGAAAGGGTCATGATAGAAGTTCAAGATAGAACGTTCGCATATCAAAGGCTTTCATCTACTGTTCAATTGCTTCAAGATTGCAGGTGTGTAATGCACTCCAAAACACACCATATTACACCTCCTATGGCTAGAGGCATAAAATACCTCTAGCTTTAGGGGGAGGGTTATATGATGCGTGTTTCTTATGACCCCTCTTAAAACCACAATTTTGGCATTGCCAGCAACCAAAAGGAAGAATCTCCTCTCGACCAAGAAGGATCTAGTACATGTATAACAATGTTGGGTGTTGCCAAGTCATCTTGGTAATGATCATAATTAGCAAGGTAAAAGTGTTTCCCAGATGCGACCACCTAAGCTTGCACCGCTAAGGATTACAATAGCGAGTAGAATGATCACAGCAAGAAGTGTGAAGCAATCGAGCAACAACAGTGAACCTTGCTCACTAGAGGGGTTTTTTGGCACTTAAGGTTTGGCTAAACCTTGTATAAACTCAAGAAAAAAAAAAAAACTTTTAGCTGTGGATCTATTACTAGGAAAATGCCCATTTTTGGCAAGGGATTTTGGCATGGTTTTGGCACACGGATGAGCTTCATATGGGAAGGAGCCCTAAACAAAGTTGAAACCCATGGAAAAAAGGAACTTGGATTTGGTTTCACCTATGGCATAAGTGAAACTTGAAGGGCCAAGTGGTAGGATCCACTACCTAGCTATTTCCTATTATGTAATTGCCATGTGTACATAATATCTACTAGTCTTACAAATAAGATGCCTTAGTGACATCATGGGCCCGTGGGGCCTCTTGAGGTGTCATCACACATGTGATGCATAATGAATAAGTCCAAAAGGAGCATCATGCATGGTGGGTCACCTCACTTTTGGCTCATAAGGAAAAGAAGAAAATGCCAAGCCAATTTTCTTCATCTTTCTCCATTTTCTTGAGGGAAATGATTCCCCCACCCCCCAAAGGTCACCCTAGACCCCCCTCCACTCCCTCCCCTTGTCCTCTATCAACAAAATTCGGGCAAAGCAAGTGGGGCCCCATATTGGAGCCATTTGTGGTGGAAAAAGTCTTTTTTTTTTGTCATATTCATCACCTAGTCTTTCCCCATTTCACCCTAGCCACCTTCTTGCTCACACACACACTTAACATTATTTAAAATTCTATCATTTTCCACTCCTAATAAGCCCTCTCAAGCTTCCATGGCTGCACTTCATCTTCCTCCTCTTACTAGTGTGTGTATGCACTAATTAATTACACACACTACTATCACTAGAATCCTACACATATTGAGGCTCCATAATGGATTTCTATTCTCTATTATAACCTCTACCTAATTACATAAAAATCACTCACAAAAAAACTTAAAACAACTCCATAGCTTCACCCCTCTCCACCCAATTCTCATTCATCCTCACACACATGTATCTATCCCTCTAAGTATGGCCCATTCCTCTCTCCTTTTCACCACAATTTGTGAGATAGGTGCTAGTCATTCCACAACCTCCAAAAAAGAAGGTGAATTGCTGCAAATAATGACCTCAAGTGGCAAGGTGAAGCTTCAAGGTGAAGGCATCAAGAAGGTCAAGGTGGCGGCTCCCAGGGCATCCCAATTTGTCCCCCAATTCAAGCCCTTAATTGTAATTTTCACTAATTTTAATGGGGTGGGAGAGGCTATATAAAGATCCCCCCATCTCAGCCCAAAGAGACTTGAGCCCCTCTCCATTGTAGCATGCCCTAATTAGGCTCTTTGTGCACCTCTAGGCTGCCATCATTTTGGCAGGGTGATAGTGTTTACATTCCCATGATTGTAGCTAGCATGCTTGATTTGTGTGTGTAATCACTCCCTTGGTGGAGGTGTGAAGGTTTTCCATTTGATTTTCCCTTACTGAATGATTAATGCTCAAATTTTTATTTTGTTGTGATGAATGCATTTACATTGGCGTGGGTGCATGTAGCAAGTTTTGTTAAGCTGGCAATCCTAGTATTACGTGTTTCATCTTTATCCCACATCCATTATCAAGAACATTTATTCCCCAGTTTCTCTTCGATCTCTTTCCTTTCTCCCTTTTCCTTCCCCTCTCCGTCACCCTCATACGTATATTTGCTCCGCATGCATAATTGCAACCATTCGTAGGGTTAGCCAAGAGAGGTTTTGAAATAGGCACCCCTTCAAACCTCTCACTCCATTAATTCATTCCTTGTATCCTTGTTGGTGGCTCTCTTCGTCTCTCTCTCTTTCTCTCTCTCTCTCTCTCTCTCTCTCTCTCTCTCTCTCTCTCACCATTAAGGCTGGTTGAAGGTGTGTGTGAGCACAACTCCTTCCATATGCTCAAGGTGATTCTCTCCCATAAAGATGTCATTCTCAACAATAGAGCGTCAATTGTACTAGCCTTTGGTCGCGTCCTAGCCGCATAAAACGCTAGGTGATGCCCCTTCAATACCCCCTCACCGTGAGGCATCCAGGTAGTACCTTGGTGCGTTTTGTGTGCTTCACATAGGATCACTCCCACCTCGAGATGATGCTTGGGGATGTTTAGGCTATATATGTGTGGTGTAGAGGCCACCCCATATGGCAAGTCATTTCCGGCCATCAGCACTAGCTAAGATTGAAGAGGAAATCACAAACATAACCTCAGAGGAAGAAGAAAGTGACTTCACCCCACTAAAGAAGATTCCTCTATAAAAGTGGTGGTGGGTATTAAATCTTTTAGTCATATGAAAAAAGAAGCACAACCATGAGAGAAACCACAAGGACATAATGAGGAGATGATAAGAGGGTATGGTATCCAAAACCCTCACACACATGATGAAAGGGTGGAGTATAAATAAATGTTTAAAAAACAAACAAATGTTATAGAAACAAACAAATGTTACCGTACAAACAAAGGGTGGATTACAAACAAATGTTATAGAAATTCTTTCAAAGACTACATTGATGTGAAAGGAGTTGATGGTATCCACCAACAACAAATTGAGCTATAAAGCTAGAAAATCACCCTCTAGCACAAAAGCTACAAAGGTTAGGTGTTGTAAAAGAGAATAAAGATTTTAAAGGAGGTAAAAAACCTACTATTGACAGGTTTCATCTACTTAGTGGACAATTCAGAGTGGGTATTCCTAGTGGTGGTGAATCCAAAGAAGATGGAGAGTGGGGGTATGTGTGGACTGTCAACCATTTAATGAAGAAACTTAGAGAAGGGACCGCTTCCCTCTTCCTTTCCAAGGTGAGATTCTAAAAGAAGTAGAAAGACATGAAAAGTACACTCCTTGTGATGGTTTCTCAGACTATTTCCAAATACTCATTTCAAAGAAAGTTCACAAGAAGACCACATTCATTACATCATGGGGTGCATTGCATTTTGTCTTACCTAATGCACCAACCACTTTTCAATGGTTATAAGTTATGTGCTCCAAGTTGTTTTTGGGAAGTTGATAAAGGTCATCATCGATGCCTTTTGTATCGCCCAAAGTATTTACATGTGCAAAAGGTAGAAGGAGGATTACAGTGCTTAAATAACCTTGGAGGGAAGCTCAACCTAGACAAGTTCCACATTATGGAAAATAAGGTCATTGTACTTGGCCAAAAAATATCACAAAAAGGAATTGAGGTGGATCCATCCAAGACAAAATCTCTCATGGCATTACCATCCCCTAACAACATCAAGGAGGACACATGATTTATGTAGAAGACATCCACTCCAAATGCTAACTCAATAAGTAGAATTTTCATGGTTTGATGATATAGAGGAGCATTTCAAGTGTATACAGATGATTTAGAGGAGTATTTTAAGGATCTAAATATGCTATCGTTTGAAGTTGACACTATTTTGGGATGTTTCTTTCTTTTTGAATCTAAGTGTTGTCATGAAAACAATAAAGATCCATATCCCTTTAACAAGATCCACATAGTAGTAGAATGAGTCCATTGTACTTTGTTAGTAGGATAAATGTTCCACAAAAAAGGGTATATTGATATTAAACTAATGATGCTTGCACTCAGTTTTGTAGTGAGAAAATTTAGATCTTATCTCTTACCTAAACCATATGTTATCCTTACTACATAGAAGTTGTTGCCTTGGGTGCCATCACAAAACGACACAAAGCACAAGAATTACAAAGTGGTGGATGAAACTATAGGGATGTGAATATCACATTCAAATTAGAAGTTAATGTAAGAGCTATGAGTGCACTAGGTGCTGAAGTAGTGCATGGTGTATGCAAAGTGCAAGGAAGGAGAAGACAAGAGACACTTTGTGTGGGTGGAGAAACTCACCACAATGTGACAGAGCCCCTTAATCTCCCTCTAGTAAACATAAGGTGTATAAAAGTGATGGACGGTTGGATGCCTCTGGTGTGTTTGGGTGCGGTAAGAGGCACACCGACTTTACCCCAATAATCTCCCACTTAAAGGAAAATGTGCCAATAAGTGGTAATCAAGTGGACCTAGTAGTATGTGCATGAGGTATAGGGAGGAATCTTGTCTCAACCTATGCATGTTGGCTCTCTTGAAGTTGATATATGCCACCATATAGGCTCTAGCAGTGTGTCAAAGCATATATCCCTACTAGAATCTGCATGCATACTTGCAAGTATCCTTTAATGACCTTCACTGCTCCATGATGCATCATGCTAGTGTTAGTCATTGCTCAATTGACAACCTGAATTGAAAATGCTCCCATTTCAACTATGCAAATGGGTTTGAACATTGAGAGGTCGTACATGAGAGTTCTAAAGACTGATGAAAAATGCATAATCTCTGCCAGCATATTCATGCCAATTGCATCAATGTGATGTGTAGTGACCATTGCCGATCTATATGCAATAGGTATCTCAACCCTCATTACATCACCACCAGAACTAGTCACTCATGGACGTTTCAATTTTGACTCCAGGATAGTCATCACTCCCTCATCAACCATAGAAACTAGATCCACATGTCCTAGCATCAACATATCAGCATCTAGCATAAGCATGTCAAAGAATTCCATATTGCACATATCTATGGTAGGAGGCATCTTTGTCCTAAGAGGATCAATTTGATGTGTCTCACTAGAGCATGGCTACTCTAACTCTACATCTACAAACATGTTGTGCACAACAATTTATATCTCATCCATGAAAGATACGTTGTGTCTAGTGTTGGACTTTTTTTTGAGCCAGGAGAAATATTGTTGCTTGAGCACGTTGCACTAAAAAAATGAATGATTTTATCTGCTACGTCACAACAATATCGCTTGGCCTGCCTTGGGGGGGGAGCTGTTTTTTGAGAGGTTATGAAGTGCTTGAGATACTAAAAAGATGCTATATCAAGGTGGGGCCAACCATCAAGATGGAAATTAAATGTCAAGAAAGAAATGTTGGAAAGTGGTCGTGGGAAGTTGCAAGATATCAATGAAGGATTGCATTGTTGCTCGGAGTGTCATTTTTTTATAGACTAAAATAGTGAGAGAGAGTCACCTTGTGAGGAGGAAGTTGCTATCTCATGAGAGTTGAGAGCCAAAGGCCAGGTCGAGTGTGAACAAGGGGCTTGAAGAGGATATGTTAAATGAAACAAAAGAAAGGTATTCTAAGGAGGTTTTTTTTTTCTTGAACGAAGTGACGAAAGGGGTGGCGAGCTAGGAGGAGTGTCACTTGGTGGGTTTTTGCAAGCCATATCGAGTCAGAGCCATGCTAAGGGGGTTGACAGAGAGATGGGAGAGGGATACCAGGTTTATGTGAGTAAAGGACAATGGTTAGAGTCAAAGTGGAGGCACCACCGATTGCGAAGATGGCAAGTCTGAAGCGGGGGGGGGGGGGGGGGGGGGGGGGGGGGGGGGGGGGGGGGGGGGTGGACGGCAAGGTAGGGTTCATCCTCCCATTGTGAGAGAACATTGCATTGTACGAGCATGCAGATGATCTTTTTTTTTCTGCCAAGCCAAGCATGAAGAGGTGTAGGCCAACCCCGAGATAGGACGATGAAGGCCTTGCAAGACTGGGTTGGAGAGAGGGGTGAGCCTTTGCAGGCTGCCAAGAGCAAGGACGGAGAGAGTGGCTCTCTGTTGTGAATCGAACAAAAGAGAGCTTGGCTTTGTGTTGTCAATCAAAAGAGAGAGAGAGAGAGAGAGAGAGAGAGAGAGAGAGAGAGAGAGAGAGAGAGAGAGAGAGAGAGAGAGAGAGAGAGAGAGAGAGATTTTATTATCATCCTCGGAGGTCAAATATGACCTATGGGACCAAAGTTACATGTGATGTAGTATGTGTATGGCGATGAGTGACTCTCGATGCTCCAAAATTGTAGTGATGAGAGTCGCAATGGAGAGCCCACACTTTGGCTGGGAGAGGAAAGTGTGTAGGTCTAAGTTATGGCTGAAAATGTGAGAGAAGCAAGTTCGGATGTGATCAAAAGCTGAGCACTCTAGTAGTGTGTGGTACTCAGACTCTCGAACTTGCAGTGAGCATAATGTGCACAATCGATTTGACTCTTCTCCATTGCCCCAACGCCCTATCTCGCATCGAAGGAAATGGGAGCTAAGCCGAATTGCTGCGATAGTGCGTATCGCGGACAAGGGAATAGGCTCAAGCATGTAAGTGTGAGTACGGTTTGCTCTCTCAGCGAAGAACATGGTTTTGTAGTTGGGGGCAATATAGGTGGTGTAATGTATGAAGCGTGACCCACCGGATTTCTCCCAAGCCGTAATACATTGGCGTTGTAGAAAAGCTTCATTCACTTGAGAGTCAATTGAAGCATCTTGTAGCAAGTGTAATGCATTCCATCTCCCAAACCACTTCTTTATGTCTTGCATCCATCCCGTGCTCAAGATCTTGCTTTTATGCGTCTTTTGAACTTTTTTGCTTGCTTCCCATGCAATTGTAGGAAGTTGATGTGAGGGGTTTTGATGCATCTTTATCATGTACTCCACAACCCTTTCCATGCCCATAACCTGAATTGGAAGAGATCCCGGCTCAAGAAGTAGGAGCATATATGGTGTTTGTGTCTTAACTTGGAGAAAGTTTGTAAGAAAATGCTTTTGGACATTCTCAAACTCTTTCCAAGTAGACTTTGAGATGCTCCCGCCCCACACTTCAACTCCATAAAGAAGAACCGGTGTCACCAATGCATCAAAAAGATACTTCTTGAGAATGGAACACTTGATGTTTCCCGCATTACACATGTTCTCAAATGCATAATATGCTCTCTTTTCCGCTTCCAAACGACGCATAGCACATTCATGCCACTTGTGATTGGATGGAACCTCAAGGCCAAGGTACTTAAAGCTCTCAACAACTTCAAGTGTCTCGTTGTTGTACACAATGCATGGCTTCTCCTTATGGTTGGTTTTCACAAGCATAACCTTTGTTTTGGATTCATTTACAATCAGACCACTATGCAAGCAAAAGTTCTCAAGGACAACCATAAGCTTTTGTGCATCTTCTAAAGTGTGTGCTAGAAGCACTACATCCTCCGCATACAACAAAATCATGATTACCGCATTGCAAATAGTGACCTCTTCAATGCCTTCTTCTTGTATAAAGTCAAGTACCATTTTTTCCAATTGATCGATGCATAGACCAAAGAGAGTTGGTGACAATGGACATCCTTGTTTAACCCCAATAGTGCTTACAAAAATTTCTGAAATTTCTCTTCCCATGCGCAATTGACAAATCACCTTCTCATAGATTCGAGAAACCGCAAGCATAAACTCACTTGGCACTTGGAGTTCTTCCATCCTTATCCACAAATTGTTACATGGAATCATATCAAAGGCTTTCTTAAAGTCCACAAAACAACAATACAATCTCTTGCCTTTTAACCGACTTTCCTCCATGAGAACACGAAGAGTGACAAGATGATCAATGGTGCTATGGCATCGACGAAAACCCGCTTGTCCCTTTGCACGCTTGTCATTCTCTTCAGCCCAATCACTCAATTTCATCTCCATTATGCACCCAAACAACTTTGCCATAAGAGACCCAATCATTATAGTCCGGTAGTTGCTTACATTCTTTACATCCCCTCCTTTATGCAAAGGCTTAACCCAATTAGTACTCCAATCATAAGGCATACCATGTTGAAGTGCAAGGTTGAACATATCACACATCCACTCATGGGTAAAATCTCCCGTCCATTTGATCATCTCCGGCTTGATACCTTGAAGATCTCCCGCTTTGCGAGTGGCCAACTTTTCAAGCCCACCGCATACATCCTCAATAGTAAAAAAAGACGGCATACATGGGAGTGAACCATAAAATGGCATTTTTTCAGTATTTTCTTGCTCATATAATTGCCTACAATGTGTGTACATATCCACTAGACTCAAGTTACCAAAATTCTCAACCCGCTTGCCTCTCAAGTTTCTCCAAAATCTTCCACATGCATGTGCCTTTTCTTGGACTTGAAATTCTTGTTGCTTTACTTCCCATCTTCTTCTCTTCTTTTGAATCAATGCCTTGTATGTATGCAAATGACTTTGATAGTTGTCTTTGTCCATAGTTCAGCTTTATCAAGGACTTTCGAGCATCTTGACATTCTTTATCAAACCACCTTTTGCGTGATCTATCTTTGTTGATACCATGGAGATGCTTTATGGCAAAGCATTCTTCCGCACAAGAACAAATAGCTTTCTTGAAAGCTTCCCATTTAGTTTCCAATGGTGCATCACATTGAAGCTTTGTCATCCATAGTTTTTGCTCAACCATTTCAATGTACATTGGTGCCCGTTTGAAATCCATACATAGTGATAACTTCTCTTTCCTTTGGCTGAGATTATCATGCTTAGTTGCTTCTCCACATGAAAGGTCAATACATAAGGTGCGATGGTCGGATTCTGGGGTCCATTGACCAAACATAAAACTCTTTATGCGATACATGATGGCTTCAGAGAGTAGCATATAGTCAATCACACTATCCCCATTATGTCTCCTACATGTAAGTCCATTGGTTCCACTCCACAAAGATACACCATTGGCAATGAGCATACCCGTGCTATTACACATGTGTAAAAGTAACTTTCCATAGTGATCCTTCTCTTTCTCATCCATTGAAGTACGATCATACAAGTGAACTTCCTCCAACTCCCTTGAAATGTATGGCATATCAAATTGTTGAGTATCATGCAATGTTTTTGTGCGAGCATTCATATCCCCAAATACAATAACATCACCTTCACCTTTGAAATAAGCAATGTCCTCTTCTAAATCAAAAAATGGTTGATCTCTATCCATGCAAGCATAAAAGGGAGAATCATGATGAGGAATGTAGCAACCGGCTACAAAAATGGGTGCTCTTTTTGGTGTCATAATTTTCAGCCATACATAACGTTTGTACTTGTCATCTTTCACAATTGATACAAAATCTTCCAATCCTTTCTTAACCATACATGCTAACCCTCCTTGTCCTCTTCGTTGCTTGAGATTCTTTGACCACATCAATGAATGTACATTGTAATCCTCCAAGCCGTTAATCCTTTGTGTATCATGCTCCCAAGTTTCAACAAGAAGTACAACATCCGGTTTGCTTGTTAGTTCATCAATGCCAACCCCCGCATTCCATGGGTATCCATACAATTCCAAAAGCATATTTTCAATTGTAACTCGGTCTCATAGGTCACGCATCCCTATTTGCTTGAGAGACTTGCCTCCTCCTTGGGCACATTTTCTTTATGAGAGATCTCCTTGTTTTTATTATTCTTTTCCTCATATGCCTTGTGACACATATTTTGTTTCTTAATAGTGCGTTCTTCACATACAAAACATTTTGTATCCCTCAAATAGATCCAACTATTATCAAGGATAATCTTTCGCTTGGTCTCATCCGGCATGGTGCATACAATTGGCCGTTCTCCCGAGCGAGGAGCTCCTTGCTTCCCCACTCTATGTGCTCCATAGACCATAACTTTGGACATGCCAAAGTGGGTTTTGAAGAAATCTTCAATAACAATGGCAAGAGAAGGAGGTGTCTCTAACTTCTCTTCGGTAATTCCACGAATAACAATGTTCTTGGAACGTCGCTCCCGTTCCTTCAACTCCTCCACATCCACATTCTCAACATTCTTTGTTTGAACCATAGCTTGCATGAGTGAGGAATTAGAAACCACATTGCTACCACATACATCAGCCCAAGACTTGTTTGTGCATACATTTTTCATGTCGCATACATCCCGACTCATAGTGTCAAATTTCTCCTCTTTCAATACATGGTCATGCTCTACTTTGCTCATCCGCTCCTTCAAAGCATTCAAGTCCACAAGAGAGCATTTACATTCCTTGACTTCCTCTTCAAGTTGCATCAAACGTGTTGTTTGCATCTCAAGTGTCCTCTTGAGATTCTCATTCTCAACCACAAGTACCCTTAGTGTGCCATTCTCCATTGTAAGTGCTCGTAAGTCTTCGCCTTGTTTGTTTACGGTCTCTTGCAATGATACCAAGTACGCCATGATCATGGTTTCCGATGTCGTTGGTTGGGTGGTTGTGTTGCTATCTCCACACTTAGGAGATTTTGGATCATTTTCCACAATGGTTGTGGACCTTGTTGAAGAAGAAGAACCCTTGCGAGTGCCGGAAGACATTGTATGTAAAATAGGAGATGAGAATCAATTTTGTTGAACCTGTTCACTTCAGAAATGATGCTATAGAAACGCCTTCCATAACTCTGAAAATTTCTGTCTTTATATCAATGCGTAGAGGACTTTGTGCTCTTCGATTGAGGCTATAGATCACCCAAATCGGAGTTCGGATGAAGAAGTTATGATCAAAAGAGTGGACTGTTGTCTACTAGGTCAAAAAACGGCTGCGTTTTTTGAGAGAGAGAGAGAGAGAGAGAGAGAGAGAGAGAGAGAGAGAGAGAGAGAGAGAGAGAGAGAGAGAGAGAGAGAGATGTTATTTCTTTAATCCTTTGGCCTGATTAAAACCAACTAGGGGTGCATCCCATAGCCGGGGTGAGAAGAAGAAAGAGAGCGAAATTCTCGCTGCATAATGGCATGAGAGGATAGCCATGAGTGAGTGAGTGAGAGAGAGACCTGGGATCGGTGATTGCTACCAAAAGGAGAAAAAAGAGAGAGATTTTCTCTAATAAAGAGAGAGAATAGAGAAAGAGGGAGAAAGAGATGGGCCCAATGGGTTGGCTCGAGAATGAGTGAGTGAGTTTGAGCCTCTATTTGTAAGGTAGGCTAAGATGGAGAGCCACCTTTATAGCATAATTGAGAGTAGACAAGGTCATAAGTCGATTGACTCTCCCTGAAAATAGGAGAGAGAGATCTTTTGAGGCTATTGAGAGAGATTGAGAGAGAGAGAGAGAGAGAGAGAGAGAGAGAGAGAGAGAGAGAGAGAGAGAGAGAGATGTTTTTTTATAAAATCCTTTGGCCTCATTAAAACCAACTAGTGGTGCATCCCATAGCCGGGGTGAGAAGAAGAAAGAGAGCAAGATTCTCTCTGCATAATGGCATGAGAGGATAGCCGTGAGTGAGTGAGTGAGAGAGAGAGTGAGAGAGAGAGAGACCTGGGATCGGTGGTTGCTACCAAAAGGAGAACAAAGAGAGATATTTTCTCTAATAAAGAGAGAATAGAGAAAGAGATGGGCCCAGTGGGTTGGCTCGAGAATGAGTGAGTGAGTTTGAGCCTCTGTTTGTAAGGCAGGCTAAGATGGAGAGCCACCTTTATAACATAATTGAGAGGAGACAAGGTCATAAGTCAATTGACTCTCTCTGAAAATAGGAGAGAGAGATCTTTTGAGGCTATGAGAGAGAGAGAGAGAGAGAGAGAGAGAGAGAGAGAGAGAGAGAGAGAGAGAGAGAGATGTTTTACCCGAGCTCTTTCCCATGTCACAAAGGAACACACATATGTTTATACTTACAGAAGCTGTCTTATTGTTTTTTTTTTGCAGAATCCGACAGATACGCCGCTCGGACGTGATAACACTTCTGATTAGACGACGTCAGTCTAGCCGCAGCTAAATAGCATTAGTTTCCTTTTGTCATAGCATATGTATCATGAGATGAAGTTTATACGTCTTTTTGTAACTATTGGAAAACCATGTATATTTTTTCAATAATAACAATGGTGTTGCAACTATTACATTTGCAAAGTTTAACAATCAAGTGATTTTGCCTATGATGTGTACAATTGTCATTGATTTACTTTCATCAATTTACTTTTGTTAGTTTTGCATCTTTATTCTGCAAACAATACTATGGATGATGGAGTTAATGGTTATATTGTCTTGTGGGTGACTACTTTGGGTCTATATCTAAGCTTGCACTTTTTTTCAAAGGTGAATCTAGGCTTATCTTGGATTCATTTAGGTTCACTCAATTATTGGAACATTCAATATGGTTGATGGTTGAATGCCCTGCCACCAAAATTTTTTCTCTCAGACGTCGCTATGAGCGTCGCTATATAAGGCTCTACAGCGTCGCTATAAACATCGCTATAGGTGGCTTATAAACGTTTCTATGATAGTCGCTATAGGCGTCACTATATAGTGACGTTCCCGTATCGACGCTGTTAGCGACGGTGTTAACGACGTCGGGGAGTATAAAAACCCAATGTATTTCTGTTGCTAACAACGTGACAAGTGCACACAACCTCTTATAGTGAATGGCAAGAAAAAAATTTGCATTAGCAATAATAGATGCTGCAAGGCACGCGGAAATGGTTTCTCAGCAATAAGCATGGTAATGGATGCGGGTATATACCCACCACTATCATACCATGTCTCTACTGCCACATCTATTACCGGTATATTGCCCCTCCTAGTACCGTGTATATTTCCACACCTATTATCGTTAAATGGCTATTCAAAAATAAAGGTGCTCATTTGGGCTACCCAATTCAGGTGGCCCAAATGAGCATCTTTATCTTTGCTGTGCATAAAACATATGAAACATCAATTTTTTTTTGAAAAAGTGTACAAAAGAAAAAGAGAATTTGAACATATTTTACCTTAATAATTAAAGTGCAAAAGATCAACTATTTAAAAAAGGTTACAAATAAGATGAAAATTTTAGTTCAGGTATATACATATGCTCATATCGTTTTTCTTGTACCACATTGGGACTTTAAGAAAGGACTACAAATTTTTTTCTATCTGTCCAAGTCCTCCTTGTCCTCCTCGTCCTTGTCCATAGGCACGTACGTTTGATCGCCCTGACTCTACATTAACCCAAACCAAATTAAATAGATTAAAACCTCAAAACAATTAATACAATATGATTTGTCTAAACTTACCACCTGTAGATCCAACCATTGAGTTGAATTGCTCGTGAGATATGTGATTGTTCTCCAACAACCATCGCCAAGTTTGAATTCTATGTGCTGCTCTCAAAACTTGACCATCTCTCCGTTGGTCGACTTAGAGTGATATTTTCATAAGTTAGCAATAACAAAAGCAATTCATTAACTGAAACCTTTCTCATCGATCTAGGTTTCAATTTAACCAAACTTATATATTTTTCCTTCCAAGCTGATTTGCCTCCGGAACCATAGCATGTGGGAGTTTTTTTGGCCCAAGCTTCATGTTGTTGTCTATAGGATGAGCTCGTTGTTGCAACCCGTTTGCCCTTTTCCTTCATTGCCCACTCTCACTCCTCATCTGCCATACTGCCTCCATGATAGCTCTTGTCTAGATCTCCAACCTAGTTGGCTGATGTGTGCCGTACACTTGACTACTTTTTTTAAAATATGTTTTAATGTAGTCCTCCAGCCACTATGCTAAAAAATGCTCATTGGGGCATTTGGGAATCTAGCATGCAACATGTTCTCAATGTAGCATGCATGATTTGGCAGCTGATCTCTAAACGAGTGTATAAGAATATGAAGATGGCATCAAAAGCCTTGTCTTGTGCTGTACCAAAGTCCATCTCCCTGGCATACTTTACTCTATAGTCGCACCCATGCGTGTTTAGAACGGGTGCATCAAAATCCTTGTCCTCTATGTTTGGGGAGGCACACTCTAAAATAGGGGACTCCATCCCCTCCCCCCCTCCCCCCCCCCCCCCCCAATTGCCAAAACAAGCAAAGCCACTAGATCTCTTGCCGCTCCACTTCTCTCGACACGCGCTGCTCTGAAACGAACATCGACACGTGTTTGCTAGAAGAAGTGCATCAATGATGCTTGGGTAAAGCAGGAATGGAATGGAGTGGCATGGGGCCTTGCGATGTAAGGGGAACATGACCCTGCAATGAAAGGGGAGTAGGTCAATAAGAAGGGACCATAGATGGAGGTGCCATTAGTGCAAGGTTCTGGACATAGGGAGTCCCTCCCTGGATCCCCCATGGCATGATTTCCTGAGAAAGATCGTAGGTTGCAAGCTTTTGCTGAGTGTAGCTTCCAAACAATCCCTCCATTGAACGGAGGTACTCATCTTGTAAAGAGAGTGCCCATTGGAGGTCTGAATCTACCACCGATGGAGGAACTTGGGTAGATGGACTGGCACCTCCATAGGTGTAGGAGGGTCATGCGTGCAATTAACAAAGAGAAACCTACACTCATGCTCACAAAAAATCAGCTACAGATGAGATTAATTTCTTTGCTTGGACTTACCGCCTCCAAGCTTGAGTCCACTAGAGGCGATTTCCACCCTGGATGGAGCCCATCTGGGAGGTGAACTAACCAAAAGAAGAATGTGATGGTTTCTCCCCACCATATGGTCTCTCATCTCACATCTACATCACAGGTTGATAAGTATCATGACCTAATGCTATATCTAATGTGCATACACTACATGCGTACATCTAATCCTCTATCTTCACCTAGACATACATATACCTAAACCTAAACATACATATTCATCTACCCATTTATATCTCTCCCTAAATCTATCTCTTCTCTCTCTCTCTCTAATGTATAGAGAGGGTAGAGATAAATAGAGATTAAAGATTCAATTACTACTTCTCTTAGCCTTTAAAAAAATGCACTCAAGTAGCTACACCCATGGTTTAGAATATTGTTTACTGCAAAGAGTAATAGAGTGGGTTTGCTAAGTTGACACCGGTTCCTATCGAGCTTGCTAATAGCTCAACAAGGGCTAAGCCATAGGCAACAAGTCCAAAAAGACTCCATTATCAAGACCATAGTTCTTGATGTTGTCCCCCAAAACCTATAAATAGGCATACAAACCTAGATAATAGATCAAATTCCCACTTATCCTATTGCAAGGAACAACTCCAACCTTTTATAGATTAAAGGAGTGCATCTCTTCTTATAAAGAGAGACGTATAGAGAGAGATGTAGACGAGAGCAATAGAGTAAAGAGAGAGCGATAGAAGATTTTGTACTCCTATTTCTCTCTCTATCCCTCTCTATCCATTTTTGTCTATTTCTCTCTCTCTCTCTCTCTCTCTCTCTCTCTCTCTCTCTCTCTCTCTCTCTCTCTCTCTCTCTCTCTCTCTCTCTCTCTCTCTCACTCTCTCTCTCTCTCTACCTCTCCCCCTCTCTTTCTCCCTCTCTCTCTTTATCTCTTTCCCTCTATCTCTCCCTCTCTCTCTTTTCTATTTCTTCCTCTCTCTCTCTCTCTCTCTCTCACTCTCTCTCTCTCTCTCTCTCTCTCTCTCCCCGCTCTCTCCTCTCTCTCTCTCTCTCTCTCTCTCTCTTGGATCATATTTACATTACTCTACGATCATATATGTGGTGAACTCAAGTTTAATTTCTCTCTCTCTCTCTCTCTCTCTCTCTCTCTCCTCTCCTCTCTCTCTCTCTCTCTCTTCCTCTCTTCTCTCTCTCTCTCCTCTCTCTCTCTACCTCTCCCTTTCTATCTATCTCCCCTTCCCTTTCTATCTCCCCCCCCCCCCCCCCCCCCCCCCCCCCCCCCCCCCCCCCCCCTCCCCCCTCTCTCTCCTCTCTCTCTCTCTCTCCTCTCTCTCTCTCTCTCTCTCTCTCTCTCTCTCTCTCTCTCTCTCTCTCTCTCTCTCTCTCTCTCTCTCTCTCTCTCTCTCTCTCTCTCTCGCTATACTAGGTATAAAGATGGATTTGATTCACCACATCCTACCTATGGCTTGGTCTAACACTAGCTAAACCTTTGAACTGATTCACTATATGCTATATCTGGAGAATTAATGGCCTTCTTTCTTCATCTCTCTCTGTATATCTCTCTCTCTTTCCTTCTCTCTCTCTCTCTCTCTATATTTTACAAGTCTGAGGTTTCAAACTACCAGGTTATGACCCTATGGCCCGATTGGGCTTCCCTCTTTCAAAGCTTAAAAATAACTTTAATATCTTCATGAAGATTTAGGTCGTGAAATTGTTTCTGTAAAACCATATGGTAACTCTCTACCATATGGCTGTGGTTTGGCCATGGAGTGTGTGAAAAGCCCCTTTTTTTGGGCACCAGCTATACTTTGGGGTCTTATAATATTTTTGGTAAAGAAAACTAATCATATCTGAAGACATAGCGTGGTGTGACAAAACATCAAAGTGACTCTGATGGGTAATGTAGACTCTGCTTGCTATCTTTGGGGTGCATGCAACTAGCACTACCCGAGCTCGGGTGGGTGGGCATTCGAATGCGATGCCAGTAAAAGACTCCATGTGCTCCGGAGCGGAGCTCCATGGCCGGTTGGGGGATACTGCAAGGCTTGGACACCACCTTATAAAGGTGAGCAGAATGCTCACTTAGCTTCCATTGAGCAAAGGGTATTTCTGTTCTTTCAATTTGTTTGTATACATTGAGTGGGTAAGGGCTTCAACTCCGCAAGCAACTTTGTGATGGCTCTTAACAAAAAAACATTGGCCAAATCTACAGAGGTATTTTTACACCTTTTATGGCTTTTGAGTATGGTATGATTGGGTTTATTGCAACGACTTAGTGTATTTTGCTGGGAAATCCATTGTGTTGGAAAAGATGGACTGGCCATGTGTCTGAGTAGTGGCTCGACTTTGTTCGGATGTTTTACTGTTTGTGGTTAATGAAAGGGATGATCGGGTCCTTGCCGATGAGTGATATGTGGTAGTATATGCTATCTTATGCTGGTCCTAGCTGTGTTGTCAACTAGTTTGTATTTCTTTATATATTGTTTTATAAAGTCTTAAACTTGTGTTTTGGGCTGTAACGCAGCTCATTCTATCCATTATGGAGTATGGTTTGAGGAAGAGAGTAGTCTCAGGCTGTGGAATTGATCTTCTCTCTCAGTTTGAGGGGTTGGGGTTGATACCTTGACTCTTGGAATTATCTTGTAGTGGTGTGCTGGAAGGGATGGACTGGCCATGTGTCTAATAATTGGTTGGACTATGATTGGATGTTCTATTGTGTGTGGTTAATGAAATAGATGATCGGGTTTTGGTCGATGTTTGATATAAGGTAAGGTTTGATATCCTTTGCTCGTCTTGGTTGTTTTTATAACTCGTTTGCTGGTCAATTCACTGTTACTGACTGGTTTGCTGGTCAATTCACAGCTGCCGAATATGGTAAGTTTGTGATGCTTACCCTTGATTATTAAGTTTGTCTTACAGTTGGTTGATGGATAGGATAGACTTGCCTTCTAATTTGCTTTTGACTGAAGCATATTTTGATGATTGATTTGGTTTGGGAATGAACTATTGAAAGGATAGAAATAGGCATCATGCAGTAAACTACTCTTAGGATGTATCCTTGCTACTGGGGTGTTCTATGCTGGCCGTAGCAGTTGCCGACTGGTCCTCTGACTAAACAAAGGTTGTGTGGGCTCGGATGTTCCATTATGTTGTGATAATGGGATAGGTGACTTGCTCATTGCTGGTCTTTGATGTAGGGTAGGATAAGCTGTCTAGCTCGGCTGGCCCTAGCCTTTGCTGACTGGGTTTTGTGTTTTTACCAACTAGTAAGTTGGGTGACTGTCCTTTATCACATTAGATGAAGTTTTGGGTTGCTTCTTAGCATTGCCTTATAGTAGGAGGATAAAAGTGGTAGTATTTGTTGTCTCTAGCTAGTGTAGGTAGTCTTCTCTCTTTTCCCTTGGTTGTGGTATTCAGAAATGAATGAACATGTGCATTACTTTTATTCTCTCTATTTTGGCTTACACTCTATAAATGATATTTTGGGGATTATGTTAGGTAATCCACTTATGCTGATTGCTTTTTTTTGGCTAGAAAGAGACATCATGCAGTAAAATGATCTTAAGTTGTATCCTGGCCACTGTATGATTTTGAATTTTAGGGTTTGAGAATCAAATTCAACATCTATAATAGGTTGTCGGGCTATAGTGCCGACCATCTCTTTCTGACTGGTACAAAGGTTTGGGATGCTTCTTGACTCTTGGCCTTGCCTTACTTTTGGATGAGGAATATGGTAATTAACCATTTGTATAAGCATTTGCTAGACTATGTTCGGATATTGTACATAAAGGATTAAGGGAATTTGGTGATTGGTTCCTTGCCAAGTTTTGGGATAGAATGGTTTTTTTTGGCCGTCCTTTGCTGGCCTTAGCTATTGCGGATGATCTTCTCCCCTGTTCATGTCTTTAAACCAGTTAATGAGTATGGAAACTATATGGACTATATGTGTTATGGAATTGATATTTTACTTTTGTTGCAGCTGACAGGTGCCACGACTTCCGTTTGTAGCAGTGGTATCAAAGCATAGGCTACGCTCCAAGACTCAAACATTAACAAGCCGCAGCTAAGTATTTTGCTTTCTTATGTTTGTAGATTCTACTAATTCCCTCAATTTATAATAATCTATGAAGGAAATTAAATGTCAAGAAAGAAATGTTGGAAAGTGGTTGTGGGAAGTTGCAAGATATCAATCAAGGATTGCATTGTTGCTCGAAGTGTCATTTTTTTATAGACTGAAATAGTGAGAGAGAGTCACCTTGTGAGGAGGAAGTTGCTATCTCATGAGAGTTGAGAGCCAAAGGCCAGGTCGAGTGTGAACGAGGGGCTTAAAGAGGCTATGTTAAATGAAAAAAAAAGAAAGGTATTTTAAGGATGTTTTTTTTTTCTTGAACGAAGTGACGAAAGGGGTGGCGAGCTAGGAGGAGTGTCACTTGGTGGGTTTTTGCAAGCCATATCGAGTCAGAGCCATGCTAGGGGGGTCGCCAGAGAGATGGGAGAGGGATACCAGGTTGATGTGAGAAAAGGACAATGGTTAGAGTCAACGTGGAGGCACCACCGATTGCGAAGATGGCAAGTTTGAAGCGGGGGGGGGGGGACTGCAAGGCAGTGTTCATCCTCCCATTGTGAGAGAACACTGCGTTGTACGAGCATGAAAATGATCTTTTTTTTTCTGCCAAGCCAAGCATGAGGAGGTGTAGGCCAACCCCGAGATAGGCCGATGAAGGCCATGCAAGACTGGGTTGGAGAGAGGGGTGAGCCTCTGCAGGCTTCCAAGAGCAAGGAAGGAGAGCATGGCTCTCAGTTGTGAATCGAACAAAAGAGAGCTTGACTTTGTGTTGTCAATCAAAAGAGAGAGAGAGAGAGAGAGAGAGAGAGAGAGAGAGAGAGAGAGAGAGAGAGAGAGAGAGAGAGAGAGAGAGAGAGAGAGTGAGAGAGAGAGAGAGAGAGAGAGAGAGAGAGAGAGAGAGAGAGAGAGAGAGAGAGAGAGAGAGAGAGAGAGATGTTATTTCTTTAATCCTTTGGCTTCATTAAAACCAACTAGGGGTGCATCCCATAGCCGGGGTGAGAAGAAGAAAGAGAGCGAAATTCTCGCTGCATAATGGCATGAGAGGATACCCGCGAGTGAGTGAGAGACAGACATGGGATCGGTGGTTGATACCAAAACGAAAAAAAAGAGAGATTTTCTCTAATAAAGAGAGAGAATAGAGAAAGAGGGAGAAAGAGATGGGCCCAGTGGGTTGGCTTGAGAATGAGTGAGTGAGTTTGAGCCTCTATTTGTAAGGTAGGCTAAGATGGAGAGACACCTTTATAACATAATTGAGAGGAGACAAGGTCATAAGTCAATTGACTCTCTCTGAAAATAGGAGAGAGAGATCTTTTGAGGCTATTGAGAGAGAGAGAGAGAGAGAGAGAGAGAGAGAGAGAGAGAGAGAGAGAGATGTTTTTTTTTAAAATCCTTTGGCCTCATTAAAACCAACTAGTGGTGCATCCCATGGCCGGCGTGAGAAGAAGAAAGAGAGAGAGATTCTCTCTGCATAATGGCATGAGAGGATAGCCGTGCGTGAGTGAGTGAGAGAGAGACCTGGGATCAGTGGTTGCTACCAAAAGGAGAACAAAGAGAGATATTTTCTCTAATAAAGAGAGAGAATAGAGAAAGAGGGAGAAAGAGATGGGCCCAATGGGTTGGCTCGAGAATGAGTGAGTGAGTTTGAGCCTCTGTTTGTAAGGCAGGCTAAGATGGAGAGCCTTTATAGCATAATTGAGAGGAGAGATGGTCATAAGTCAATTGCCTCTCCCTAAAAAAAGTAGAGAGAGATCTTTTGAGGCTATTGAGAGAGAGAGAGAGAGAGAGATAAAGAGATAGAGAGAGAGAGAGAGAGAGAGAGAGAGAGAGAGATAGATAGATAGATAGATAGTTCTATTATCGTCCTGGGAGGTCAAATATGACCTATGGGACCAAATGAACATGTCACGTGGTGTGAGTGGAGTTCATAAGTGACTCTCGATGCTCGAAAATGGCTGAAATGAGCGTCGCAATAGAGAGTCCACATCGTGGTTGGGAGAGGAAGGTATGTAGGGAGAGCTCATGGCTGAATATATGGGGAAAAGAGGACCTAATGTGGTCAAAAGCTGAGCACTCAAGTAGTGTGTGGTACTCACTCTCTCGCACTTGACGAGGGCATAAGGTGCAAAGTCGATGACACTCCTCGCCAGTGCCCCAACGTCCTGTCTCGCAGCGTAGAGAATGGGAGCTAAGACGAATGGAGGCAATGGTGCGGATCGCACTCAACGGGATGGGCTCAAGGATGTAGGAATGGGTTCGGTTACCTCGTTCCGAGAAGAAGAGAGATTTGTAGTTTGGGGCAACGTGTGTGGTGTAATGGCTGAAGCGAGAACCTCCGGATTTCTCCCAAGCCATGATACATTGGCGTTGTAAGAAGGCCTCATTAACTTGGGAGTCGATCGACGCATCCTTGACCAAGTGACATGCATCCCATCTTCCAAACCATTTCTTGATATCAAGCATCCACCCCGAACTTAGTATTTTGCTCTTGCATGTCTTTTGAACCTTTTGACTTGCTTCATATGCGATTCTATGAAGTCGATGCAAAGGGCTACGTTGTGTCTTACGCATGTACTCCACAACCCTTTCCATGCCCAAGACCTCAATGGGAAGCGATCCGGACTCAAGAAGTAAGAGCATGTAGGGTGTTTGTGTCTTGACTTGGAGAAAGTTGGTGAGAAAACGCTTTTGGACATTCTCAAACTCTTTCCAAGTAGACTTCCCGATGCTTCCACCCCACACCTCCACTCCATAAAGAAGCACCGGTGTCACCAATGTGTCAAAGAGGTACTTTTTGAGAGCCCAACACTTGATCTCTCCTGCATTGCACATGTTCTCAAATGCATAATAAGCCCTCTTTCCGGCTTCCAAGCGACGCATTGCACAATCCTTCCATTTATGATTGGATGGAACCTCAAGGCCAAGGTACTTGAAGTGATCTACCACTTCAAGTTTCTCATTGTTGTATACAATGCATGGATTTTCGTCATTGAGGGTCTTTACAAGCATAACCTTGGTTTTGGATCCATTCACGATCAGCCCGCTATGTAGGCAAAAGCGTTCCAAGACACTCATAAGCTTTTGTGCATCTTCTAAGGTATGTGCCAAGAGCACTACATCATCGGCATAAAGCAAAAGCATGATCACCGCATTTCCAATCTTAACCTCTTCTATGCCTTCTTGCTGCATAAAATCAAGAACCATGTATTCCAATTCATCAATGAGTAGCCCAAAGAGGGTTGGGGAAAGTGGGCATCCTTGTTTGACACCAATAGTGCTTGCAAAAAATTCTGAAATTCCATCTCCCATACGTAATCGACATATCACTTTTTGGTAGATGCGAAAGACTGCATGCATAAATTCTCTCGGCACTTGAAGGCTTTGCATACGTCTCCAAAGATTTCCTCGCGGTACCATGTCAAAAGCTTTCTTGAAATCCACAAAGCAACAATACAACTTTTTTCCTTTCAATCGAGACGCTTCCATAAGAACTCGAAGAGTGACAAGGTGATCAATAGTGCTATGATGCTTTCGAAAACCTGCTTGGCCAAGCGCACGTTTGCCATTCTTTTCAGCCCATTCACTTATCTTCATCTCCATGATACATCCAAATAACTTTGCCATCAAAGAACCAACCATTATAGTGCGATAGTTGTTCACATTGTTTACATCTCCTCCTTTGTGCAAAGGTTTGATCCAATTTGCACTCCAATCATGAGGCATGCCATACTGAAGTGCAAGGTTAAACATATCGCATATCCAATGTCGTGTTTTCTTGCTTGTCCATTTAATCATTTCAGCCTTGACACCTTGAAGGTCACCTGCCTTGCGAGTAGCAAGTTTCTCAAGCGCGCGGCATACATCTTCAATGGTAAAGAAGGGAGACATAAATGGAAGGGAGCTACAACCCTCCATCTTATCAACATTGGGTTGCTCATAGAGGTTCTTACAATGCATATACATATCCTCAAGAGTCAAGTCACCAAAGCTCTCAACGTGCTTGCCTTTTAGATTTTGCCAAAACTTGCCACATGCATGTGCTTTCTCTTGTGCTAAAAGAAGTTGTTTTTCGACTTCCCACCTTCTCCTCTTCTTTTGAACAAGTGCTTTGTATGTGTGTGAACATTCCAAGTAAACTTCCTTGTCTTTGATTGCATCCAATCTTAGCAAGTGTTTTCGGGCTTGACTACATTCCATGTCAAACCATTTCTTCTTGGTGCTACCCTTCTTAGACCTTTTGCAAGACATGTGTTTCACCGAAAAGCATTCCTTCGCACAAGAGAAAATTACTTCTTTGAAAACTTTCCACTTGCATTCTAATGTTGGGCTCCCTTGATGCTCTATCATGCTTAACATTTGGTCCACCATATCAGCATATATAAGTGCTCGTTTGAAGTCTAGACGTAGGTACAAATGATTCACATCATGATTGGAGGCTACATGCTCGGGCCGTTTACCACACTTGAGGTCAATACATAACATCCTATGATCCGATTCGCGGATTCCATTCACCAAGTGTAAAGCTTTGTATGCATTCTAGAGTGGCTTCTGAGAACACATATAGTCAATCACGCTAGCACCATTGTGCTTTCTACATGTAAAGTCATTGGTGCCTTGCCATAGAGATACACCATTTGCAATGAGCATTCCGGTACTATTGCACATATGTAGAAGTGACTTTCCATAGTGATCCACTTCTTTTGCATCATTAGAACTTCGATTATACATGTATGAGTCATCCACTCTTCTTGATACATGCGGCATGTCGACTTGTTGTGTGTCGTGTTGTAACATATTTGTGCGAGCATTCATGTCTCCAAAAACAATGACTTCACCTTGATCCTTGTAATGAGCAATGTCTTCCTCTAGTTCAACAAAGGGCTGATCTCTATCCATATTCAAGCGAGCATAAAAGTTGGAGTCATAGTGAGGAATGTAGCAGCCGGCCACAAACATGACTTGACCATTTGGTGGGCTGATTTTCAGCCATAAGTAGCGTTTATACTTATCTTCTTTGACAATGGAAACATCTTTCAAACCCTTTTTGGTCATACATGCTATGCCTCCTTGGCCTCTTCGTTGCTTTGCATTTTTGGCCCACATCAAAGAATGTACATCGTATTTGTCAAATCCAAGAATTCGTTGCGCATCATGCTCCCATGTTTCGACAAGAAGTATCACATCGGAGTCATTGGTAAGCTCATCAATGCCAATTCCCGCATTCCATGGATACCCGTTACAATTCCAAAAGCTTATTCGCAAGCGTGAGTTGGTCTCATAGAGAGAGAGAGAGAGAGAGAGAGAGAGAGAGAGAGAGAGAGAGAGAGAGAGAGAGAGAGAGAGAGAGAGAGAGAGAGAGAGAGAGAGAGAGATAATTTTCCATAAAGCTATTGTGAGAGAGAGAGAGAGAGTATTGGGTGCTATCAAGCAAGAACAAGGTTGTAAACCTAAAGTCACTAGCATATAAGTTCAGGAAGCCTGCGAAGCTGTGTTGACAAAAGGTTTTGAAGCCAAAGCTAAGTTTTGTGAAGCTCATTTTATAAAAACGATCTTTTCAATATTCAGCACAATAATTTCACAGTGTCTCATGCTCTTCTCATCTTTCTCTCTTGTTTGAAATAAAGACAATATAGAATTCTTCTCTCTCAGTTTTGATGAATGGTGAAGTGATCGTCTTTGTGATATTCATTGACGAGCTTTGATAATGAGACTGTATTGCACATTCTTGGGTAGCAGATTTTAGTAGCACTTTCCAGCCATAGTTCCTTGTTGGTGGGCTTGGGTTGGGGGTTTGAGTTTTATCCTTGCTTGGTTTTTCTTCTCGGAGTCTTCTCCATGGCCCATGCCTAGAAAAATATCCATCAATGGCATGCCGGTGGGACCCAGCTTCTAGCGTTTTCGCATGAGCGAAGTACCTGTGATTCCTAGAGATGGAGCTAGTTTTTCCCTTTTTTTTGTACCTGACTTTCAAGTTGGTTTCCTTCTTGGCAGCCATTTGGTATGCTTGCATATCTAGGCAGGAGGATTCCAAAAAGAGGGTTATTTTCATGTCTGTTGCTACCTAGACCTTGAGCATTGATGATGATATTGGTGAGCCATTAGGTTTTTATAGAATTTGGGATGAGTTTTTAGCCCAGTTGAGTGATGAAGTTGATGAAGACGAGGGAATTTCCCTTGAGAATATTGCTTCAAGAAAAGTGTATAGGGAGAGTGCAACTCTTGATGAGTGCATTTCGGATGGCTTTTTAGTTAATTTAGTGGATGATGCCACTTTTGACCAATGTCTTCTTGAGGAGGAGAATGTTGACCTACCTCTTCTTCTTTCCCACCCTCCCACCCTTGTTGAAGAGGTGCAATCTAAAGTGGGATTTACCGCTTCTTTTGACCCTATTGATGATGCAATGTAGCCTTTAGAGAGGGTGGTGTTTGTACCAGATGTTAAGCCATTTGTTGTAGTCATGCCTTTTGAAGATGATGTTCTTATTTAGGATGTTCTTGATGCTTCTAGATTTAGTTCTCTTGATGTTTCTAATGACGATATGGTTACCATTGAAAATGTTCTTTTGAAAGAGTAGCTTGATCCTCCACCTATTGTTCTCCAAGGTAGGGAGAGACCTATTTATCAATGGATTGTCCAGTTGACACCCTATGATGGAGTTTGAGCTGATGCTGCTGATTCTCATTTATTGCAATTTGTGCAAGCCTGACGACCTCATGTTGTTCTTTCTTGCCTTTTTGACTGGTGTAGCTATGTAGTGGTATCATAGTATGCTGCAACATTCTCCACACTTGATGCAAACTTGGGATGGAATGGGTCAAGCTTTTGTTGCTAGATTTTTCCGTATTTTTCCTTCTAATTTAACCTTTCAGAACCTGTTGGACTTCTTCCAAGGGGAGAGTGAGCCAATTGCTGAGTATGTTGATCGTTTTTAAGCTTTCAAGGGGAAGCATTGTGACCCCTATTGTTTTGATGAAAGGGTTTTATTGGAATGTTTTCTTAAGGGTTTTTTGAGGGATATCCAACTCCATGTGAGGTAGTCAGATCCAAAGAGACTTGAGGATGCATATGCACGAGCTAAGGTCATGGGAGAGGCCTTTGAAGCTACCTCCCTAGCAGTCCAATGGAGGGTAACCTTGGAAGATGAGCGATACCATATAGAATCTTGTTTGAATTCTATGGCAAGTGCTCCATGGTTCCTATTCCACCACTCCTTACCCCAACAACAACTAGTCCTTTTGGAGTTTTGCAAGATAATGAGTTACCTTCTTTTAGACATAACACTTTGCATATACCACATGTGCCAAAGAGTGAGTTTGTTTCCCATCCAAAGGGGGTTATGGCAAGATAAAGGGAAGAGAGAAAGTAATAGAAAAAGAGTAAGCCTTCAATGGAAGGAGAAAGAGAAGACCAATTGATAAGGCACCGGTCTAATTGAAAATTCTGGGTTCACACTAGTAGGCTAGTTTTCCCCGCAAGACGCCAGTATTGGACTTTTCTTTGAGCCAGGAGGAATACTATTTCTTGAGCATGTTGCACTAGAAAAAATAAATTATTTTATCTGCTACATCAAGACAATCTCACTTGTTCTACCTTGGGGAGCTGTTTTTTGACAAGTTATGAAGTGCTTGAAGATACTAAAAAGATGTTATATGAAGATGGTGCCAAATCGTTAAGACAGAGATTATATGTCAAGAATGAAATGTTGGAAAGTGGTCCTAAATAAGTTGCAAGATATCAATGAAGGATTGCATTATATCTCGGAGTGTCGTTTTTTTACAGACTAAAATAGTGAGAGAGAGAATACCCATGATGAAGCTTTTCTTGAATAAAAGAAGAAGAAGGTGTTTTAATATGTCTTTTTAATAAAATGAAGAGGGGTGGCAATATCAAAGGCGAGAAGGTGTCTGCTGATTGAACAAGGTACTCTTTTACTGGTTTTTTTGCACCAGACGTTCTCGTTTTTTTTATTTTTTTCATTTTTGTGCAACATAATATAATTGATGTTTTATAAAAACTCTTAGCCTTGGTTGCTCACATTACAGGTTGCAAAGTATGGTAATCTTTGTGTAAACATAGGTTTCTTCTTGCGAGTACATATCTCCTTCAAAAAGCATGCTGCTTAAAACAAAACAAAAATATAAACGTCCAAATTAAGGTCGTACCTAATGAGAGGCAAAATAAAAGGATTTAATGAAGCGTATATCTTGGCCAACCTAAGGGGACCTAAAATTCTACGAATTACACATTGAAATTGAAACTTAGTACTAACAATGATATGTACCTTTTGCCTTGCAATGGGAATGAAAGGATCATACAAACTCTCCGGATTCATGGAATCTACTTGATTATGCTAAAGGCTAAACATTCATGCAATATGTAACAACAGGATTGCCTAAGTCTATACATGGGAATACGGTGTCGGGAGTTTTTTGGAGCAAGGGATTGAGCATATGTACATACACATGCATGGTGCATCAAATAAAGGATTGCCCATTTTCAAGAGCCAGGTGGTTACGTGGGGCCCACATGTGTACAGGTAGGACAACATGTACATAGTGCATCGATTTTCACTCTCACTAGTACCACTATGTTTTTTCTATAATAATGAGGAGTTGATAGTGCGTAAAACTTCTCGATGAAGCTATCCACGGGCCGACGACATGAGGTAAGCAGGTGCGTCAGATGGCATCTAGTGGCGTCAGGAGGTCGAATGGGGTCAATACTTGCACGTGGAGAAGTACGGACACAAGTGGGTGTTTTCTTGTGATAATTATGCAGAAAGGTCATCATGAGGACCATATTTTGGGGCCACTTCATGTGGTGGCGGGATGAATTATTGAAAAAAGTCGAGTGCTAGGTGTGCGTATGGATGCAAAAAGGTGACAACTATGTACTGCGAGGTCAGTTTTTGGCATGTTCGGGGTCCGTTTGAGGTCATCTAAAAGGCCAAGGGTGCCCAACTAATAAAGCTAAGTGTGGGAACTGAAAAAACAGAGAGAAGACCAGAAAAAACGTGGAGAAGAGAGGAGGAACAGCCGCAGGTGTGTTTTTGGGGTTTTTGGAGCCTGTTTTGGCCGTAAACTGCTCATCCGAGGTTGGATTTGAGCACTTTGACATTGTAGACTGGGGTTTTGGGCTGTTCCAGACGCGATGGCACTGTCCATTTTGCCAAATTCCTCCCTCTTTTTCTACTGTTTTGGCTGTGTAAGTTTCTCCTATGAGCGAAGTTTCTGCTCCAGTTTGTGATTGTATCTAGCTTATTTTACCCATACTGTGTGAGCTATTTGCCCCATTGGTGTTGGACCAAGCTTTATTGTATCTAAAAATCATAAATTATCCTCTTTTGAGCTGAGTTTTTGGGTGTGTGTGTGTGTGTGTGTGTCTGTGTGTGGAGAGGGCAAGTGGATAGTCTCTCTCCTCTCACTCCATAGGTGTTTTCCTTGTCTCGGCCTGGTGTGTTGTGTAAGCCGAGTGGTGCCTCATAGTGTGTGTGTGTGTATCTTTCCAAGAGTGTGTGTCGGGTCGTTATAGAGGCGTTCTGTGTGTTTTCATCTCGCTCACATTCTTTTGGCGCCCCCACGGAGGATCTTCTTCGAGTTCCTTCTGCTTCGAGCTTCAAGCTTCAAGATTCGGGATTACAGGTTGCAGACTACAGGTTACATGTTACAAGTTACAGGGACAGTAATAGGTGATTCACACAGGTACAGGTAGCTGGAGTACAGTGATATACTAGCAGTGGTGTCACTTGCAGTTGTTGTGGGTATGCATCATTTGGCGCCTGTTTGAGGGCATTGTCTTGTATTGTACGTTACTTGTGGAAACTGCCATTGTACGCCTTTGTGGAGCCATACTTGGTTTTATTTGGCAGTCCCAGCCATTTTTGTGACTTGGTCTGGAAGATAGTCATTTCTGAGACTTGACTATACGCAATTTTCATTAGCCTTCGTGTGAGGGTTGATAGCGTTAGGTTTTATTGAGTTGGGGGATTCTCAAATGTGGAGATCCTTTGGGTGATACAGGTAGCTGAAGCACCCTTTTCGTGACCTCGCCATAGGCTATGTACTAGTGATTCCTACTTGATGCTCGGGTTCTATTGTTGGCAGTTTATGCATATATATACATTCTATATTTTGGGTTCTTACTGCTCTACTTCTGGGGAAACTCTGTCAAAATTTTTCCAAGTTATGATGGCTGGTTTTTTGGTCTTTTAAGCCACTTATGCGGTTATGCTGCTGAAATTTTGGCAAAATCAGAGGATAAGACAGGTGTGCTTTCTTGGGAGCTTCATGGTTGGCTTTAATGGAGGATCAAAATGGACCTCAATTCACTCCTTTTCATTTAACTCAAAGAATCCAGATAAATGTTCATGTGTCCAGGAAGATTTTTTTCCAGCAGCGCATAGTCTTTATGTTCGGGCCAAGAAGATTAAGAGAGATCCTGGAATGTCCTTTACCTGTTGTAATTCCAATGATCAACTACGAAAACTCATTTGATGTGCATGTGTTTTTCCTTATCTGAAGTTGAGCTCCATTGAAGTTTCTGGGAATTGAGTCAGTCAAAAGTTTTGGGTTCTTGCACGTGTTTTCGAAGGGGTTCTCAAAGCATCGTAATTTGGGTAGCCATGGCTTTCTCTTATCCGGAGTTTCATAGAAGAAGTGATGAAGATGTGGAAGAATTTTTGGAAAAGATGGAGGTTGTTTGTATTAGCAACCAGATTCATGACCCGGCGCAGATGCTACGTCTTCTCCAAATCTGTTTGAAGAGTGATGCACGAGTTTGGTCCAAAGCATTTGAAGAGGAGTTGCGTGGGGCTGATCCACCCGTAAGATTGAGTTGGGACAATCTAGGACATGGATTGGAAGTGGAGTTTGTGAAGATAGAAGATCCTGACAAAGTGTGGCAAGAAGTATAGGCTTTAGTGCAAAAGGAAGGTGAGCCAGTAGATGCGTACATACGTAAGTTCTCATTGGCATGGGAGCGGATGTGCAAGGCCTTAGCACCACGGTACTCCCACCTGACATGATGAAGAAGGATAGGTTCTTGGCTGGTCTTTGGGAGAATATACGTTGGAGAGTGGAGCTAAAGAAGCCTAGGACATATGAAGATGCATTAGAGGTAGCAAGGAACAAAGAGTGGAAGTTGAGGAAAATGAGCCAGTTAGGGGTGGAGTCTTTGCCCATGAGGTCTGAATTTCAGCCTATGGACTCTTTACAAGGTCGCATGCCAGGGGTTCATCATGAACCAGTGGTTTCTATTACTCCTCACCTTATGCCAGCAGTGGTCACTACAGCAGTGCAAGATGATGGGCTAAGGCAAGACATGAGGCAAGTGGTATATTTAATGAAGAATCTCAGCCTAAACATGCTTGGTCAAGTGGGAAATAATCGAGGTCGAGGGAGGTTTGAAAATCAACCAAGAGGTGAAGAAAAGCCTAGGAATGGTGTTGGACAAAGTAATGGTAGGTTCTGGAGGCAGACGCCCACATGTTATAATTGTGGAGAGTTGGGTCACATCAGCCCGCAATGTGATAAGCCACCAAGGATGGGGGGAGACATGTATCCATTGCCAAGACAAGTGCTAACTAGGTCAAATGATTATGGCATCGAAATTAAAGGAGATGAAGGAACCAGTGGATTAACCCAAGAGGAAAAGGGAAAGACAAAAGTGCTAAGTGTAGTCACCTTGGAGAAGGCATCAAAGCTAGAGGATACATTAGTGATTCCTATTCGGAAGAGGACCACAGAGGATAAGGAAGGAAGAAGTGCCCCAGGTCCTAGTAAGAAGAAAGGAAAGAGCCATGAAGGCGAGGATGTCCAGGCCAGGAGGAAAATGAGCGCTCGTTGCAAGTTTCATGTTTCAGATTTTCCACTAGGGGATGGGCAATTAAGCTATGACTTGAAGGAGGATGTGACAAGCAGGAAAGCAGATGTTACTTTTGGGCAGCTTACAGAGATGGTGCCTAAGCTAAAGCGACAGTGGAAGAGGATGGTTAACCCAATGGAGAAAGAGCCAGAGAAAGGTTCAGTGAAGGTGTTGGCAATGGATGAGCTACCAGACATTTTCCCAATAGTAGACGTGTGGCATTAAGGAGAAATATGGGACAAGGTTATGTGGATGGTGGAGCCCAAATATGTGTCATAACACATTCATGCGTTGAGAAGATGGGTCTTGCAGTGACTGGGGTGTCAGGGTTTCGGATTAGATTGGACAACCATCAAAAAGTAAATTGTTTGGGTGTTGTAAAGAGCTTAGAAGTGGAGGCGTATGATGCAAAGGTAGTGGTTGATTTTCATGTGATGCCAGCGGGGTTGGGAGCATATCCTATTATACTGGGTAGACCATGGTTACGTGCAGTAGGAGCTGTTCAAGATTGGCGATGTGGTACAATTAGCCTCTATGGAAAGACAGGTGCCAAGAAGCTTTATAATATGGACACAAGGAAACGATTAGAGGAGCTTTATGAAGATGAGGATGAGTCTAGTGATGAAGACTATTCCATAGTGACTGAAGAGGACAATGATAGTACTACCAGCAGTGATGAGGATGCTGATGCTTCATTTCTTTTGATGGACAAAGGAATCCAGGAGTCTGGTTTAGTCGCATTTTCAAATGAGGTTCAAGATGAAAGTGAAGGGCCTTATGAAGTGATTGAAGGGATGATGCAAACCAAGGGTGAATTGTCGAAGAAGCAAGAATTGATGACACAAATGATCAGTGGAGACCTCTTAGCTATGGCTTAGGAGATATATTTGCACATGTAGGGAATGCAAAGTGTTTTTGTGTGGGATCCAGGTGGAATGAGCATCTACTAGTGTTGTTGCTATTGAGCATGAATGCTCTAGCAGGCTAGGGGATGGGCAAATTATGTCGAGAGTTTTTTGGAGCAAGGGATTGCGCATATGTACATACACATGCATGGTGTATCAAATAAAGGATTGCCCATTTTCCAGAGCCAGGTGGTTACGTGGGGCCCACCTGTGTACAGGTAGGACAACATATACATAGTGCATCGATTTTCACTATCACCAGTACCACTATGTTTTTTCTATAATAATGAGGAGTTGATAGTGCGTAAAACTTCTCAAGCAAGCTATCCGCGGGCCGACGACATGAGGTAAGCAGGTGCGTCAGATGGCATCTAGTGGCGTCAGGAGGTCGAATGGGGTCAATACTTGCACGTGGAGAAGTACGGACACAAGTGGGTGTTTTCTTGTGATAATTATGCAGAAAGGTCATCATGAGGACCATATTTTGGGGCCACTTCATGTGGTGGCGGGATGAATTATTGAAAAAAGTCGAGTGCTAGGTGTGCGTATGGATGCAAAAAGGTGACAACTATGTACTGCGAGGTCAGTTTTTGGCATGTTCGGGGTCCGTTTGAGGTCATCTAAAAGGCCAAGGGTGCCCAACTAATAAAGCTAAGTGTGGGAACTGAAAAAACAGAGAGAAGACCAGAAAAAACGTGGAGAAGAGAGGAGGAACAGCCGCAAGTGTGTTTTTGGGGTTTTTGGAGCCTGTTTTGGCCGTAAACTGCTCATCCGAGGTCGGATTTGAGCACTTTGACATTGTAGACTGGGGTTTTGGGCTGTTCTAGACGCGATGGCACTGTCCATTTTGCCAAATTCCTCCCTCTTTTTCTACTGTTTTGGCTGTGTAAGTTTCTCCTATGAGCGAAGTTTCTGCTCCAGTTTGTGATTGTATCTAGCTTATTTTACCCATACTGTGTGAGCTATTTGCCCCATTGGTGTTGGCCCAAGCTCTATTGTATCTAAAAATCAGAAATTCTCCTCTTTTGAGCTGAGTTTTTGGGTGTGTGTGTGTCTCTGTGTGGAGTGGGCAAGTGGATAGTCTCTCTCCTCTCACTCCATAGGTGCGTTTCCTGTCTCGGCCTGGTGTGTTGTGTAAGCCGAGTGGTGCCCCATAGTGTGTGTGTGTGTACACTGTAACATATGCGCGGTATTATCGCTCACATTACCGCACAAAAACAAACAAACTTGAAATATAAAAACTCCCGTACGCGGCAAACACTGCGGCAAAGCTGGCGTTAATGGTCTAGCGGTAACTGATGCGGTAATGGATGCGGCAATATTTCTGCCAATATTACCGCGTGCGTTGCTGCAATAGTACCCTCACATATTACCGCGTCAGGCTTATCGCGAACATTACCTCGAAGGGATTTATTATAAAAAAACAGATGAGCGTTTGGATTGTCCTTTGCAGGACCATCCAAAAGGTCATCTATTTTTTTATTTATTTTAGTTATTTTACAAAATTATTATTAATTACAACAAAATATCACAATTGGACAATACATTGAGCCAAAAAAAGATTGATAATTTCATTTACATAAGTGGAATTACAATTGGGGGAGGTATTGAGCCACAAAATGATAGATATTGCATTTACATAAAGGGCAAAAAAAGCCCGCGTGTACAAAATAGAGTATGGTCATGTGGGATAGGGCAAACGGGGCCCTCATATACAAAATAGAGGATGCTCATGGGGGAGTTGGCGGCATTTCACGTGGAACTCCTTGACTTTGAAAAACCATAAAAAAGAAACAATTAACACTTTGTTATTTACTATTTGATATAAAATCAACAATTTGATTATTTAGATAAGATTAAACTTACATGTTGCAGACTTCTGCACGCATTTTCGAACTCCTCTCGAGAGATCATTTGATTTTCAAACAACCAACACCAAGTTTGATACTCGGTATGGTTCTCTCTATATCTCTGCACTTCTCTGGTCGGGCGACTCATGGTAATGTTATACTGACAAAAAATAGCAACCAATTAATTAAATGAAAAACATTAGATTTTTGACAATAAAACTAATATTTTTACTTACATATTTGTCTTTCCAAGCCGTTTTTCCTCCCGAACCATAATGTGTAGGAGTTTGATGGGATCTAGCCTCAACTTGACGCGTATACATCCTCGCACCGGTTGCCCTTTCGTCCTCTTGCTCACCCATAGCAGTCTCCCACTCCACATCATGGACATTTCCTGGCCCATAGCTATGCTCTGGAGACTCCATTGTCTTCTTTGCCGCTCTCCTCACACTAGATTTTTTGTTCTTCAGAATTTTTTTGACATGCTCTTGCAACCATTGCCTTGAGAATTGTTGCCCCTCAGGGTTGGGGAAACGCATGTGCATGGTTGTCTCTATATATGTGAGGTTGTAGAGATCTTGCTGATCAAATTTGAGAAAACAATTGATATATGTGGAGTGGATTAATTGGTTGACGTGTGTGCGAAATCTCCTGCCCTGTGCTGTCCCGAGATCCACCATACCTCCTCTATGAACCTTGTAGTATAACCCACGAGCATCTGGTGAAGGCATGTCATGGTCCTCATCGACTGTTGGAGCAGGGAGCGGTGACTGTGGAGGAGAATCTGTAGTACTTCCCCCCCCCCCCCCCCCCCAAAACAACAACTAGCTCCGCTCCCTCGTCGAGATCGACCGGCGCTAGCGCGCGAGCTGCCCTCACGCTGACTGTCAGAAGAGCGCCGACGTGAATCTTGGACAAAAGGTGGGATAGGTGATGGATAGGTGGACGCCCGTGGTGTCGGAACCTGTGGCGTCGGACCCTGTGAAGGAAAAGTTGAACCTGGAGCTGTAGCTGGAAAACTCTGCAGGTATGGAGTGCCACCAGTCGGAGTAGAGACCTCTGATAATCCAAAAGCTGCTAGCTGCGCCGATGAATAGCGCTGTGTAAGGGTCTTCTGTGAACCTAACCACTCATCCCGAAGACGCAATGCCCTCTCCACATCTGGATCGGTCACAGGTACGGCAGTGGACCCACCTAGAGCGTCCTGAAACCAGTCAAACCCTGCTGATGACTGCTGAGGCGACGGCTGTGAATGATAGGCAGAGAGAGCGTCGGGATATGACATCCCGTCTGCCATGAAATCCTCAATGCTGTGAAAGCGTGGTGTGGAAGAAGAAGACATGGTCTGCATTTATTACGACAAAGATTAAACTAGGGTATAAAATTTGAATATATGATTAAAAATTTACACATTGATTTTTTTCAAACATTGGATTTTTTAACATTGGATTCTCTATAGTATCCAATGTGGAAAGAATCCAATGTGTGTCTACAACCTATAAAAGAGTCTTGCAAAACCTCGAGTGCTAATAAGATATTAGTGTGTGTATTGACTAATAAGAGATTATTGTGTTTATGATTAGTGTGATCGATTACGTGATCACTTGGACGGTCATTGGGGCCTAATACGTCACCTACGACTTAATCATGGAGGTATGTTTCTGTTTTTGTGTTGATTGTTGTTTAATTTAACATAATTAGTGTGTGTTTTAGTGTTGGCTTGTGTAATTGGCTTGTGCACACACTAATTAGTGTGTGTTAACATACACTAATTAGTGTGTGCATTGGATTGTGTAATTGAATTGTGCACACACTAATTAGTGTGTTTTAACATACACTAATTAGTGTGTGCATTAGATTGTGCACACACTAATTAGTGTGTGTTAACATACACTAATTAGTGTGTGCATTGGCTTGTGTAATTGGACTAATCACACACTAATTAGTGTGTGCATTGGCCAATTCCATTGGTCAATGCACACACTAATCACACACTAAATAGTGTGTGTATTGACCAATCACATTGGCCAATGCACACACTAACCACATACACTAAATAATGTGTGTATTGGCCAATCCAATTGACCAATGCACACACTAATCCAAAACTAATTAATGTGTGCATTGACCAATCACATTGGCCAATGCACACACTAATAGCACACTAATTAGTGTGTACATTGACCAATCACATTGGTCAATGCACACACTAATCACACACAAATTAGTGTGTGTTAATGACCACTAATTAGTGTGTGCATTGACCAATCACATTGGCCAATGCACACACTAATCACACACTAATTAGTGTGTGCATTGACCAATCACATTGGCCAATGCACACACTAATTTCACACTAATTAGTGTGTACATTGACCAATCACATTGGTCAATGCACACACTAATCACACACTAATTAGTGTGTGAATTGGCCAACCCCATTGGCCAATGCACACACTAATAACACACTAATTAGTGTCTGCATTGACCAATCACATTGGCCAATGCACACACTAATAGCACACTAATTAGTGTGTACATTGACCAATCACATTGGTCAATGCACACAGTAATCACACACAAATTAGTGTGTGTTAATGAGCACTAATTAGTGTGTGCATTGACCAATCACATTGGCCAATGCACACACTAATAGCACACTAATTAGTGTGTACATTGACCAATCACATTGGTCAATGCACACACTAATCACACACTAATTAGTGTGTGAATTGGCCAACCCCATTGGCCAATGCACACACTAATAACACACTAATTAGTGTGTGCATTGACCAATCACATTGGCCAATGCACACACTAATAACACACTAATTAGTGTGTGCATTGACCAATCACGTTGGCCAATGCGCACACTAAAAGCACACTAATTAGTTTGTACATTGACCAATCACATTGGTCAATGCACACACTAATCACACACAAATTAGTGTGTGTTAATGAGCACTAATTAGTGTGTGAATTGACCAATCACATTGGCCAATGCACACACTAATAACACACTAATTAGTGTGTGCATTGACCAATCACATTGGCCAATGCACACACTAATTAGTGTGTGCATTGACCAATCACATTGGTCAATGCACACACTAATCACACACTAATTAGTGTGTGCATGGCCAATCCCAAATTTAACATATTAGGTTATGCAAGTAATAAAATCTAACAAGTTTAGATTTTGCAAGTAACTAATAATTAACAAATTTAAGTTTTGGTGTGTCTTTACTTACACTAATTAGTGTGTGCATTAGAATAATGCACACACTAATTAGTGTGTGTAAAGAACACATGCACTAATTAGTGTGTAAAGAACGTACACATGCACTAATTAGTGTGTGTGTATGCATGTGTGTGCATGCGTGTGTATGAGTGTATGCGTGTGTGTGTGTGTATGCATGTGTGTGTATGCGTGTGAAAAAATCAAAAAACATAACAACAAAACTTACATGGAATTGAAGCGCTTGTTGGGAGAGGGTAGGAGAGTGGAAGAGTAGAGATGGTGGAGAGTAGAAGAGTAGAGATGGAGGTAGAGCTCAAGGTTGTGAGGTTCGCGCTCTCGGTTTCTGTGGAGAAGATGATGAAATTCAAATTTTAGGGCTTTGAACTTCGCGGGGCACTCGGGTGCCCCTATTTATTAAAAAAAATTGAAATTTGATTTTCCGCTCCTATTACCACGAGCATTACCGCATGCCTTACCGCGCTTATTACCGTACCTATTATCGCAGCACAAATTCGGGCCAAATAAATAGATGGCCACGTTCTGACATTATTACTATTGATCCTCACAATCTATTGGTACTATGTTTTTTATAAAATATATATAAAATGAAAGTATTTCTAGTACCTTGAAATTGACATTTTTACCTAAATGGTTAATTTTTACTTTTTACTGATATTTTATTAACATTCTTTGGTAATTTGATTTTAATTAGTGTATGTAATTTATTAATGTAGGTTGCTTGGGATGATTTTGACCCGTCCACAACATCATAGATCATCCAGGCATTAGTGTATAATTAAATTGCCCATGCATGCGGTGCAAATACGCCATTGCTCGACTTCGACGGATATGCTTGAGCCATGTAGAAGATTATGGACTATGGGACGATCCTCCCAAGCGTGCACGGATGGAAACAAAAGATCCACGAATTGTTGTGGCTATTGACGTCACCCCACATTGGCGTGTGGTTGGTGGAGGAGGGGAAAGGAGGGTGGAAGAGCGCATGCGCCAGGAATCCATTAGAGAGGGAGGAAGCACATCAAATCAGCCAAGTACTGCTGCTCCCTCTTATCCGAGTGACCACATCCCATCTCCTTACGTGGATGCAGAAGACGACCATTTGCATAGAATGGTTGAGGATCTCTTTGCACGAGAGGAGGAGCATGAACCAGAGTGTGCATGCGAAGAAGCTTCCGAGCGAACAAGGAGTGAGCTACTCGATTCGGCACACACCGCACTATATGATAGATGCTCTTACTCCATTTTAAGGGCTTCTCTCGAAGTCCTTAACCTTCAGGCGATGTTTGGATGGAGCAATGCTAGTGTTCACGCACTTTTGAGGTATGTTTACAGACTGTGAAGGATGCTTGTGGAGTGCATAAATTAGCTTCTAATGTACTTTCTTCTTGTGATAGGTTGCTAGGAAAGATGCTGCCAGCTCGCAATCACATGCCAAAGAACAGACGAAAAGCCCGCAAAGTAGTGACTGCATTAGGGATTGATTATGATCGCATTCATGCTTGCGTGAACGATTGTGTGCTCTTTCGTAATGAGCATGCCGATTGTGACACATGTCCATCGTGCGGGGAGCCTAGGTTCAAAGAAAGAATGCACAGCAACAGAATTCCACGTAAAGTTTTGAGGCATTTTCCACTCATCCCTCGCATCCACCACATGTTTAGATCGAAGGGTACGAGCGAGCTTTTGAGTTGGCATGCAAAAAACCGCTCCACAGATGGTATTATGAGAGTGCGAGCTGACTCACCAGCGTGGAAGCACATAGAGGACACATGGCCAAAGTTCAGGGATGATCCTCGTCACTTGAGGATTGGGTTAGCTAGTGATGGAGTGAATCCATTTGGGCACCGCTCTATTTCATGGAGCATTTGGCCGGTGGTTGTTGTAAACTACAATATTCCGCGTTGGGAGGCAACAAAAAAGGGAAACTGTCATAAAATCTAATATCTAACTAACCCAAATGATTTTCTCATATTAAATTGATCACTTAATGTGGGAGAATAAACGGGAACAAGTGTTAAGATATAGGTATGTGCTTTTAGATCTATCTCAACATGGGGCCAATGTAAAGGGGCCCAAAAGGGAGATGGTCTATCAAAGAGCAAGGCTAACCAATGGAGCATAAGACCTTAGGGTTAGCTTCATTGAAGACCTCCAATAAATGTGTGTAAAAGTCCTTTTGACCTTAAGTAAGCTAGGGCTGAGCTTGAGGTGGGAACCCGGCCCAAGCTCGAGGTGCTTGTCCTGCTTGAGGTGCTTGTCATGCTTGAGGTGTTTTTCATGCTTGAGGTGCTTGATTAAGATGCTTGAGGTGCTTGACTTGCTGCATGATTAAGGTACTTGAGGTGCCTTGAGAAGCTTGCCTGAGATGCTTGTGGGAACACCCCCTAGTTCAAGTGCTTTGTCATGCTTGATGAGTAAGGTGCTTGATCACCTAAAGTAAAAATCATTCCTACAAGAGGGGGGGCGAGCCCTTTTCCTAGGAGCTAGAGAGAGAACACCCACTCACACACACAAGGGAAGCCCCAACTTGAAGAGGCAGCAAGGACACATGTCAGGCCCCTACCCATGTTACCTTCATGTGTTGCTTGAAGCCTATTGGCTAAGCTTCAAAGGGGTCCAATGATAAATTACATGAATTATCTAATTGTTTTAGCATTTATCAAGTCCTCTCTCTCAAAGGGGAAAGGGGGACACTTGTCCCAAGGCTACCCATGTTGCTTGTAATGGCTCCTGCTTGTGATTGGCTAGGCCTGGAGGGGTCCAATGAGCTTCAGGCATGAGCTACAAGGGGGGGTCGACCCAAGCAAGCTAGGGGGGTGCCTAGGGGGTATACTCACCCACACACACTCACAATCACTCTCATTGTGTGCTATGCAAAGTGCAAGAGCTCCCTCTCCAAGCAAGTAGAGGTTGAGAGCCTACACCAACACTCTTGGCTATGGAGTGCAAATCCAACCAAGAGCCATGCTTCAATGCTTAAGCTTGCCATCTCCTTCTTCTTCATTACTATGCTATTATGTATGCTAGCAAAAAGAGTATGATAAGTGAGGAACTAATTCTTTCTCTTACGAAATGTTTCTTCTTCCTCTTCCCTACCCTCATTCCCTGCTAGCTCTCTCCACCTTCGAAGGTGTTTGAGGTCTTGGGACTGAGGCTTGGGATAGTTAAAGCTTTCTTCAAGTTTATGTTATGTTTGTGGTGCATGAAGCCTTCCATCTTCATGGCATCACCTAGGTCACAAGGAACACAAAGACTGTATTGTAACAAGTCTCTCTTTATGGGAGAAATCATAATACAAATGCCTATTGGAGGGGGGACCGGCTCCACATAAATCCGGTCCTCAATTGTTGTCATGTTCTCTAAACTCTCTCTCTTGCAAAAGTATTGTCTATGCCAAGTTAACTAATTGCTATGATTATGTTGCTATCTTCAATTATGTCTACCCGCTATGCTCACAAAATCATTTCTTGAAAGTACTCTCATTAAATTCCGCTATTCTCAAATTGAATAGGCAAATTCCATTACATTGGTATCAGAGCATTTGGTTTCTCTTTTCTTGCTTAAGAAGAGAGGTCCTTAAGTAGCCTATAAATGGTTGATGTTGTTAATTATAATAGAGTAAGTGGAACTGGGATCTAATACCGGTTTTGTTAAGCCCGCTATGTGGGGGATGGTGCACACCTCGGGAGCTTTGGACTTAATAATGGAGTCTTTTTAGACTTGCCTACGGCTTTACCATTATTGAGCCATAAGAAGTCCGAAAGGAGCTAGCCCTTGGCAACTCTGCTATGTTAGACCTACTCCTCTATTCTCTATAATTAACCACTTTGAGCCGTGGGTGTAGATACTTAAGAGCCGATTTTCAAAGGCTAAGAGGAGTGGCAATTAAGGTTTTGAATTGCCAAAGCATACACTAAGTACATACATAAAATTTTGTTATCATGGCTGACAATAATCAAGAGAGTAGAATGAACATTGATAGCTTTGATTTTGCACATGAAGGTGCTAATGATGATGCTCCCATGTTTGTGAATTATCTTGTGACTAGGTTGCAACAAGCTATGGGCAACCCTACCTTGCAAACCGAAGTTACTCAACAACTTCGTGCTTATGGAATTTCCCTTCCTCTCCAAGAGGAGAGAGAGCTTAGGAGGCCTCTTGAAGAGACCCCCAAAAGAAGACTCTCTCCCATTCGAGAGGAGGAATCCAAAGAGAAAGAAAGCAATGAAAGTCTAAGTTCTTCTGAAGATGTGGCTCCACGAAGAAGGCGGTCTAGACGATCGCCTACTCCTCCCAAGAGGAAAAGAGAAACCCATAGTCCTTCTCCTCATCACTCTCAAAGGCAAGAGAGGAAACAAAGGAAGAAAAGGGCTAGGAAGAGGTCACCCTCTTCTCCTTCTTCTTCACCTTCCTTCTCTTCCGATGAAAGTTATGGCTATTCTCCTAGAGAATACAAGAGGGGAGGACATCGCAAATCATTTCCTGCATGGTGAAGGTCACAAAAGCTAAAGAAGTTCAAGGAGGGAGGAAAGAGTATCTCTTTTCTCACCTACGATGGCACCTTTGGTGCTACCGACAAAGTGTTGGCCTTCATCCAGCAATTTGATGCGGCCTTTGGGGACGAGGGCTTCACAGAGTCCTCCAAGCTACGCCATGTAGCTATGCACTTCCAAAAATCAGCTTGTCAATGGTGGGCTAGCCTTCGTGGCAATGGAGAAGCCCCAAAGACATGGAAAACTCTACGAGTTTCCATCATGAAGCAATTTCTTCCAAGCGATACTAAAGATAAAGTTCTTACCGAATGGCGCGGCTTGAAGCTCCTCTCTCATGAGTCTATCAACAAGTATGTAGATAAGTTTTGGGATTTACATCTCAAAGCTACTGTCTTTCAAAAGATAGACTTTGCCGAGCAAAGACAACAATTCTGTGCGGGATTACCTGAAGAGATGGCCGAATATATCAACTCTCAACGGCCCGGTACTATTACCGAAGTAATCCACCACACCATGGTTGCTTCACGCATCAATTTCCATCAAGGGGCTAGACGTAATGTCAAGCCCATGGAAAACAAAGATAAAAATGATGCAAAGGGGAAATCCAATGCTCAAAATAATTCCCAAGGCACTTCCAACAACAACAACAACAATCGGTCCAAGGAGAAGGGAGTTTACAAAGGTAAAAACAAACTCTCTCTTGAAGAGGTTGAAGCTTTTCGCAAGGACCATAAGTGTTTCAAGTGTGGGGAGCAAGGACATGGCTATCGTTCTTGCCCCAAGAAGAATACTCGCAATGAGACTCCTAGGGCTTCCACCATCGAAGCTCCAAAAGAGGATGCTCATTGCAAAGGATCATCACTCTCCTATGCTTGGGGAAAGGTAAGAGAGCATGATGCCTTCATCTTGTTTGACCCTGGCTCTACTCTCAACTTCATATCAATAGAGTTGGCCACCAAGTTGGGCATTCAAGCTTTTGAGATGGGAGATATAGTAACAGCTGATGCAGCTTTCAAGGGACAACAAGCCTCCGTTACTCCCTTGATTGGGAAGTTGAGGCTTCATGTCCAAAGCTATGTTGACAAAGAAGACTTCTTCATCTCTCCCCTCCAACATCAGGATGTTATCCTAGGGGCACCATGGTTTGATCGCATGGCTGCCAACATGAAGTTCCCTGAAAGGAGAATTTACTTCACCTACAGGGGAAAGAACATGTATATAGATGCTAGTGAGCGTGGTCGCACTATTCCACTTGTAAATCCTCTTTCTTTTGATAAATCAATGAAGAGCTCAGTTACTGCGTACATGATTTATGTCAAAGAGTCTCTAAAAGCTAATAATGTTTCATCAAATGAAAATGATAGGAATCAAGAAGAGTTAGACTTGTCTACTTTTCTAAAAGGATTCCAAGATGTGTTCATCGATGATATCCCTATGGACCTACCTCCAAAACGAGGGGATGATGACCATCGTATTGAGCTCCTTCCAGGAAGCTCACCGCCTAACAAACCTCCTTATCGAGTCTCACAAGCTCAACAAGAGGAGATCATGAGGCAAGTACAAGAGCTGGTAGACAAAGGGATGGTGAGGCCTAGTTCCTCTCCCTTTTGTTCTCCAGTCCTTTTAGTGCAAAAGAAAGATGGTACATACCGTATGTGTGTGGACTATCGAGCACTAAACCATATCACTATCAAAAACAGATTTCCCGTACCTCGGGTAGAAGATCTGTTTGATAAGCTACAAGGCTCTACCTACTTCAGTAGGATTGACCTTAAGAGTGGCTATCATCAAATAAGGATAGTGGATGAGGATATCTTAAAGACCGCGTTTCGCACAACATTTGGTCTTTATGAATATCTAGTCATGCCTTTTGGCTTGACTAATGCACCAGCTACGTTCAATCGTTTGATGGAGAAAATTTTTAGACCATATTGAAAATTCACTGGAGTGTTCTTCGATGATATCATCATCTACTCCAAGTCTTTGGAGGAACATAAGCAACATCTCCAAGTGATTTTTCAAGCCTTGAGGGAGAACAAACTTTTTCTCAACCAAAAGAAAAGTGAATTCTTCCTTCAAGAGATTCAATATCTAGGCCATATTATCTCTCACGATGGTATTCGTATGGATCCATCAAAGTTAGAGGTAATAAAATCATGGCCTAACCCAAGGAATCTACATGAGCTAAGAAGCTTTATTGGTATGCGTGCATACTATAGACGCTTCATAGCAAAATTCTCTCAAGTAGCAGGACCACTACACGACTTAACCAAGAAGAACGTTAAGTTTGTATGGACTGCTAAGGAGCAAAATGCTTTTGAAAAAATCAAAGAGAAGCTTACTTCCCAACCAGTCCTCGTGCTTCCGGATCTCTCAAAGCCATTTGAGGTCCAATGTGATGCTTGTGGTGATTGCCTTGGAGCGGTTTTGCTTCAAGAAGGGCATGCCATAGCATATGAGAGCCGAAGGCTCAATGGTGATGAACGAGTCTTGGGCATTTATGAGAAAGAGCTTTTAGCTGTTCTACATGCCCTAGACACATGGAAGCACTACCTATTGGGGACTCCATTTATCCTACGAACCGACCACCAAAGTCTCAAGTATTTCATGACGCAAACCAAGCTTTCCGACAAACAAATGAGGTGGGCAAATTTTCTTTCGCAATTTAATTTCCATATTGCTCACATAGCTGGTAAGCACAATCAAGTTGCCGATGCACTTTCACGACGACCAAAAGTTAATGCGGTGTCTATAGCTACTCACAATGATCTATCCTCTATGATAGATGAGTATGCTACTGACCCTGACTTTAGAGACATAATGTCGGCCCTTGCTTTGGGGAAGAAAGAGGAACCATTCACCTTGCAGGATGGTTATCTTCTCCACGGCAATAGGCTATGTGTTACCCATTCCCTTCGTGAGAAGGTTATGTATGAATCCCATGCTCCTCCATATGCAGGGCATAGAGGTATTCAACCTACTCTCCGAGGAGTAGAGACGTATTTCTATTGGCCTACCATGAAAGTGGACATACAAGAGTATGTTTCAAAATGTGTAGTATGCCAAAAGACCAAGTATGATAGAGGGAAGCAACCTGGATTACTCCAGCCATTGCCTATTCCAAATTCACCATGGGAGAGTATATCCATGGATTTCATCTTTGGATTACCCAAGTCTATCCATGGGAATACAGGAATATGGACAGTAGTCGACGGGTTTAGCAAGCAAGCACATTTTATTCCTGTCAAAAAGACTATTAAGGCACATCAAATGGCAACTCTCTTCATATCTCAGATTTTCAAACACCATGGATTACCCACATCCATCGTGTCAGATAGAGATCCTAGAATGACCAGTAATTTCTGGAAAGGTCTCTTTGAAAATCTAGGAACAAGATTGAATTTCTCTTCGGCCTATCACCCACAAACGGATGGCCAAAGTGAGATAGCCAATCTTACGATACTCGATCTACTCAAGACTTATGTTACCGAAGTAGATCAACGCTCACAATGGGAAAAGTATTTACCGCTAGTAGATCAACGCTCACAATGATTTCAAGAGAGGGAAAATGTCATAAAATCTAATATCTAACTAACCCAAATGATTTTCTCATATTAAATTGATCACTTAATGTGGGAGAATAAACGGGAACAAGTGTTAAGATATAGGTATGTGCTTTTAGATCTATCTCAACACGGGGCCAATGTAAAGGGGCCCAAAAGGGAGATGGTCTATCAAAGAGCAAGGCTAACCAATGGAGCATAAGACCTTAGGGTTAGCTTCATTGAAGACCTCCAATAAATGTGTGTAAAAGTCCTTTTGACCTTAAGTAAGCTAGGGCTGAGCTTGAGGTGGGAACCCGGCCCAAGCTCGAGGTGCTTGTCCTGCTTGAGGTGCTTGTCATGCTTGAGGTGTTTTTCATGCTTGAGGTGCTTGATTAAGATGCTTGAGGTGCTTGACTTGCTGCATGATTAAGGTACTTGAGGTGCCTTGAGAAGCTTGCCTGAGATGCTTGTGGGAACACCCCCTAGTTCAAGTGCTTTGTCATGCTTGATGAGTAAGGTGCTTGATCACCTAAAGTAAAAATCATTCCTACAAGAGGGGGGGCGAGCCCTTTTCCTAGGAGCTAGAGAGAGAACACCCACACACACACACAAGGGAAGCCCCAACTTGAAGAGGCAGCAAGGACACATGTCAGGCCCCTACCCATGTTACCTTCATGTGTTGCTTGAAGCCTATTGGCTAAGCTTCAAAGGGGTCCAATGATAAATTACATGAATTATCTAATTGTTTTAGCATTTATCAAGTCCTCTCTCTCAAAGGGGAAAGGGGGACACTTGTCCCAAGGCTACCCATGTTGCTTGTAATGGCTCCTGCTTGTGATTGGCTAGGCCTGGAGGGGTCCAATGAGCTTCAGGCATGAGCTACAAGGGGGGGTCGACCCAAGCAAGCTAGGGGGGTGCCTAGGGGGTATACTCACCCACACACACTCACAATCACTCTCATTGTGTGCTATGCAAAGTGCAAGAGCTCCCTCTCCAAGCAAGTAGAGGTTGAGAGCCTACACCAACACTCTTGGCTATGGAGTGCAAATCCAACCAAGAGCCATGCTTCAATGCTTAAGCTTGCCATCTCCTTCTTCTTCATTACTATGCTATTATGTATGCTAGCAACAAGAGTATGATAAGTGAGGAACTAATTCTTTCTCTTACGAAATGTTTCTTCTTCCTCTTCCCTACCCTCGTTCCCTGCTAGCTCTCTCCACCTTCGAAGGTGTTTGAGGTCTTGGGACTGAGGCTTGGGATAGTTAAAGCTTTCTTCAAGTTTATGTTATGTTTGTGGTGCATGAAGCCTTCCATCTTCATGGCATCACCTAGGTCACAAGGAACACAAAGACTGTATTGTAACAAGTCTCTCTTTATGGGAGAAATCATAATACAAATGCCTATTGGAGGGGGGACCGGCTCCACATAAATCCGGTCCTCAATTGTTGTCATGTTCTCTAAACTCTCTCTCTTGCAAAAGTATTGTCTATGCCAAGTTAACTAATTGCTATGATTATGTTGCTATCTTCAATTATGTCTACCCGCTATGCTCACAAAATCATTTCTTGAAAGTACTCTCATTAAATTCCGCTATTCTCAAATTGAATAGGCAAATTCCATTACAGAAACATTTTACTATCACTTCTCATTCCAGGAAAGCACAAGGTAAAAAACATGGATGTAGATCTACAGCCTCTTATTGATGAGTTTCAAGAACTATGGAGAGACATAGATGTCATTGACATTTCACGGCCACCACGAGACCGCAATGCCGTCATCAAGTGCATCCTCATGTGGACCATGCATGATTACCCAGTATTTGGAGAGGTATCTGGTAAGTATGCACATGTTAATTGTACTCTTTGCTTTAGGTTTATCATCTCATGTGTAACGTTTGTTTACCTCTTGGCAGGATTGGCAACATCTGGACATAGTGCGTGTCCCACTTGTGGCCCTTCCCTTGTGACAGAGAGACCTCCTCTTCTTGGGAAGGTGATCTATCCCAACAACCATCACTTCCTACCTCTTTCACATCGTAGATATGCTCCCCCTATCAATGGAGTGCAACCGTTCCATTGGAACATGGCTGATTGGGTGAAGCATTGGACCCTATGCATGTATTCAAAAATGTTGGGCAAGCTATATGGGATCACATAATTGGCAAGAAGGATTCATTGGGTGCTAGGGAAGATTTAAGAGCCATTAGACGTCTCCCCCCTTCAGCCACGCACCGCATGGGGGAGCGGGGAAAGATGATTCTCCCAAAAGCACCGTGGATAATGTCAAAGGCAGACCAAGAGCGGACAAAGCAAGTTATTGCATCCATCAGAACTCCAATGGGATATATGCGGTCACTCAAAGGTGCTTTCACAAAAACCAAAAAGGGTGGCTCCACTCAATTGTATGGATTGAAATCCAATGATTGGCATAAAATCCTTCAGGTAAGAGTAGAACAATTTGTGGTGTCTATGTGTCCTTATATATAGGTTGACATTCACTAAGATGTTTTATTGCTTGTAGTTTGTACTTCCCATAACTATTAGTGGTTATGGGGACACTAAGGTGAAGGCTGCAATATTCAAAGTGGGTGAGATTGTAAGGTAATGGGTTTTCTTCAAGTACTATATCATGTTATGCATGCATGAACTTTGGAATTTTTTTTCATCTACTATATAACGTTTGCCCTGTAGATTTGTGAGCTCCAAGGAGATAGAAGTAGAAGCCATACCAATAGCCCATCAGCTAGCAGTAGAGGCAGTGTGTGCTATTGAGGATGCATTCCCACGTACAATCCTTGTTAGCCAAATATGCCTATTGCTTCACCTTCTTGAGGAGATTGCCATTTGTGTGGTGGTTCACTCTAGATGGATGTTCTTCTTGGAGATATTCTTGAAGACTTTAAAGGATTTTGTTAGATTGAGGTCACAACCGGAGGTATGCAAAATAAATACTATATAGATAGCATTTAAATGCTATGGAGTTACTAATAAAAATATGTGGTTTTAATGTTTTCAGGCGAGCATGGCAGAAGGTTGGGTGGTGCAAGAGGCATTTGTGTATGTCTCACATTATCTCATCACAGTGGATCCATCATTGACTCATCTGTGGAGTGAAGAAGAGGATCTTAGGAAGCACTCAACCATTCCCAGTGGAAAAGGCTCACTCTTGGTCATGGATAGAGAGTTTCATGCCATAGTCAACAACTACTCTTTACTCAATGCCACTATCATGACCAAATGGGTCAATATGTACTTGGAAGCCCACGCAGCTAGAGAAAGGGATAGAGATGCATGGAAGAGGTCCCATGGAGGTAGACGTGCACCTCCTTTTCCTAAAGAGCTTGCAAAATATCCTAACTTGATTCAAGTAGAGTAGATCCATAATGCCATGACCAATGCCAAAGCACAAGGAGAACAAATAAGCCCTAAAGAATGGGAGTATGCGCGAGGATGCTTGCGCAAGGTGAGTGTGTATATGTTATGTATGCATGTATGCAAATCACTTAATGAAATGCGATGTAACCTCTTATGCATTGTGATTGTAGGGTCTCATTTTCAACTCCATTTGGTCCGAAGGCCAACATTTTCGCACCCGCAAGATATATGAGCGTCGGACCACTAATGATTGTGGCGTGATGGGAAACTTTGACACAACAACAGATGAGGTCAGATATTGTGGTACTATAGAGAGAATAATCAAAGTGGATTTCAGATCTTTTCACAAAATCCTCTTTGAGTGTCGATGGTTTGCGGGTGAGGTCAAACGACATGAAAATGGGCTCATTATGGTGGATTCCACCCAATTCCATCGGGGAAAAACTGACAACTTGGTGTATCCTAGTAGTTGCGAGCAGGTAATTTAGGCTATGTGCAATTAACTTAAATTAAACATTTAAGTTATGTATATCAGCTTGTTCTTAGTGCGTGACGTACAGGTCTTTTATGTGCCATGTATATTTCAAAGAAGACTTTGAAATGCTTCTGCATCAAAACAATTCTCTCTCCTCATTTTGAATTCCTCTCTCTTGTTTTGCGATAATGGCCCGCGGTAAACACCACGATCTCTCATAGTGGTATCTTTCCAAGATTGTGTGTCGGGTCGTTATAGAGACGTTCTGTGTGTTTTCATCCCGCTCACAACAGGAATATGGACGATAGTAGACTTGGTTCAGTAAACAAGCTCATTTTATACCTGTCAAAAAGACTATCAAAGCCCATCAAATGGCAACCCTCTTCATTTCACAAATCTTCAAGTACCATGGCTTGCCAATGTACATAGTGTTGGATAGAGATCCTAGAATGACCAGTAATTTTTGGAAGGGTCTCTTTGATAATTTAGGAATAAGGCTAAACTTCTCTTCGGCCTATCACCCGCAAACGGATGGCCAAAGTGAAATAGCTAACCTAACAATTCTCGATCTACTAAAAGCCTATGTAACGGAAGTAAATCAAAGATCCGAATGGGAGAAGTACTTACCCTTAGTGGAGTATGCCTACAATAACACTGTACATACTTCCACGGGAAAAGCACCTGTTGAGGTAATTGAGGGAAGATAAAAAAGTCCCTTGCTACTTAAGGTACACGGGAAGATCTTCGGTGCAGATGAGTATAGCCGAGACATACAAGAATCTTTCCAAAAGATTAAGGATGCTATCTCTATCTCACAACAAAGGCAAAAGGCTACTGTTGACAAGCACAGAAGAGCCCAAGCCTTTAAAGAAAATGATTGAATCTTACTCAAATTTCCCAAGGCTCGATTGTTGGAATTAGGGTTGCAGAGAAACACACACAGCTTGGAGAAGACGAAGGAAGCTCAAGGCACACAATAGAGAGTATATTACTTAGTGTGCAATGGAAAGATAGATAGCCCTAGAGTGATGGGCGTATATACAATGCACGGGGGAAAAAACCTCCTAAAGAGGGAAAAAATGCCCCGGCGGTCCTAGTGTGTTCACACACATCACTACCACATGTATATGGTAACAAATCCCCCCTGGAGTGATGCGGTGAACGAGAGCTGGCACATGAGTAAAGGGAAGTGCCATGCCCTGAGGACAGGATCAGTCCACAAAGGGGAGTAAGCCCAAAGCTTTGCGGAAAGCTTCAAGCTTCTCACGAGACAATGCCTTTGTGAAAAGATCTGCAAGGTTGTCCTGTGTTGGCACATAAGCCAAGCTGATCTCTCCTGCTGAGAGCCTCTCCCTGACATAGTGGTAATGCACCTCAATGTGCTTTGTGCGAGCATGAAAAACTGGGTTCCTCGCAACTGCCAATGCGCTCTGACTGTCAGTGTAGATAGTGTTGGCAGTGTCCTGTCCAACACCCAAGTCAGCCATAAGGCGTCTGAGCCATACACACTCAACCGTAGCTGTGAAGACTGCCCTGTACTCAGCCTCACAACTCGAAGTGGCCACAGTAGGTTGCTTCTTGCTCAACCATGATATACATGAACTGCCAAGCATGAAACAAAAACCACTTGTGGACACTCGCATGTCAAAACAACCAGCCCAATCTGAGTCCGAAAAAGCATGTAAGTCTGGCGGCAATGATCCCCCCTTGGGATAAAACAAGCCAAGATGTAAAGTGCCACTAAGGTAGCGGAAAATCCTCTTGACAGCCTGCCAATGCTTAGACCCTGGGCTATGCATAAATCTGCTGACCTGCGAGACTGCAAACTGAATATCTGGCCTCGTGTTGCATACATAAATGAGGCAGCCAACAGCAGTTTGGTAAAGAGTGACATCAGCAGGATCGCCAGCATCATGTAGACTCAACTTCAAACCTGTTTCCATGGGAGTGGCAATAGGTTTGCAATCCTCAAGTCCAAACTTACATAGCAATGTCTCTATGTAACTTTTCTGACACAAGGCAATACCACCATCACACTGCTTAAACTGTATACCCAAGTAATGATGCAACAACCCCAAATCTTTCATCTTGAAAGTAGCATTCAAATCAGCCTTAAATTCAGCAATATGTCTCTCATTTGGTCCAGTGATCAGCAAATCATCAACATAAAGAACCACAATGAGAAATACATCATCCTCACGCTTTACATACAATGTGCTTTCTGTTGGACTGTTACGAAAGCCTCGTTTAACCAAATGAGTGTCAGCTTTCTCATACCAAGCACGAGGAGATTGCTTCAACCCATACAAAGCCTTCTTACATTTGCACACTTTGTCCTCTTGTCCTTTTATGACAAAACCGCGAGGCTGCGTTACATAAACTTCCTCAAATATGTCACCATTCAAGAAAGCAGTAACAATGTCTGATTGATGTACATCCCAACCAAAATGAGCTGCCAATGCACATAGAAAATGCACAGTAGTCATACGACAAGTGGGAGCAAAAGTCTCTTCATAATCTATGCCTTTTTGTTGTGCATAACCCTTTGCAACAAGTCGAGCCTTATGGCGATCGATCTCACCATCCGGCTTGCGTTTCAACTTGTAAACCCACTTCGTACCAATGGCCTTTTTGCCAGGAGGCAAATCACATAAAGTCCATGTGTCATTCTCTATAAGTGCATCATATTCTGATTTCATGGCAGCAATCCAATTTTCTGAATTCTGTGCTTCATCAAAGGACAGAGGCTCCTCAACATCATGTAAACTAGACACAGCCAAAGCATAACAATCTGATGCATAAGATGCATGGCGAGAGCCTGAACGAGTACGACTAGATAAAGGTGCATCCAATTTACTGTCACGCAAAGTGTGCACCAGCTATTTTGGCATACCTCTAGCCTGCTCATTTTCAGCCCTTTCCTCATCAAGTACATCATGTACATCTGCATCAGTAATAGGCTGTTCTAAAACATTTTCAGAAACCCCCATAGGCTGTACATTTGCCTCATTGGAACTTACATTCGTATTTCCACCACTGAAAAGAGGCAACAAAGTGTCATAAATGTCCTGTGAGCTTACATTACTGTCTCTAGTACATGACAGCAAGGGTTGAACAGAATCTTCCACAAACACTACATCCCGTGAAACCAGAATACGTTTTGTTTGCGGATGATACAACCTGTAACCTTTGCTTTCAGCACTATAACCAACAAAAATACATTTGACAGCCTTATCATCCAATTTTCTGCGCTGCACTTGTGGCACCAAAGCATATGCCAAACAGCCAAAAACACGCATGTGCTCAATAGAAGGTTTTCTATCATGCCATGCTTCATATGGAGTAATAGACTGCAAAGCTTTCGTAGGACACCTGTTAAGTACATAAGTGGCACACATGATGGCCTCAAGCCAAAAAGAATGCGGCAAAGCTTGACTTTTGACCATACATCGTGCCATTTCCGTTAGTGACCTGTTTTTCCTCTCAGCAACACCATTTTGCTGAGGTGTATAAGGCACTGTACATTGGTGTTTTATCCCATGACTAGCCAGAAATGCATTAAATTCATGAGACATATACTCCCCCCCTCGATCGGAACGGAGGGTGCCCATAATACATTTTGAGACATTTTCAGCCATAGCCAAAAATTGTTTGAAGCACATAAAAACTTCGGACTTTGCTTTAAGCGGAAATACCCATGCATGCCTGGAGTAATCATCAATGAAAGTCACGAAGTACAGGTAATTGCCCAAGGACGGAGTTTGCATGGGCCCACAAACATCACTATGCACAAGCTGCAACCTGCATGTGGCCCTAACTGAACCATCCTTTGGAAACTTAGAACGCTGCATTTTACCCAGAATACAGCCTTCACAAACATGTTTGATAGGTGCTTCAAGAGGCGGCAAAGAAGCAACCATATCAGATTTCTGCAAACGCAGCAAACTGGCAAAATTCAGATGACCAAAACGTGCATGCCAAAGTTTTGCATCTGAAATAGCCCTTGAATCTGCAACAGCATTTGCAAAATTTTGTCCACACTTGTCATACAAAGTGTGCTTATACAGCCCACGGCACAAAAGCCCAGATGCAACAATTTCATCACCAAAACTGAGATCATGAACTGTACATCTGTCATCCACAAATTTGACTACAAGTCCAAGTCTAGCAAGTGCAGATACAGACAATAGATTCTTCTTGATCCCAGGTACATAAAGTGCATCAACAAGTGTGAAGGAACTGCCATTAGCAGCAGTGAGCACAATCTTTCCAACTCCCTGAACTGGATAAGAGGCGTTGTTGGCACAAGTGACTGAATTCCCATGAGGGACAGACTCGAGAGAGGTAAACAATTCACGATGTGAGGTAATGTGCTTTGTAGCACCACTGTCGAAATACCACACATGTGAATCTGCAGCAACTGACAAGCATGTATCATGGACAGCAGGATTGTAAGTGCACTCTTCGCTAAAAGCCCATTCTGCATCAACATCAGCATCACAATCTCCTTTCACAGAAGACTCAACAATGGCTGCATTTGTAGTGGAACCAGCATTTGCAGTGGAACCACCCTCTTTCTTCTTAGCCTCTTTGGCCTTCAACTTAGGACACGACTTGATCAAGTGATCATTGGCTTTACAATAATGGCAACGCATCTTCTTTTTGCCCTTATCACCAGAATTGCCAGACGAAGTGCTGCCAGCAGAAGCATTAGGAACAGAATTTTTGCCACTCGCAGCAGAACCATAAGAAGTGGCTGCATTACTGTTACCACCCTTTCTTTGAGAAGCAATAAAAGCCTGTTCAACTGCACGCTGCCTAGTCCTGTTTTTTCTGGAAAGTGACTCTTGCAGCAGCAATGTGCATAATGCATCAAACTTGACAACTTCAGGATTTCCTTGGGTCATCAGTCTCCAAGTACTAGCAAAAGTCTGGTAGGAATCTGGTAAGGCATCAAGAACAGTCTGCACAAGGGAACTGTCAGAAATGACTTCACCTGCAGAAATGAGTTGCTCATTGATATCCTTGACACTAGCAAGGAAAGTGTCCATATCATCTTCCTCATGCATAATCTTCGACTCTAGCTCTTTACGCAGCAAAGCAATTTTAGCCTCATTGCGGCTTGCATAAAGACTTGCTAGAATATCCCAAGCCTGTTTTGCAGATTTTGCTGAACGGATGTGAGGAATAATGGTGCGCTTCACAGACAACGCAATCAATGCATGAGCCTGTGCATCCTTAACATCCCAACGAGCTTGTTCTGCTGTAGGCAAAACAACTCTAACAGCTGCAATCCTTGCAGCAAGACCTGCAACATCCTCAATATCGCCTACATCTTCAGAACCAGGACGTACATCAATGCCCTGCACAATGTTCCAGACACCTTTTGACACAAGAACGTGTTGCATCATATAAGCCCACATAGGGTAGTTGTCCCCATCCAACCTGTCCTCAGCAGCAAACATCTTGAACACATCTGTGTTGTTGTTGTCAGCCATGGTAAATGCTGCACCTGATGTGAAAACTGCCCGAAAATAGGAGAAATGGAGCGGGAACAACTTGTGCTATATAGCACAAACCGTAGAAGACTATAAGGCACCTGTTATGCAGAAAACGGCACTGACAGAAAATCTGCACAAAATGACGAAATAACCTGTGCAGTACTGCCCGTAGTGGAAACGGAGGCCGAAATGAGCCCAAATCAAAATTCTGAGCAGACCGAGCTCTTCGAGCTCGCCCAAAATATTTGTCGACCTACGAACGCTTGCCAAAGCTCACTGAAATCGGAGAAAGTGAGCAGGCGTGTGCTGGAGCAGCTGGCGACTAAGCCCGGGAGGACATGACCTGCTCTGATACCAATTGTTGGAATTAGGGTTGCAGAGAAACACACACAGCTTGGAGAAGACGAAGGAAGCTCAAGGCACACAATAGAGAGTATATTACTTAGTGTGCAATGGAAAGATAGATAGCCCTAGAGTGATGGGAGTATATACAATGCACGGGGGAAAAAACCTCCTAAAGAGGGAAAAAATGCCCCGGCGGTCCTAGTGTGTTCACACACATCACTACCACATGTATATGGTAACATCGATTAAGGCACACGACGGGCAAGAATCCTACGGGACACCAAAAGTACTAGGCTAAGTTAGCAAAAAGGTACTATGCCAGATTCTTAGGCCAATCAATGAGATGGCCTATCAACTCAAGTTGCCCAACCATTGGCTCATACACAATGATTTCCATGTGAGCCTACTAAAGCCTTACAAAGGAGAGACACCTCAAGAACCAACTATTGGAGACCCACCGGAGATCGAGGACCAAGAAGAGGTGCTACAACGCGAGTCCATTCTCCGACATGAAGACAAGGTACTAAGAGGTGGTAAGACTATTCGACGATATCTTATTAAGTTTAAAAATTATCCTTTTGAAGATGCTAGATGGATGCAAAGCATACAATTAAAGGATAACCTAAACCTTGTCAATGCTTCCCTAAAGTAAGAAAATGTACAAATGTTAAAAATGAACAAAGTTTTTATCTTATAAGACTCTCTTTTTCTTTATTGTGCACAAAAATGAAGTAGTATGCATGCTTAGATCAAGTTTGCGGAGACTACGTCATCCAAACACCAAGTAGAGCTTGCCACTCTACTATGGAAGACTGATAGGACTAATGTGCATACATGCTTGTGGCAGCTTAGGCTCTCAAGCGCCAAATGGACTAGTCATCCATTTTGGAACGATGTCGTAGGGTAGCATAGGGATCCTCTACCCGCTAGGAAAAGGACTAATAAATATGCTTTGTCTTCTCTACCCCATAGTCAAGGATGACTATGATTTTAAGAGAGAGGTAATGTCATAATAATCAATATCTAATTCTCCTAAATGATTTTCTCATGTTAAACTGATCATTTAATATGGGGAAGTGCCAGGGGAGAAAAAGATAGAATATTGGTTAAGCTAGCAGACAGGCCACAGTAGGGATCCAAAGGAGGGAAAATAGAGATCCAAAGGGGGGGGGCATCTGCAAAAGATCAATGTGCAACAATGGGCTTAAAAGACCCTAAGGTTCAGCCCATTAAGACTTCCAAAATACTAAGGTTCCGAAATTCAAAGGTTGTGTCCAAAGGCCAAACACTAGGGAAATTGGATGCTTAGTGTGTGTCACAAAAAGTCTTTATCAATCCCTACATAGGAGGGAGCGAGCCTTGCAAGTAGGGGATGAGAGAGAAACTCACACACACACACACACACACACACACACACAAGCTCCCTTTACACAAAGGGAATGAGGGACACATGTCAGCTCCCTAGCCAGATGCCCACAAGGTGTACCCAATTCCTATTGGATGGCCTTGGACGTGGACCAATGAGAATTAGGCTAGAGTAAATGTAGTTTAATTATTTTAAAAAACACTCAATAAAAGAACCAATAAGAATTAAGCTCTCTAGAAGAATATTGGACAGTCTCCCAAGGGGACCAATGAGCATTCAACAACCCAATGGCTTGCCTGATTCCTATTGGCCAGGAGGCAAAGGGGTCCAATGAGAGTTTAGTTGAATTAAATAATTACCTAAAGCTCTCACAAAAGGGGAAAGGGGGACACATGTTAGAAGGCTATCACTTATAGTGCTTAATTTCCATTGGCTAAGCCTGGGGAGGTCCAATAGGACTATAGCAAGAGAAAATTGGATGGGGGGTCGACCAAGAGAGAGAGAGGGGGCTGATTTTTTCAAGGAATTATCACACACACACACACTCACACAATCTCATGTGTGAAGCAAAGACGACTCTCTCTCCTTCTCTAGCTTTAATGGAAATATTACCACCTACTCCAAGCTTGTGAGAAGGGAGGCCTACACCAACAACTCTTGGATTTGTGATGCAAATCCAACCAGGAGCCAAGCTTCAATGCATGCTCATCTCCTCTACCATGCTAATTACTAAGCTAAGCTATGCTAATATGAGTGATTATGTGAAGAGATGTACATCTTTTTCGTAAGAATACTCCTTCTTCCTCTCAATCTACTCTCATACCCCACTAGCTCTCACCATCTTCGAAGGTGTGTGAGGTCCTGGGTTTGAGACCGTGAGGGAATTGATGTTGTGTTTGATAAGTGTTTTGCTTAGTGCATGAACTTTCCATCTTCATTGCACTAGCTTGTATTGAAGGAACACAAAGGATTGTATTGTAAAATGTCTCTCTTGATGGGAGAAACCATAATACAAAGCCTTTTGAAGGGGGGACCGGATCCATGCAAATCCGGTCCTCAACTGTTGCCAATAACTTAATTTCGCTCTCTTTTGAAGTATTGTTCATGCTATCTAACTAGGTGTTATGCTTTTTGTTGCTTTCTCCACCCAAGCACTCTTGTTATTCTTATTAGGAAGCTATACTAATGAAATTCTCACTATGTTCATGCTATTTTCTGCTACACACAAGTTACTAGACCATTAAATGTTACAAATATGATTGGACCCCTCTAAGCCTAGCCAATCACATGCATAAAGCATATCAAGCAACAAGGGTAGCATTAGGAAAAGTGTTCTCCTTACCCCTTTGAGAGAGAGGGTTTAATAATACATAGATATTTTGATAATTAATCTAAATGCTCATTGGAACCCTCTTTAGCCTAGCCAATAGGATTCAAGCTAGAACACCATGTGGATAAACATGGGGAGAACCTGACATGTGTCCATGTGCCTCTTGAGGAAGGGGTGCCCTTTGGGTGAGTGAGAGGTTAAGTCAAACATTACCCTAGATTTGGGGCTCGCCCCTTCCTTTGTAGGGCACCTATTTGACTCAAGCCCTCAAGCACCTTACCCTCCAAGCATGGGAAGCTTCTCAAGAACCTTAGTGAGCAAGTACATGCTTAGTATGAGCATGGGTTCTCTCTCTCATGCCCCTAGCTTGTAGGCTAGGCCCCCCTCTTTGTAGGGCTCACCTTTGACTTGGACTTGGACACCTCAAGCACAAGGCCAGCTTGGCCAAGGACCTTAGCCATCAAGCATGCCTAGCACTTTAACTAATAAACACCTAAAGCATGGGCCTAGCTTAACCTAAGGCCCTAGCTGTAAGGACAACTTCTAACACTAACCTTTGGAGGTCTTTAATGAAGCTAGCTCTAAGGTTTTTCAAGCTCCATTAGTTGGCATTGATCTTTGATAGACCATCTCCCATTTGGACCCATTGCCTTTGGTCCTGTGTTGAGATACATCCATAAGCATGTGTCTATATTCTTACTCTTATTCCCATTTATTCTCCCACATTAAATGATTAGTTCAATATGAGAAAATCGTTTGGGCTAGTTAGATATTAGATTTTATGACAGAGCTCACACCCCCGACAATATGGTCGGATTTAAATTGGCTGGGTTTTGGTTCCATAAGGCCGCCTGCACATGCTCAACACTTTAAGATTGCACCCATTCTAATCCTTGGTCGACAGATCCCGTAGGGAAGGTCCACATGATGACGAGACACTTTTTCTTGGCTTCTGAATTAGGTAGTCCTTTTCATGCCCTCTGCTTGCTCTAGCCTCACTGGATTTCCTTTGCTGTAAGCAATCAAAAATTTCTAGCTTACTAGAGTCCATTCTTGTGTGCTTAAGAAAAGAACATGCAATGTGAGGAATTAGCTTGGTAGGCATTCCTATACTCTAGCGTTGTAGAAGAAAATCGACCACTTCCATTCAAGCTCAAAAAAAAATTATCACCCCTAAAACTTGAAAACCCCGAAGCCTCAAGGTCCCTTGTAGTGGACATTTCACACCAACCTGAAGCCTAAAATTCTCATAGTACGCGTATCTTGTGATATCCCAAAAAGGAAATCTTGCTCCAAAGGATTCATTGTCTTCTCTTTTTGCACGCCTTGTGAAGAGGTGCTCCACAAGAGTGGAGAGTGACTTCAAAAATTATTTTGTAAAACTTTTTGGAGTATTTTTCATTGCACACGAAGACTAGATACTGCCCAAAAAAACGGGTAAGACCTTCTTTGAATTACACATTAAGAGACACCATGGCTAAGGAAATATAACTATTTTTGAATGCCAAGATTTAAATACCTGGAAAATCAAAACAAAGGGGTAATTAATGAAGAAGCAGTTGTGATCCACAACCATTGGGAGAGGGAGAGAGAATTGAGACTAGGTAGTCTCAAGCACAATTCATAGCACGAATGAGCAAGCATTAGGGATTATTCTCACCGTTGTGGGGGACAATTACATCCACTACCTAGATAACTGCACTACTTCCTATGATGCATGGGTCACACTTGAGAGACACTTTGGAGCCATAGCCAAGCACTCCAAAGTTTCTCTCAAAATGCAACTCTATGGTCTCACCATGGAACTAGGAGAAGATCTCCGATATATAAAGACTTTAGGAGGATCTTTTGTTTCTACGTCATCAAGGAACATAATAACAAAGAAGAGGTGCATACACTGCAACCGCACCAACCACAGATCTGCTCGACAAATGTTACAAAATGAACCCTTGTGTGCATTGTTGTAAAAATAATCATGGGTCAATTGGTGTTTGTACAAAGATAAAGGCAAAGTCAACATCACTGAAGAATCTAGTGAAGAAGACAATGGAGCAATATCCTACGTAGATGTAGTCTGAGACACTCACATTATCCTACACCCTAGTTGCTTACAACTCTTAGGGGAGGAATTTTTGCCCTGCACCCTTGTTGTCTACCATTCTCAAGGGGAGGGATTTTTGGCCTACACCCTATTGTCACCACTCTCTAGGGGAGACATTTGTTTGTACACCTATCTAGATGGGAGACTTAGACCCCACTAAAAGGTCTCTTTGACATTTGATGTGCTCAGACACAAAACGAAAGAGTTGGTGCTACACGAGCTCTTTCCCATGTCACAAAGGAACACACAAGGTGCCAAATCCCTGTAGAAAACTTAGGATAAGGGTGATGATAATGGAATTGACGTGTCAAAGGTGGGCTCTCATGAATCCATAGAGTTTGTCACCTCATGGAATCCACCCTAAGCTCATTATAACACAAGCCTCCAAATTGTACAAAACCCTAGAGTCCTCAAGGCATCAAAAGTATCTCAAGGGATTGAGGGAACTAAAAATTACAAATCTAAGATAATTGAAGGAGTTCTCAGTTATGTGTCCGATATATGTAACTTCAACTCACTTTGTGGTGTTTGATAAATTGGACGATGGTCATAATGTTGGTAAGCTAGCTATGGAGGCTAGATTAGCTCTTACCAAGGGTCTACCAGAGAAGTTAAAGAAATTTCCTCGTGCTCTCGAGGAAAATGCAAGATTCTCCTTCAACCAAAATTTGATTGAGAGATCATTGAGCTGTTCCTTTGGAACATCAAACAAGCACCAATGTTCGACACGATACTTGAACAAGATGAAAACATTCTAAAGTGGCTGGGTTCAAAATTGAAGGCCAACGTAAAAACCATGGAAACGCTCAAGACTTTGATGAAGCACTACAAGAAAGGGCTACCTCAAGTTAAAAGATAGCTCTCGAAGAGCCTATCGTTGGAAGGGAGTGCTTTGGCAAGTCCTTAGCTAGGGATCCTTAGCCAGCTCTCTCTAATGAGCTATCAAGAAACTTTCCTCCTATTGATACACCACATGCTACACATCAAGAGGAGCTAAAAAATTATCGTGAGGGCGATACAAATGCTCTATTACACTTCCTAAGTAACCAGGAGAGTATGAAGCTGAATAGAAGATGGTACATGTGCCAACTGCTACAAAAGAGCTGACTATTAAGGAAAAGGACACTAGTGAATTGCATCTTGTAAGTCCCAGTCATGTGTGTTCTTTCTTTGGCATATCCGCTTGTGTAGGGAACTATGAGTTGACATCAGTACAGTGGATGGCTATCGTATGTCCGGAAATGCTAAGGAGAGGCGCACCTTATCGAGGCACGTTCTTGTCCCTTTAAAACCAGGCCGGGGCTCATGGCCACCTCCAGGCCACAGCCCCCTCTTCCTAGCCATTTAATTACACAATGGCTCTCAGCAAGGGGCTCCTCCTAGTGTTCGCCACCCTGCTTGCCCTCTCTCTCACCCAGTCCACTCTGGCCAGCTACTCACCTTACTCTGATGAGGAAGAAGAGCCCAAACACAAGAAGGTGCGCAGCTATGGTGGCAAGAAGTTCTACAAGAAGAAGCACTATTTGGGCTATCACTATGGCAAGCCAGAAGACCATGATGATGATGAGGATGATGATACTCGTTACTACAGCCATGATGATGATCCTAAGAAGCCTGTCTACAAGAAGCCAGTTTACAAGAAGCCTTATGTCAAGGATGTGAAGAAGCCAGTCTACAAGAAGCCTTACAAGAAGTATGATGGCGAGAAGGAGAAGCTGGTGTACAAGAAGCCTTACAAGCCATCTTATCCTGTTAAGAAGCCGGTGTACACGAAGCCTTACAAGCCATCTTATCCTGTTAAGAAGCCTGTCTACAAGCCCAAGCCCAAGTACAAGCTACCAGTTTATGAGAAGCCGGCCTACACCAAGCCTGATTCCGAGCCCGTGTACGACGACACCGAGCCTGAAGTTGTGTATGAGGAGCACAAGCCTTACTACAGGAATCCATACTACAAGAAGCCCGAGCCTGAGGAGGAGAAGGACCCCAAGCCATACTACAAGAAGCCCGAGCCTGAGGAGGAGAAAGAGCCCAAGCCATACTATAAGAAGCCATACTACAAGAAGCCTGAAGAGCAGTATCAGCCAGAGAAGCCCAAGCCTATGTACGGGGAGCCCGAGCCAGAGAAGCCGGCATACAGCCCTGCGAGGCCATCGTCCTCGTCAGAGGGGGAGTGGCTAGAGCCACACAACGCTGCGCGAGCTGAGGTAGGGCTGCCTCCGTTGGTGTGGAGTGATGAGGTGGCGCAATTTGCCGAGAGCTGGGCCAATCAGAGGCGGGCAGCTGGATGCGGCCTGGAGCACTCGGGCGGGTCCTACGGCGAGAACATCTTCTGGGGCAGCGGCGCGGGGTATGGGCCGGCAGAGTGCGTGGCGTCGTGGGTTCGCGAGAAGGAAAACTACAATTACGGCGACAACTCCTGCTCCAGCGGCGACTGCGGCCACTACACTCAAATCATCTGGGCCAATACTGCCCGCCTCGGCTGTGCCAAGGCCACCTGCGACGACGGCAGTGTCTTCATGACTTGCAACTATGACCCTCCCGGCAACTACATCGGCACCAAGCCCTACTAGCTAACATCCCCCCATGAATGATTTTATAGAATTGGTTCCGCATGCCGTAGGCTACCTACACTTCTCAACCTCTGACATTACCTCCTTACCTCCTCACCTTAATATAAAACCGCTACACTTCTCCACCCATCATCGTGAAGACAACGGCAGTGTTGCAACTATGACCCTCCCCGCAACGGCACCAAGCCCTACTAGCCAACTTATCTAACACACCCCCATAAATGATTTTATAAAATTGGCTACGTATTTCCCAAAGGAGATAGCTTGGTTGGTTGAGCATTCGTCCTAGTCCATGACCCAGGTCATTGGTTTGAATGCGGCCAAGTGACCCTTGTAGCGCTGAGGGACACCTGCCATTTTATCACCACGCACTAAAAAAAAAAAAGAAGGCTCCGCATGCCATAGGCTACCACACTTCTCAACCTCTCGCATTACCTCATAACCTCCCATTAACTCCTCAAACATTGGCTCCCCATGCCATACCTATATCACCACACTTCTCCACCCATCACATTACACATAATTTCCAACCTCTCCCATCACCTCATAACCTCACATTACACATAATTTCTAACCTCTCCTATCCCCTCATAACCTCACATTTCCACCCCTGCCACCCTTTTAGAGCCATTTCCCATGGCACACGTTTTTGGCTCCTTCACCTACTGACCATTAGCAAATTTCACCATATGCTTAGGCCTCATTTGCTTACAAGATAGTGTCCGAAGGACAACTTTTCTATGCAATTATGTCCCATTGATTAGTGCATAATAATCCCATTACAAACCAATAGTTTCAGACTTCCAACATTCATAATTTATAGGTGATGCCAAGACAAGATAGGTTCTACCTCAACCTTATGGGACAAAAATGCTAGAATTGGTGATTAATAATGATGATATAATTTGATTGTTTAAGATAACTGAGCAATTTATTTCTATTAATTCTTCAATAGTATGCAATCAATAAATTGTCTTTTCCAATCTAGCATATATTTTCCAGAGGATCCTTGTGAATTGCTACAATAGTGAATTGTTGTGAAATTGAATAGTCTCAAATAGCCTTAGATGAATGATTAGTAGTAGGGTCTAGGTCGCCTGCTTGGTTAACTTTGATTGGCCGTTCTCTCTCTACATGTCAACATCAGTGTGAATTGACAGATTTGTCTTCATGTACAAAAATTCTAGATACACGCTACATCCAAAACCTCAGTTTTTTTGAGAGCAATTTTCTTAAATAAAAAAACATCAACTTTATTTCACCGTTATCATGATTCAATAGGGTCTTCTACTAATTGGTAGGGTGGGTTGCTGCTGATGGAAAACCCAAGTTTGTAAGCTCTATGTGATCTAGCCCATATTGTGTGTGTATGTGTGGTGTAAGTGTGTAGAGCATATATTAGTACCTAATTCTACACCCACTGTTGGGCAGTGAAAATATATGCTACCAAGATATTGTGGCATTTGGTCAATAGTATGCATGGAGGCGATGGCTATATTGACTTGTGGATGAGCTCTTTGTGTGGGTGTGTGAGTACTGTATGTATGCATATGTATGTGTGTATGTGTATGTGTATGTGTATGGTACTATGAAGGAGAGAGGAGTATGCACAAAAGATCTCAAACAACCATGGCTGCACTCCAACCCTTCTTAGCTTAAGTATGTTGAAAGACATGCTGGCTTTGCCGTAACACTATGTCAAGATAAGATTGTTTTTCAATGTCCATTATTGAAGAAAGAAGAGTAAGTAAAAGGACATGGAGGGAGGAGGAAGGGGTAGCGCACACTTTCTTTCCAAGGCACATTGATTTACCAAAAAATTAACATTGATTATTATTCCATCGATGAGAAAAAAATATGCAATCTCCTAAAACTTAGGGCACATGGTATCTTGAGGGATTAACTAAAAAGAATTATTCATGGACAAAGGTAGTACTGGAGTGCATGTCTCCTACATGAAAATCGGCTCAAAATACCTATTCCATTTGTTGGTTTGCCAAGCTAGTGCAAACGTTGAAAGTCTTGGCAGTTCATGAAGAGAACATGCATTGCCGGCGGGCTGTGTGCACAAGCCTAGTTGGGAAGGTGCAAAACCTATGGTTGTGAGGGCTCGTGCTGAGAATCACAAAAACTTTGTGAAAAGTAAAAAATCACCAAACCTCTTCCTAAAGATGGTTAAAAGTCTAAGAGCGCTTGTGACAAAATAGTCACAAACTCTCTCTCCTATTGTGCTTTAAATTTGCTTGTTTTGTTGGAGCTATATATGGCTCACTCTACTCAACTTGGTCTCACCTATATATTTGTATCTTGTCCTCAATATGAATCAGTCTTTGGGAGCGTATATGGTGTGTCTCTTGTCTCGTCTCTCTCTCTCTTTCTCTCTACATCTCAACATGGTGTCAGAGCTTACCCAATCTGCATCTGTGTAACCCAAAAGAGAAAGAGATTGCATAGAATTCGATGTGAGTTGTCGTCGATAGACTAAACCAAAATCTGTAGTGCCTTTCAAGTATTTCAATACACGCTTTGTAGCAAACCAATGCTTAAGAGAAGGACATGCAAGATGTTGTCCAAGATAATTAGCAGCAAACAGAATATCAGGACGAGTGTTCATGCCAACAAATTGAAGACATCCAATCAAGTTAGCATAAGGTTGATTTGTGACAAGCTGACCGCCATTGTCAGAAGTGTTCTTCGTAGAGCTCGCAAGACAAGGTATGTATGTGATCCACTAGTGGAAATTGCTTCTTTATAAATGGTTGTCTTGTTTCTTGGACCAGCAAGAAACAACGTTGTGTTGCAGTTTCTACGACTGAGTCAGAATATGTTGCGGCATCACTTGCAGCTCGTGAGTTGATTTGGCTTCGACAAATGCTGGTTGATATTGGTCACTCTCCTCTTTCTAGCACACCCTTCCGGTGTGACAACCAAAGTGCTATTAGTCTTGCAAAAGACTATGTTCAACATAATAAGTCAAAGCACATTGCTGTCCATTATCATTATGTTAGGTATGAAGTACGCAAAGGAACCATTATGGTTGAACACTGTCCAAGTGACCAGATGATTGTAGACATTTTGACCAAAGGCCTCAACGAGTCACGTTCCATCCTCTTGCGCTCGGATCTTGGAGTTGCTTCGGCCTCACTCTTTCTAGATTAGCTTCTTTGCTATTTTAATAGCTTTGTACATATGCATTGTAATCTTTTAGCTAGGTACCATGCTCTATGCACACTCCACATTTTCACATTGTGATCTCTGAGTCACTTGAATATTTGTACATAGATGCATATTTTCACATTGTATAGGGGCTTAGGTTTTTCCCATGAACTCCCCAAGGGTTTTTCCATCCAAAGCTAGAGACCTTTGTTTGAGTGGGGGTGTTGGAGCTATATATGGCTCACTCTACTCAACTTGGTCTCACCTATATATTTGTATCTTGTCCTCAATATGAATCAGTCTTTGGGAGCGTATATGGTGTGTCTCTTGCCTCTCTCTTTCTCTCTACATCTCAACATGTTTTTGGAAGTGAGTTCGTGATGAAAGGATCGCCAATTCACATCCAATTTTACTTAGAAAGGGAAATTAAAACAATAAACTTTCAGCCATGAATCCTCAACTCTCATACAAGCACAAATCCCATTCAAAACCAAAACCTCTTTCATGGAATCATGCAGCCTCACCCCCAATTAGATAGTCGTAACTTCAAATAATTGAAAGGAATACACGAGCTTCCACCTTCACGAATAGCATTTTTTGGATTTGAAGAGATTTGAGAGCTTCTAAATTGAATTGCACACACACTTTTGCTTAAGGGAAACCCTAATTCAGTCCCTCACAAGCTCAGATACAAGATTGCAAAGAGTTGGGACTGCGCTACACATAGATTGAGCAACCATGAAGAGAATTTCACATTAGTGGGTCATTGAAAGTTTTTTCACTTAAAAGAAACCCTCTCTCTCTCTCTTTCCCATGGAAATATGAGATGAGGTGTCAATTTTTGGGCCATCTTTCCACTTTGGACCAGAACTTGGCCATTTTCAGCTCATTTTTGACCCAAAAAGACCTTTTTTTTTTTGAAAAATCCTAAACAGAGTCAAAAAATCCCTAGATTTTTGAGATCACTCGCATAAGCACAAAATCATAGATATGCATAAGTTTTAATCAATATTCCATTTTGGGTCACTTTCCATGTAATTTTGCAAGATGGCGCCTGTTAGCTGTTATTTTCAACAGTTTTTGTCTGCATCAATCTTTATAGGTGAGATGAGTGTGCCACCATGAAATGCTTGCAATATGTACATCACAAAAGAAAATTAGGCATCTTATCAAGTAGGAAAACATGTCAAGATATAGAGAAGGAGAGACCTTGAGCACTTGCAAGCACACACACACACACACACAAAGATAAAGGCAAAAGACTGTACTTCTTCTTCTTCACTATCTCAAGATAAGAGGTGTACAAAAAATAAGAGAAAATACAACATACAAGGGGAACTAGTACAATGGTCTAATGTAAACCACTAGTAAATGAGGTGACTCAGATAAGTGTGCCATCACTCCAGTAGGTAGACCAACTTTGTGTATTACAACTAGCAAGTTATGCGTCACCCACCAAAGCACGCTAATGATTATGACTATCGGTGGTACTCATCCAAGAGTCGTAGAGAGCTTGAGCACTTGCAAGCACACTCACACACACAAAGATGAAGGCAAAAGACTGTACTTCTTCTTCAACACTAAATCAAAACAAGAGGTCCACAAAACATAAGGGAAAATAAAACATAAAAGGGGAACTATTACAACGAGGCTAATGTAAATTGCTAGTGAGTGAAGTGAGTAGATATGTGTGCCATCACTTTGGTAGGTAGACCAGCTCGGTGTAGTATAATTGTAGTATCATTGGCGAAGATAGGTGGTAGTCATCCAAGAATTGTACATGTTGAACTTGACATCTCAACACTCCCCCTCAAGCTCAATTCCATCTCTTATATTCCAAGCATTGCTCAAAATTGTTGTAGCTTCTCCGCTCCAAGGACCTTTGTGAAGATATCAACAACTTGCACTACAACACGTCACATAAAAATCGGTGCAGATACTGGCGAGACAAGCTTTCTTTTAAAAGCCTGAGATAAATCTTCAAACTTCATATATATTTTCAATAATGCAAAGCATACGTATAATACTTACAAACTCGTGTTGAAGTGTGTTGTAGCCTCCACTCCCAAGATGTGATGCTCCTGCATACTTCAAACGTGCTATGGCTGTATCTCTCTACTGCTGAAATCTGTCTGGATTGTCTTGTGTCTCTTGTGCAATCCCCGCCCACTCCTCTACGTCCAACCATGCCGGCTTTGGACTACCGGCATTGTACCTTCTCTTACCTCTGACCGACGGTGTGAAATTGTGGCCTTCGCCACACCCAAAATCCAGCCATTCAAGGCTTGATCGTACCCCTCCCCCGGCCTTTACTCTCTATGAATGGCTTCGACGAGGTAAATCTTTCTTTCATCGTCAAGATTATCCCAAATCTCCATCACAAACTGACCAAAATGAACTCTACAAAACTGTTGAGTCCTCTATCGCATGGCCTTTGCAACCCTATCCGCCACAACAGCCCCATCCCTTCTCTTGTACACCTTGCTAAGATCCATGCTCGTATGATCCCCAAGGTGTACGTGGTGTGTGAATTGATGAACTATCTACTAAAGAGAGTGGGGGACGCTCTCTTGGTGGTGTGGATGCATCGGTAAAATTGCTACCACAGCAACCACCGCCTCCAGAACGACGCCTACCTCGTCTCGAGCATGAACTGCCCATCTGTGTATGGGGCACACTAGTCCTAGGCGTAGGGGGCACACTCGACTGAGGTGTGGGCTTGGTCAATTTAGGGACCACACTAGTCCTAGGTGTAGGGTCGGTCATAGTAGGTCTAGAGGAACCTATTGCCCAAAGGTTCTGTGCCATCGTGATCTGCTCTGGTGTGAACTGTGTCAAAAAAGAGACCCATCTGCTCGGGTGACATGCCGGCCAAAGTGATTGGAAAACTGAAACTAGGAGAGTATAGCTCATCATCATCGGCCATGGCTATAGATACACAAGTAACACCCACAAAATATGTTAGTTTACAGAAGAAACCCTTAATCAATACACATAACAATTAAACAAATCACCAACACAAATGTATGAATCTAAAGTGTATTGTAGACTAATAAAAGAGTTTTAAAAAAGAGTTCATAGGAAAAATCATTAGTTAATCTCTCATCTTCTATGAGATCTGATGCACCAAAGATGTCTATCTCAATCTATACTTCTGCATCTTCATCATCAAACCCTACTTCTTCGTTGCTCTCTGCATCAGCTTCAGTATTTGACACTTCATCTCTAGGTTCAGACATATGCTCACCACTAATCTCCAGCTCAAAATCCAAACTTATATCATCTGTCGTTCACCCTCCACTTTGTTCATGAATCACATCTTCGACCTCAACGTCCAATCCTTCACACACTTGCTTGCTCCATGGAGCAACTTGAACAACATAGAGCCAGTGCGGTTAGATAGATCATCTGCATCATTTTCTCTCCACAGTGGATCTAGTGTGAATACAACTTGTTCACAATGCTTCGGAAGTACGAATGTATCCCGCGCATTTATCCACACCCGCCTAGAGTTCACTTGAATCAATCTACTCTTGTCTTTGCGCACAATTGCATTAGGGCCGCTGGTAATAACTTTGAACCACTTGACATCAAAGATAAAAATATATCAAACTTTCTAAAGATGATCTTCAAGATGTCTTGGATGTAGCCAACGTATTCAAGTTGTCCAGTTTCTGTGTTCTCATCCGTGGCACTAATCCTACTTTCTTGGACAAAGCTTGCCCTAACACCACTGTCAAAAGTGACCCTTTGTTCGTCGATCCATTGCACTCTGAAGTGTTTCCCATGTGACTACAAAGCTCCATATTTGTGACACTGCAGCCACAAAACTGAAATAAACTTAAAGTTATTAAAGTAATGTTATGATGTGGAGCTCAAAAAGGAAGTTGTGAAAATATACATGCCAATCGAAACCCCTTGACATCTCCTATTCCTCTTCAAAAATCAACACTCCATTCCTCTTTGCCTCTGAGATTGTCGCATCTAACCACCACCTTGCTACATCGATGCTATCTTCTCTTATCTCTTTTGAACTAATCTAGCGTACCAATCACTGATTTTGTAGATTTTTCTTCTAATGTCCTCTGTCAAAAAATCCTTTATGGCAAGTGGTAAGATAAATTGTAAAAAATTGTGCCAATCATGGGACTTAAGACCACTTAGATTGTCATCTCTTGTAAAAGCCATTTTCAAACATCGCATGCACCCAGTGGGAGTCTTGAATGAAGATATAGACTTCTTCACTTGTTGCTCTTGTGTACAAATCAAAACCCATGGTCCTTTTGGTATAGAAAACTTTCCATTGGGTTTAAGTCAAGGCCACATCTCTGGCATTCAACCCATAGCCTGTAGGTCATCTCTTTGGGCCTTTCTCTCCCTTTCTTCAGTGATAGTTTTCCATATGATCTCCCCCACATTCTTGAAGATGTGGATTGGGTAGAGCAAATTATCAACCAGTAGGTCACTCCAGTACGAGAGTTTATGGAAAATAGAAAATCTTTTCATTCCAAGTGGCATCCAATCTCCCATGCTCCTCGTAAACTGTCTTGCTCAAATGTTCAAAGCGACGGAAGCCAAGTCAAGGACCACATTTTTGACATGCATGCTTGCCCAAGTAACTCAAGCGTGAAACATCACAAAATTAAAATATAAAAACGTTGGCATAGCCATGAATAACATGTGTGTGAGGGTTTCAAAGGCACTTACCTGAGCACTTACCAAAGCCTCGCCAATCATGCATGGTCCACATGAGAATACCTTGCACATGTACATTTCATCGTCCGATTGGTTGGGACATATTAACCACATCGATTCCTGTCCACAAGATTTGGATCTCTTCTATAAGTGGTGCAAGATAGACATCCATGTTCTTTGCTTTGTACTTTCCTAGGACGATTAGTGACAACAACACATGGCCCTTCTTGATAGCTAGCCATGGTGGAAGATTATCATTAAACAGACAAATAGTCCACGTGCTCCATAATGAACTCCATAATCCGAATGGGTTTACTCAGTCCATTGCCAGACCAAAGCGGATACATTGAGGCTCGTTCTTAAATGTAGGCCAACTTTTCTCTATGTGCTTCCATGCACGAGAGTTAGTAGATACCCACATCAGATCATGTGTCAATCTAGAATTTGAATGCCATGTCATCAAAGCGGCTATGGACTTGCACTTGAACATGCTCTTTATTCTTGGAATGATAGGAAAGTGTCGAAGGACCTTTGTAGGAATAAATTCTCCTTGGTGTCCTCTCTATACCTGTTTGATATCCACAATTGTGCACAATTCCAAATTTGCATACTCATTGCAAAAAAGTATACAATCATTAGGACATGCATGTATTTTGTGATGATCTAGGCCCAAATTAGTAAAAAGCTTTTTAGCGGGGCTGGACGGATAGGGGACATGTGATTCCCTTCTAGCAAGATTTTCTCATTGAGCAACTTGTCGTTACATGAACAAGTCAGTCCCTTGATCACATTATTGAATTGTAATTTGCACTTTATCATGCTTAGGATACAATGTATTTACCTAAAAAGATCTGTGACTGAGGCGTCAGACCACCCATGAGCAGACTGCAAATTAAGCATTGCCAATGCAACATGGAGAACTGCGATTTTTGCACCATTGTATAGCGGCATGCGTGCAAGAGTTTGCATCATCTCGCCCTCTTTATCATTGCTACATGTCGTCGATATGAAAGGGATTTGGTTCGTAGTATTGCATTGAATGTTGTCGTCTTATATGTTTTCAATGATGGAATCCATGTCAAAGAACGCATCGAACATGTGCTCCATCTCTACTCCTTGAAATGCCACGTCAGATATTGGTTGGGAGGACTTAGTCGATGGCTGTTCGTTTGAAAATCGTCTTCTCTGGGATGAAGTTGGAGCAATATCTACTTTCGGATTTTGGAGCAATATCTACTTTGGGAGTTTGATCTATTGTCTTTGGACCATGAGATCAATAACGCAGGTCTTGTAGTTGCTCTATCGAAAAGAGACCGTGATTGCATATGTGCTGGTTGCATATTTTTTGTTTTCAAAAGATCTAATGCTTGCAATGCGCACAAGGACAAACCATCCTATCGTCCATACTTTATCTACCAATGATGCAACAAATAATTAAAATACTCTAGTTGTTATAACTACATACTACTAACTACATGACAATACATGACAACCTCACATTCTCTAGCCACGCCCAATCCCCGCACACCTCAGTCTGAGCTGCACGAAGATTAGAACCACATGGTAATAATCTCGTCTTTATTGGTTAATTACTATACATTAAGGTTGTTGACGTTTGTGTGCACTTTTGAAGTTCGATTGCATTATTTTACTTTTTTTAATCAATTTCCTTTTGCATTTTGAAGTACAGAAGGTGCTTTTGAAATTCGATTGCATTTTTTCAACTATTTGCCGCTAGCTGTAACAACCACACATTCTCTATCCATGCCCGATCCTTGCACACCTCGGTCTAGAGGTAGAGGGAGGTTAGGACCACATGGTCAATGACTATATATTAGTGTTTTGAAGTGTTTGTGCGCTTTTGAAGTCCAATTACGCCATTGCTTTTCAAACCTATAACCTAAACCTAACCTATAACCTATAACCTAACTTAACCTAGCCTAGCCTAACATAACCTATAACCTATAACCTAAACCTAACCTATAACCCATAACCTAACATAGCCTAGCCTAACCTAACATAACCTATTAAAATTTTGAGCACTCACATGCAGCCTATTTGAGCAATAAAGGGTCTTGTAAACATCCTTGAACCCGCAAAAATGCACACACACACTATGTTAAACCCTCAACCCTACCTACAAGCAAACTTGAAAAGAATCTTACCTTGGTGCTAGAGAGTAGTCCACAAGCAAGATTTTCACCTCGGGCAAGTTGTAAGGCACCAGATCTGCAGTAGGTGAGGAGGAGGAGGGCAAGATAAGAGGCACAAAAACTAGGGAAATGCGTAGGGAAAGACCCACGGGTTTGTTTTTGTAGGGTCCATCGGTACAGGCATCGATCGAGGCGTTGGAAAACTCATCTATACAGGCATCAAAAGAGACATCGGTATATGTGCGGAAAGAGACATCGATATCTGCGTCAAAAATTCAAAAATGAAAATTTTAAAAGAATTCATCTCCCTCCATACTTACCTACACATATATCAACTCCGGCCATTAACACCGGTAATTTGGCACCGGAATTTAAGCGACCTCTTGTACTGTTGCTCATTCGTGTGGTCACCATGTACTCAAGGTTGATGTTTCCTGCCAAGACCTTGTCTTTGGTGAAGTTGTATTGTAGCTCAATGTGCTTTGTATGCTATTGAGGTTGTCACAATAGATGACAACCGACCTTTGCACCAAAGTCATGAAGTAGCAATCCCAATTAGCATGCTACCTCACATGCCACCACTGCAGCACCCCTGTACTCTCCCTATACTCTGCCTATGTACTCAAGAGAGCAACCGTAGGTTTCTTCTTGCTGCTCCATGTGATAGGAGCACTCCCAAGTGAAAACATGGAGCCACTGGTAGACCTGCAATCATATGTACTACCATACCACTTCGCATCTGTGTAGCCATAAAGCTGTAACTCCACATCATTCCTATAAAACAACGCATAATCCAAAGTAGCACTCACATAGCACAAAGTGCACCGCATCCAGGTGTGATTTCCTGGGAGACTGCATAAACTGAGTCACCAATCCAACTATGTAGCTTAAGTCTAGACACGAGCTAATCAAGTAGATCAAGATGCCCACAATCTTCATGTACATGGTAGCATTCTCAAGCACTTGACCTGCATCCTTTCCCAACTTCAAATTCTAATCTAAGGGCATTGCAATTAGCTTAAAATGAGACATACCATACTTTCTCAACATGTCCAAATCATATTTCCTTTGTGATAGCAATACACCCTCTTTGTGAGAATTCATTCGATGCCCAAGAAATATCTCAAGTCGAGTCCCAAGTCTTTCATCTCAAACTTCTGTATAAGTAGAGCCTGTACACTACATTATCACATCCAACAATCAAATCATTCACATAGATGCATATCACCATAATTTGTGCCGCATTATTTTGCATATACAATGAATGATTTTCATAAGAAATTTCAAAGCTCAATGAAATGATGAACGCCAGAATCCTCTCATACAAAGCTCTAGGTGCTTGCTTCAGCCCATACATTGATTTCTTTTACCTGCAATAGAAGGTCACATAGCCTCATATTTCCATAAATTTGTGGCTGCTGCATATACATAACTTCCTTGAAGTTTCCATTCAGAATGCATTCTTTACATCCATTTGCTTCAACACCCATTTTAACGTGGAAACCACTGCAGTAAACACACGAATGGTAGCCATCTTGGCTACAAGGATGAATGTCTCCTCATAATCAATCCCATAATTAAGCTTGTGCATAACTCTTGGATACAAGCCTTGCCTTGTGTCTTCTCACATTGCCATCAAAATTATGCTTCCTTTTGTAAACCCACTCACAACCAATTTCCTTTTACATGTTGGTAATGGCACCAATTCTCATATTCCATTTTCATCAAGTGCAACCATCTCTTCATCAATAGCTTGCGGCCGTTTTTCATCATTAATGGCATCCTGAAAACATGTGGGTTCTACCTCAACACACACATACCCTCTCTAGGCTTACCCAAGAGGGAATAAAGGACACATGTCAAGCCCCTATACATGTTGCCCCCAATTAAGTCTAAATCCTATTGGATGGCCTATAGGAAGGACCGATGAGAATTCAAAAAATTAAGCTTAATATAAACATTTTAGAAAAGCCTATTAAAAGGACCAAAAGAATTTAGACCCAATGAATTCCTATTGGATAGTCTCTCAAGGGGTCCAATGCGAATTAAGCAGACCATGTTGACTAAGAGATCCAATAAGATTTTAGCTTCAATTAATTAATGAATTGAGCTCTCTCTCAATGGGGGAAAGAAGGAAACCTATCACAATGCTACATCCCTTGCATGTTATGTTTCATACCATTGATTGGCTAGGCCCTAGCATGCCACTATAAGAGGAGAAATTGAGAACCGCCTTTATTATCGCGGATTAACAAATGAAAATCACTACAAGAGGTACTTCACATTAGTGACGCTCGCAGTTTGACGTTTAAAAGTGAAAATTCACGGCATCTCTAGTTTATTTATAACATAGCAACGCCCATAGCGACGCGGACAAGGGTAAAAAATAAACCGAGCGCGCCCAAAAACTTAGATCTGAGATCTAAGTTTTTGGCGCTCAAGCAAGCAAAGAGGTAACCCACGCTCTCCCTCCCTCTCTCTCTTTCTTCTCCACACACACACATACACGAGGAGAGGAAGGAGAGCCAGGTATGCTCCTTCCCTCTCCTCTCTCTCATGTTCCCTTCCCCTCTTTCTGTCTCTCTCTCCCTCTCTCTCTCTCTCATACACACACACACACAGTGTTTTTGAGAGAGAGAGAGAGAGAGAGAGAGAGAGAGAGAGATCACATGCATAAACAAAAAACACACACACACACATGCATAAACAAATAATGCATACAAACACACATTGAGAGAGAGAGAGAGAGAGAGAGAGAGAGAGAGAGAGAGAGAGAGAGAGAGAACAGAGAAGAAGAAGAAGAGAGTTTTAATGTCGTAGGAACCTATCCCAAGAGACCTTAAAGATCTAGCCGACGAGGAGTTGAACTCAAGACCTGTTATTCAAGAGGGAAATGGCATAACCAATCTACCACACTTGGGTGATAAAAAGGCTATAAGAGTTATAACATCGTACGAAACTATCCCAAGAGACCTTGAAGATCTAGCCGACGAGGAGTTGAACTCAAGACCTGTTATTCAAGAGGGAAATGACATAACCAATCTACCACACTTGGATGATAGAAAGGTTATACCATTTTCCTCTTTTTATTGGCACACACACACACACACACACACCCGAGAAGAAGAGAGTTTTAACGTCGTAGGAAATTATTCCAAGAGACCTTAAAGATCTAGCCGATGAGGAGTTGAACTCAAGACCTGTTATTCAAGAGGGAAATGGCAGAACCAATCTACCACACTTGGGTGATAGAAATGTTATACCATTCTCCTATTTTTATTGGCACACACACACACACACACACACACACACACACCTGAGAAAAAGAGAGTTTTAACGTCATACGAAACTATCCCAAGAGACCTTAACGATCTAGCCGACAAGGAGTTGAACTCAAGACCTGTTGAACAAAGAGAAAGAGAGAGAGAATAAAAAACCAAAGAGAGAGAGAGAGAGAGAGAGAGAGAGAGAGAGAGAGAGAGAGAGGGAGAAGACGATAGAGAGAGGTAAGGGAGAAAACAAAGAGAGAAAGAGATTATGTTTGATTAGATTTAGGTTTATTTACGTTAGATTTAGATTTATGTTAGATTAGATTAGATTTAGGTTTATTTTGAGTTTAAGATTAAATTAGATCTAGACTGCATAAACTGACTCACCAATCCAACTATAGCTTAAGTCTAGACACGAGCTAGTCAAGTAGATAAAGCTGCCCACAATCTTCATGTACATGGTAGCATTCTCAAGCACTTGACCTGCATCCTTTCCCAACTTCAAATTCTAATCTAAGGACATTGCAATTAGCTTACAATCAAACATACCATACTTTCTCAACTTGTCCAAATCATATTTCCTTTGTGATAGCGATACACCCTCTTTGTGAGAATACATTCAATGCCCAAGAAATATCTCAAGTCGAGTCCCAAGTCTTTCATCTCAAACTTCTGCATAAGTAGAGCCTGTACACTCTCTACTTAAACCACTTTATCACATCCAACAATCAAATCATTCACATAGATGTAGATCACCATAATTTGTGCCTCATTATTTTACATATACAATGAATGATTTTCATAAGAAATTTCAAAGCCCAATGAAATGATGAACGCCAGAATCCTCTCATACAAAGCTCTAGGTGCTTGCTTCAGCCCATACAATGATTTCTTTTACCTGCAATAGAAGGTCACATAGCCTCATATTTCCATAAATTTGTGGCTGCTGCATATACATAACTTCCTTGAAGTTTCCATTTAGAATTCATTCTTTACATCCATTTGCTTCAACACCCATTTTAACATGGAAACCACTGCAGTAAACACATGAATGGTAGCCATCTTGGCTACAAGGATGAATGTCTCCTCATAATCAATCCCATAATCTTGTGCATAACCCTTGGATACAAGCCTTGCCTTGTGTCTGCTCACATTGCCATCAAAATTATGCTTCCTTTTGTAAACCCACTCACAACCAATTTCCTTTTACATGTTGGTAATGGCACCAATTCTCATATTCCATTTTCATCAAGTGCAATCATCTCTTCATCCATAGCTTGCGACCGTTTTTCATCATTGATGGAATCCTCAAAACATGTGGGTTCTACCTCAACACACACATACCCTCTCTAGGCTTACCCAAGAGGGAATAAAGGACACATGTCAAGCCCCTATACATGTTGCCCCCAATTAAGTGTAAATCCTATTGGATGGCCTATAGAAAGGACCGATGAGAATTCAAAAAATTAAGCTTAATATAAACATTTTAGAAAAGCCTATTAAAAGGACCAATAAAAATTTAGACCCAATGAATTCCTATTGGATAGTCTCTCAAGGGGTCCAATGCGAATTAAGCAGACCATGTACAAGCTTAATTCCTATTGGCTAGTTGACTGAGAGAGCCAATAAGATTTTAGCTTCAATTAATTAATGAATTGAGCTCTCTCTCAATGGGGGAAAGAAGTAAACCTATCACAATGCTACATCCCTTGCATGTTATGTTTTATACCATTGATTGGCTAGGCCCTAGCATGCCACTATAAGAGGAGAAATTGAGAACCGCCTTTATTATTGCGGATTAACAAATGAAAATCACTACAAGAGGTACTTCACATTAGTGACGCTCGCAGTGCGATGCTTAAAAGTGAAAATTCACGGCATCTCTAGTTTATTTATAACATAGCAACGCCCATAGCGACGCCGACAAGGGTAAAAAATAAACCGAGAGCGTCCGAAAACTCAGATCTCAGATCTGAGTTTTTGGCGCTCAAGCAAGCAAAGAGGTAACCCGCGCTCTCCCTCTCTCTCTCTTTCTTCTCCACACACATACACACACATTGTTTTTGAGAGAGAGAGAGAGAGAGAGAGAGAGAGAGAGAGAGAGAGAGAGAGAGAGAGAGAGAGAGAGAGAGAGAGCACATGCATAAACAAAACACACGCACACCTGCATAAACAAAGAATGCATACAAACACACATTGAGAGAGAGAGAGAGAGAGAGAGAGAGAGAGAGAAAACAGAGAAGAAGAAGAGAGTTTTAATATCGTAGGAACCTATCCCAAGAGACCTTAAAGATCTAGCCGACGAGGAGTTGAACTCAAGACTTGTTATTCAAGAGGGAAATGGCATAACCAATCTACCACACTTGGGTGATAGAAAGCTTATAAGAGTGTTAACATCATAGGAAAATATCCCAAGAGACCTTGAAGATCTAGCCGACGAGGAGTTGAACTCAAGACCTGTTATTCAAGAGGAAAATGGCATAACCAATCTACCACACTTGGGTGATAGAAAGGTTATACCATTTTCCTCTTTTTATTGGCACACACACACACACACACACCCACACACACACACACCCAAGAAGAAGAGAGTTTTAACGTCGTAGGAAATTATTCCAAGAGACCTTAAAGATCTAGCCGATGAGGAGTTGAACTCAAGACCTGTTATTCAAGAGGGAAATGGCAGAACCAATCTACAACACTTGGGTGATAGAAAGGTTATACCATTTTCCTATTTTTATTGGCACACACACACACACACACACACCCACACACACACACACACACACCTGAGAAGAAGAGAGTTTTAACGTCGTACGAAACTATCCCAAGAGACCTTAACGATCTAGCCGACAAGGAGTTGAACTCAAGACCTGTTGAACAAAGAGAAAGAGAGAGAATAAAAAACCAAAGAGAGAGAGAGAGAGAGAGGGGGGGGGGGGGGGGGGAGAAGACGAAAGAGAGAGGTAAGGGAGAAAACAAAAAGCAAAAGAGATTATGTTAAAATTTAACTTAGATTAGGTTAGATTACATATAGATTTATGTTTATGTTGAGTTTAAGATTAGGTTAGATTTAGATTTACGTTAGATTACATTTAGGTTTATTTAGGTTAGATTAAATTAGATTTAGGTTTATTTTGAGTTAGATTTACGTTAGATTAGATTTAGGTTTATTTACGTTAGATTTAGATTTATGTAAGATTAGATTAGATTTAGGTTTATTTTGAGTTTAAGATTAAATTAGATCTAGATTTATGTTCGATGGACTAGCTTTTTTTAGATTTAGGTTAGATTTTAGTGCATGTCAATGAAGGTGCGCTCATGATGTTAAGCATTGTATGAAAAACACTTGCTTATATGAAAAACACTGAAAAAGGCTCCGTTTTCCTACACGAGAAAATTTCCTGCGCTCACAACCTCGACAGTCCATGCGGACCAGCAATTCCACCTGCATGTTCGACTGCTGCTGCCATATAATAAGCCATCATGATCAGCCAATGGAAGAGAAAATTGAGCCTACACAGAAATTAGTGATGCAAGATGACAATTCCAAGGGTCACACACACACACACACACACACACACACACACTACACACAACCCGTCAAATCTAGAGTAAGAATTAAGTGCTTTGAGCAGGCATCAGCTACATTGAAAGAATGGCGTACCTGCATGCTACAGACAAACATCTACTGTGAAAAGATGTTAAGATGCTGTGAAATGCTACAGCTAGAGAAGAGGAAAAGGGGTTTTGTCCACTACATGCACTATCATGTAGACGTGGGTGTGTAGATTTCTTAAACCCACAAATATAGGCATTGACCAATAAAGACGAGATTATAACCCGATGGTTCTGATCTCCGTGCGGGGATTGGACATGACTAGAGAATGTGAGGTAGTTTACAGTGTGAACAAAGAGAGAGACAGAGAGAGAGAGAGATAGAGAGAGATAAAAGACGGAGGATGCCAATAGAAGATAAAATTTATATCCAAGTTATAAGGTTTTCACCCTCATTATGAGTAGTGATGAGGATGTGGGGCCGTCCAACCGAAACACCTATCTCTCAACGAGGATCTTATGTCCTTGTAATCAATGCAAGCATGCTGTGCGACGGACAAGACGTGTTTCTTTGCAGCACGTTTGCGAATTTGGTGAGTTTGATCCATCTATTATAGATCGATTTTTTACCAATTATATCGAACTCTGACGCTGGCCAACATGCAGCAATCTTGCAACCCAATAGACGTGTTCGCAAGCGCTTTGATCAAGCAGCATATGTGAGGCGACAAGATATAGCCTCTAACAGCACGGGGGATGATAATGCAGACCGCATTCCCAACAAGGCAATGTTTGAGCCCGAGGTCGATGAAATGATGGAGATGATCATGGATTCAAAAAGGCTTATCTATGATTATATGAAAAGTGAAGCCGATACGCCATTGTATGATGGAGCATGTGTGTTTAGATTGAAGGCGCTCCTGGTTCTTCTCAACATGCAGACAAAGTTTGGATGGAGTGACAGTAGCTTCATAGCGCTTTTCAGGCGATCTATTACAATGTGTTTACTTTAATAAAAAACTCTAGATGTATAATGATCTGATAGATTTTTACACAATTGTACTACATTTTTTTCGCTGTGTAGATCGCTCAAAGAGAACATACTGCCAGCTGATAATGTGATGCCAGATTCCAAAGAGGAAGTAAGAAAGATCTTGTGAAACTTGGGGCTGGATTACAATTCGACCCACGCTTGTCTTAACGACTGCATTCTTTTCAGAGGGGAATACTTAGACATGGAGAAGTGTCCGAAATGTGATTCCGAGAGATATCGAGTAGATCTCCACTTAAAAAAAAATCCACAAAAGGTTTTGCAACATTTTCCTCTGCTTCCTCGCATCAAGAATTTCTTCGAATGTAAGTCCATGGCCACCCTAGCATCATGGTATGAGGAGAATAAATCTTCGGATGGTGTGCTACGGATTCCTACAGATTGCACAGACTGGAAACATATAGATGAAACATGGTCGGATTTTGCCAGGGAAGCTCAAAATTTGCACCTAGGCCTGGCTATGGATGGTGTAAATCCGTTTGGTCAAAGATCAACATCTTACAGTGTATGGCCCATTTTCATCGTCAACTACAACATTCCCCCGTGGTTGACTACGAATAAGGGGCACCCTAGCATCATGGTATGAGGAGAATAAATCTTCGGATGGTGTGCTACGGATTCCTACAGATTGCACAGACTGGAAACATATAGATGAAACATGGTCGGATTTTGCCAGGGAAGCTCAAAATTTGCACCTAGGCCTGGCTATGGATGGTGTAAATCCGTTTGGTCAAAGATCAACATCTTACAGTGTATGGCCCATTTTCATCGTCAACTACAACATTCCCCTGTGGTTGACTACGAAGAAGGGGCACCCTAGCATCATGGTATGAGGAGAATAAATCTTTGGATGGTGTGCTACGGATTCCTATAGATTGCACAGCCTGGAAACATATAGATGAAACATGGTCGGATTTTGCTAGGGAAGCTCAAAATTTGCACCTAGGCCTGGCTATGGATGGCATAAATCCGTTTGGTCAAAGATCAATATCTTACTGTGTATGGCCCATTTTCATTGTCAACTACAACATTCCCCTGTGGTTGACTACGAAGAAGGGGCACCTATGGCTAAGCTTGATTGTGCCGAGGCAGTATAAAGTGGAGAATATGGATGTGTATCTTTGTCCACTATTGGAAGATCTACAACAATTGTGGATTGACATAGAAGTGGTGGATATGAGTCGCCACACATGTCAACGGAATGCTTTGATCAGAGGCATTATAATGTAGACCATGCATGACTCCCTAAAGCTCCATGGATTTTCACGGGAGCCCAAGAACGCAAATTAAAAGAGACCATTCGATCTATGCGGACCCCCACTGGCGTAATGCACTCGCTCCAAACGTGTTTTACTAAAGAAGGAAAGCTTACCTGTTTGAAGTCACATGACTGGAATAAAATGTGTCAGGTATGTTCATAGTGGGAATTGTGTAACAAATTCGTGTGTGGACTTTAATGTCATTGCTGCACATGTTTTCCAGTTTATTTTACCGGTGGCCATTGAGGGATGTTTGTCTCTTGACGTCCGTAACACAATCTACAAACTTGCAAAGTTGGTGCAATGGATCTCACAAAAGGAGATCAATGTAGACTCCATACCATTCGCCAAACAAAATGCTATGGAGGTTGTGTGCATGTTTAAGAAACACTTTCCTACTACCATGCTAACCATTCAGGTGCATCTTCTTGTTCACATAGTTGATGAGGTGGAAATAGGTGGCACAGTACATTCCAGATGGATATTCTTTTTAGAATGTTTCATGAAAATGCTCAAGGGATATCTGCGTCAGAAGGCACGTCCAAAGGGTAGCATGATAGAAGGTTGGCTGGTATCAGAGTCCCATTGGAGAGTGGCTAGACGGATGATAAAGCCAGGGACACGCTATGGTGAACCATAGATGATGAGCGCATATCTAGGATTGTCATGTGCAATCTCGGTGTTGAGGAGAAGATGATGGAAGATCTAGAGGCTAAAATCAACCGATTTTGCATGCTTCACATTTCAGTGATGCAAAAGTGGATTTCACAATTTGAGGATGCAAAGCAAGAGCGAAAAAGGGCACGAATCGAGTGGAGACAGGGAAGACGACCACCGAGGCACTATCCGACGGGTCTGGAGAGCCTACCAACATTCATGAGCTTAAGATGGTTGCACAACCAATTGAGAAGCGCACAATAGTGCGGTGAAGAAGTGACTGATGAGGAGTGGGAGTACTCTCGGGGTTGTACGACCAAGGTAAGTTTGCAATGTACGACTAGTGACTTTCTAGATGTTTGAACGGCCACTCATAATCTTTGCTGGTCGTAGTATAAGTCATACATAGCAGCATGGTGTAAAGGTTGACGTTTTAGGGTGGAATGGATCAACAAAAAGCGTTTTACTCAAGATTGTGGAATCGTGGCAAAATTTGAACAGTCTAGTCGACGAGGGTCCTCTGATGCAGATCCTGTGGAGGTGGAACTCACTTACTTCGGCATGCTACAAGAGATTTTGAGGATCGATTATAAAGGATTTTTTGTCGACTTGTTCAACGTGCAATGGTTCAAGATAATCATGGAGGGTCGCAACGCTATTGTGCCGCCGCCGATGCCTCGACATCGCCTTGTGTTTGATGAGGCTCTTTACCCTCCCCGTCTTTGCATGCCCCCACACCACCCACGACATCACCATCTACACCAGGTTTTGCGCGGCTGACGACCATTCCTAGCAGCCACACACCACTAGCTATTCCTTCAAGAGTCACTCCAGTCGACACTCCTGGCTTCGGGGCCCAGACTCCATTGGAGACACCTGACCTCTGTACCCCCATTGACATGACTCTAGAGACCTCTGCCGGGACACCTAGGTTCATGCGTCACCGGCCAGAGGGCTTGCCTTACTCCGTCGACTCCAGCGGCAACATCATCTTGGATGATGAAGGCAAGAAGGTGATATTGCGCATGCGTGGTCTTTGATCTCACGTGTTTAGACACTACATGCTAAACAACTGGAGTGAAGTACCACGTGATTTAAAAGACAGAGTCATCAGCATGTTGCATGACGAGTTTCCCATTTTAACATGGGATGACCACTTCAATGAAGACCTGATGAAGGTTTGAATGCACGAATACTGCAAGCACAAGTGTTCCGAAGTGCAAAAAGCAATTAAGCATGGTTGGAACGGACCAGATTGGCTGACCAAAGAAGATTGGAAGAATGCAAAGAAACCAGCACGCGAGAATCCCGACAAGTGGAAGCAACAAAAGGAGGCAGCCAAAGCGTGTGTAGAGGCAGGGAGCTTGTACCACTTGGGGAGCGGTGGGTGGGCATCATTTGAGGAGCTTGCACCACTTGGGGAGAGGTGGGTGGGCATTATTTGAGGCCAATTTTGTAAGTGTTTTCGCATTGCTATTTAGGTTTGATAGTTTAGGGTTTATGGGTTTTTAAATTCTAACATAATGGATTCTTTGTATGTTTTGACTGTGGTCGATGATAGTACATGACCCCACATCGTACGAGCGTGAGTATGCAAGCAGGAAGGGCTAAAATGCCCTGATGGACATTTTGGCGGCATGGTTAGTATTAGGGTTTACTCTTTTCTATTTGTTGTATTGTTTTATAAATTATATGTTTATACTTACAGAAGCTGTCTTATTGTTTTTTTTTGCAGAATCCGACAGATACGCCGCTTGGACGTGATAACACTTCTGATTAGACGACGTAAGTCTAGCCGCAGCTAGATAGCATTAGTTTCCTTTTGTCATAGCATATGTATCATGAGATGAAGTTTATACGTCTTTTTGTAACTATTGAAAAACCATGTATATTTTTTCAATAATAACAATGGTGTTGCAACTATTACATTTGCAAAGTTTAACAATCAAGTGATTTTGCCTATGATGTGTACAATTGTCATTGATTTACTTTCATCAATTTACTTTTGTTAGTTTTGCATCTTTATTCTGCAAACAATACTATGGATGATGGAGTTAATGGTTACATTGTCTTGTGGGTGACTACTTTGGGTCTATATCTAAGCTTGCACTTTTTTTCAAAGGTGAATCTAGGCTTATCTTGGATTCATTTAGGTTCACTCAATTATTGGAACATTCAATATGGTTGATGGTTGAATGCCCTGCCACCAAATTGTTTTCTCTCGGACGTCGCTATGAAGGTCGCTATATAAGGCTCTACAGTGTCGCTATAAACATCGCTATAGGTGGCTTGTAAATGTTTCTATGATCGTCGCTATAGGCGTCACTATATAGTGACGTTCTTGTATCGACACTGTTAGCGACGGTGTTAACGACGTCGGGGAGTATAAAAACCCAATGTATTTCTGTTGCTAACAACGTGACAAGTGCACACAACCTCTTATAGTGAATGGCAAGAAAAAAATTTGCATTAGCAATAATAGATGCTGCAAGGCACGCGGAAATGGTTTCTCAGCAATAAGCATGGTAATGGATGCGGGTATATACCCACCACTATCATACCATGTCTACTGCCACATCTATTACCGTGTATATTGCCCCTCCTAGTACCGTGTATATTTCCACACCTATTATCGTTAAATGGCTATTCAAAAATAAAGGTGCTCATTTGGGCTACCCAATTCAGGGTGGCCCAAATGAGCATCTTTATCTTTGCTGTGCATAAAACATATGAAACATCAATTTTTTTTTGAAAAAGTGTACAAAAGAAAAAGAGAATTTGAACATATTTTACCTTAATAATTAAAGTGCAAAAGATCAACTATTTAAAAAGGTTACAAATAAGATGAAAATTTTAGTTCAGATATATACATATGCTCATATAGTTTTTCTTGTACCACATTGGGACTTTAAGAAAGGACTACAAAATTTTTTCTATCCGTCCAAGTCCTCCTTGTCCTCCTCGTCCTTGTACATAGGCACGTACGTTTGATCGCCCTGACTCTACATTAACCCAAACCAAATTAAATAGATTAAAACCTCAAAACAATTAATACAATATGATTTGTCTAAACTTACCACCTGTAGAGATCCAACCATTGAGTTGAATTGCTCGTGAGATATGTGATTGTTCTCCAACAACCATCGCCAAGTTTTGAATTCTATGTGCTGCTCTCAAAACTTGACCATCTCTCCGGTTGGTCGACTTAGAGTGATATTTTCATAAGTTAGCAATAACAAAAGCAATTCATTAACTGAAACCTTTCTAATCATCGATCTAGGTTTCAATTTAACCAAACTTATATATTTTTCCTTCCAAGCTGATTTGCCTCCGGAACCATAGCGTGTGGGAGTTTTTTTGGCCCAAGCTTCATGTTGTTGTCTATAGGATGAGCTCGTTGTTGCAACCCGCTTGCCCTTTTCCTGCATTGCCCACTCTCACTCCTCATCTGCCATACTGCCTCCATGATAGCTCTTGTCTAGATCTCCAACCTAGTTGGCTGATGTGTGCCGTACACTTGACTACTTGTTTTTAAAATATGTTTTAATGTAGTCCTCCAGCCACTATGCTAAAAAATGCTCATTGGGGGCATTTGGGAATCTAGCATGCAACATGTTCTCAATGTAGCATGCATGATTTGGCAGCTGATCTCTAAACGAGTGTATAAGAATATGAAGATGGCATCAAAACGCCTTGTCTTGTGCTGTACCAAAGTCCATCTCCCTGGCATACTTTACTCTATAGTCGCACCCATGCGTGTTTAGAACGGGTGCATCAAAATCCTTGTCCTCTATGTTTGGGGAGGCACACTCTAAAATAGGGGACTCCATCCCCCCCCCCCCCCCCCCCCAATTGCCAAAACAAGCAAAGCCACTAGATCTTTTGCCGCTCCAATTCTCTCGACACGCGCTGCTCTGAAACGAACATCGACACGTGTTGCTAGAAGAAGTGCATCAATGATGCTTGGGTAAAGCAGGAATGGAATGGAGTGGCATGGGGCCTTGCGATGTAAGGGGAACATGACCCTGCACTGAAAGGGGAGTAGGTCAATAAGAAGGGACCATAGATGGAGGTGCCATTAGTGCAAGGTTCTGGACATAGGGAGTCCCTCCCTGGATCCCCCATGGCATGATTTCTTGAGAAAGATCGTAGGTTGCAAGCTTTTGTTGAGTGTAGCTTCCAAACAATCCCTCCATTGAACGGAGGTACTCATCTTGTAAAGAGAGTGCCCATTGGAGGTCTGAATCTACCACCGATGGAGGAACTTGGGTAGATGGACTGGCACCTCCATAGGTGTAGGAGGGTCATGCGTGCAATTAACAAAGAGAAACCTACACTCATGCTCACAAAAAATCAGCTACAGGTGAGCTTAATTTCTTTGCTTGGACTTACCGCCTCCAAGCTTGAGTCCACTAGAGGCAATTTCCACCCTGGATGGGAGCCCATCTGGGAGGTGAACTAACCAAAAGAAGAATGTGATGGTTTCTCCCCACCATATGGTCTCTCATCTCACATCTACATCACAGGTTGATAAGTATCATGACCTAATGCTATATCTAATGTGCATACACTACATGCGTACATCTAATCCTCTATCTTAACCTAGACATACATATACCTAAACCTAAACATACATATTTATCTACCCATTTATATCTCTCCCTAAATCTATCTCTTCTCTCTCTCTCTCTCTAATGTATAGATAGGGTAGAGATAGATAGAGATTAAAGATTCAATTACTACTTCTCTTAGCCTTTAAAAAAATGCACTCAAGTAGCTACACCCATGGTTTAGAATATTGTTTACTGCAAAGAGTAATAGAGTGGGTTTGCTAAGTTGACACCGGTTCCTATCGAGCTTGCTAATAGCTCAACAAGTGCTAAGCCATAGGCAAGTCCAAAAAGACTCCATTATCAAGACCATAGTTCTTGATGTTGTCCCCCAAAACCTATAAATAGGCATACAAACCTAGATAATAGATCAAATTCCCACTTATCCTATTGCAAGGAACAACTCCAACCTTTTATAGATTAAAGGAGTGCATCTCTTCTTATAAAGAGAGACGTATAGAGAGAGATGTAGACGAGAGCAATAGAGTAAAGAGAGAGCAATAGAAGATTTTGTACTCCTATTTGTCTCTCTATCCCTCTCTATCCATTTTTGTCTATTTCTCTCTCTCTCTCTCTCTCTCTCTCTCTCTACCTCTACCTCTCCCCCTCTCTTTCTCCCTCTCTCTCTTTATCTCTTTCCCTCTATCTCTCCCTCTCTCTCTTTCTATTTCTTCCTGTCTCTTTCCCTCCCTCCCTCCCTCCCCCCCCCCCCCTCTCTCTCTCTCTCTCTCTCTCTCTCTCTCTCTCTCTCTCTCTCTCTCTCTCTCTCTTTGGGAAGTCATATTTACATTACTCTACGATCATATATGTGGTGAACTTTTCCATAAAGCGATTGTGAGAGAGAGATAAAGAGATAAAGAGAGATAAAGAGATAGAGAGAGAGAGAGAGAGAGAGAGAGAGAGAGAGAGAGATAAAGAGATAAAGAGATAAAGAGAGATAAAGAGAGATAAAGAGATAAAGAGAGAGAGAGAGAGAGAGAGAGAGAGAGAGAGAGAGAGAATTTTCCATAAAGCTATTGTGAGAGAGAGAGAGCGAGTATTGGGTGCTATCAAGCAAGAACAAGGTTGTAAACCTAAAGTCGCTAGCATATAAGTTCAGGAAGCCTGCGAAGCTGTGTTGACAAAAGGTTTTGAAGCCAAAGCTAAGTTTTGTGAAGCTCATTTTATAAAAACGATCTTTTCAATATTCTGCACAATAATTTCACAGTGTCTCATGCTCTTCTCATCTTTCTCTCTTGTTTGAAATAAAGACAATATAGAATTCTTCTCTCTCAGTTTTGATGAATGGTGAAGTGATCGTCTTTGTGATATTCATTGACGAGCTTTGATAATGAGACTGTATTGCACATTCTTGGGTAGCAGATTTTAGTAGCACTTTCCAGCCATAGTTCCTTGTTGGTGGGCTTGGGTTGGGGGTTTGAGTTTTATCCTTGCTTGGTTTTTCTTCTCGGAGTCTTCTCCATGGCCCATGCCTAGAAAAATATCCATCAATGGCATGCCGGTGGGACCCAGCTTCTAGCGTTTTCGCATGAGCGAAGTACCTGTGATTCCTAGAGATGGAGCTAGTTTTTCCCTTTTTTTTTGTACCTGACTTTCAAGTTGGTTTCCTTCTTGGCAGCCATTTGATGTGCTTGCATATCTAGGCAGGAGGATTCCAAAAAGAGGGTTATTTTCATGTCTGTTGCTACCTAGACCTTGAGCATTGATGATGATATTGGTGAGCCATTAGGTTTTTATAGAATTTGGGATGAGTTTTTAGCCCGGTTGAGTGATGAAGTTGATGAAGACGAGGGAATTTCCCTTGAGAATATTGCTTCAAGCAAAGTGTATAGGGAGAGTGCAACTCTTGATGAGTGCATTTCGGATGGCTTTTTAGTTAATTTAGTGGATGATGCCACTTTTGACCAATGTCTTCTTGAGGAGGAGAATATTGACCTACCTCTTCTTCTTTCCCACTCTCCCACCCTTGTTCAAGAGGTGCAATCTAAAGTGGGATTTACCGCTTCTTTTGACCCTATTGATGATGCAATGTAGCCTTTAGAGAGGGTGGCGTTTGTACCAGATGTTAAGCCATTTGTTGTAGTCATGCCTTTTGAAGATGATGTTCTTATTTAGGATGTTCTTGATGCTTCTAGATTTAGTTCTCTTGATGTTTCTAATGACGATATGGTTACCATTGAAAATGTTCTTTTGAAAGAGTAGCTTGATCCTCCACCTATTGTTCTCCAACGTAGGGAGAGACCTATTTATCAATGGATTGTCCAGTTGACACCCTATGATGGAGTTTGAGCTGATGCTGCTGATTCTCATTTATTGCAATTTGTGCAAGCCTGACGACCTCATGTTGTTCTTTCTTGCCTTTTTGACTGGTGTAGCTATGTAGTGGTATCATAGTATGCTGCAACATTCTCCACACTTGATGCAAACTTGGGATGGAATGGGTCAAGCTTTTGTTGCTAGATTTTTTCATATTTTTCCTTCTAATTTAACCTTTCAGAACCTGTTGGACTTCTTCCAAGGGGAGAGTGAGCCAATTGCTGAGTATGTTGATCGTTTTTAAGCTTTCAAGGGGAAGCATTGTGACCCCTATTGTTTTGATGAAAGGGTTTTATTGGAATTTTTTCTTAAGGGTTTTTTGAGGGATATCCAACTCCATGTGAGGTAGTCAGATCCAAAGAGACTTGAGGATGCATATGCACGAGCTAAGGTCATGGGAGAGGCCTTTGAAGCTACCTCCCTAGCAGTCCAATGGAGGGTAACCTTGGAAGCTGAGCGATACCATATAGAATCTTGTTTGAATTCTATGGCAAGTGCTCCATGGTTCCTATTCCACCACTCCTTACCCCAACAACAACTAGTCCTTTTGGAGTTTTGCAAGATAATGAGTTACCTTCTTTTAGACATAACACTTTGCATATACCACATGTGCCAAAGAGTGAGTTTGTTTCCCATCCAAAGGGGGTTATGGCAAGATAAAGGGAAGAGAGAAAGTAATAGAAAAAGAGTAAGCCTTCAATGGAAGGAGAAAGAGAAGACCAATTGATAAGGCACCAGTCTAATTGAAAATTCTGGGTTCACACTAGTAGGCTAGTTTTCCCCGCAAGACGCCAGTATTGGACTTTTCTTTGAGCCAGGAGGAATACTATTTCTTGAGCATGTTGCACTAGAAAAAATAAATTATTTTATCTGCTACATCAAGACAATCTCACTTGTTCTACCTTGGGGAGCTGTTTTTTGACAAGTTATGAAGTGCTTGAAGATACTAAAAAGATGTTATATGAAGGTGGTGCCAAATCGTTAAGACGGAGATTATATGTCAAGAATGAAATGTTGGAAAGTGGTCCTAAATAAGTTGCAAGATATCAATGAAGGATTGCATTATATCTCGGAGTGTCGTTTTTTTACAGACTAAAATAGTGAGAGAGAGAATACCCATGATGAAGCTTTTCTTGAATAAAAGAAGAAGAAGGTGTTTTAATATGTCTTTTTAATAAAATGAAGAGGGGTGGCAGTATCAAAGGCAAGAAGGTGTCTGCTGATTGAACAAGGTACTCTTTTACTGGTTTTTTTGCACCAGACGTTCTCGTTTTTTTTATTTTTTTCATTTTTGTGCAACATAATATAATTGATTCTTTATAAAAACTCTTAGCCTTGGTTGCTCACATTACAGGTTGCAAAGTATGGTAATCTTTGTGTAAACATAGGTTTCTTCTTGCGAGTACATATCTCCTTCAAAAAGCATGCTGCTTAAAACAAAACAAAAATATAAACGTCCAAATTAAGGTCGTACCTAATGAGAGGCAAAATAAAAGGATTTAATGAAGCGTATATCTTGGCCAACCTAAGGGGACCTAAAATTCTACGAATTACGCATTGAAATTGCAACTTAGTACTAACAATGATATGTACCTTTTGCCTTGCAATGGGAATGAAAGGATCATACAAACTCTCCGGATTCATGGAATCTACTTGATTATGCTAAAGGCTAAACATTCATGCAATATGTAACAACAGGATTGCCTAAGTCTATACATGGGAATACGGTGTCGGGAGTTTTTTGGAGCAAGGGATTGAGCATATGTACATACACATGCATGGTGCATCAAATAAAGGATTTCCCATTTTCCAGAGCCAGGTGGTTACGTGGGGCCCACCTGTGTATAGGTAGGACAACATGTACATAGTGCATCGATTTTCACTCTCACCAGTACCACTATGTTTTTTCTATAATAATGAGGAGTTGATAGTGCGTAAAAATTCTCGATGAAGCTATCCGCGAGCCGACGACATGAGGTAAGCAGGTGCGTCAGATGGCATCTAGTGGCGTCAGCAGCTCGAATGGGGTCAATACTTGCACGTGGAGAAGTACGGACACAAGTGGGTGTTTTATTGTGATAATTATGCAGAAAGGTCATCATGAGGACCATATTTTGGGGCCACTTCACGTGGTGGTAGGATGCATTATTGAAAAAATTCGAGTGCCAGGTGTGCGTATGGATGCAAAAAGGTGACAACTATGCACTGCGAGGTCAGTTTTTGGCATGTTCGGGGTCTGTTTGAGGTCATCTAAAAGGCCAAGGGTGCCCAACTAATAAAGCTAAGTGTGGAAACTGAAAAAACAGAGAGAAGACCAGAAAAAACGTGGAGAAGAGAGGAGGAACAACCGCAGGTGTGTTTTTGGGGTTTTTGAAGTCTGTTTTGGTCGTAAACTGCTCATCCGAGGTCGGATTTGAGCACTTTGACATTGTGGAGTGGGGTTTTGGGCCGTTCTGGACGTGATGGTGCTGTCCATTTTGCCAAATTCCTCTCTCTTTTTTTGCTGTTTTAGCTGTGTAAGTTTCTCCTATGAGTGAAGTTTCTGCTCCAGTTTGTGATTGTATCTGGCTTATTTTACCCATACTGTGTGAGCTATTTGCCCCATTGGTGTTGGACCAAGCTCTATTGTAACTAAACATCATAAATTCTCCTCTTTTGAGCTGAGTTTTTGGGTGTGTGTGTGTGTGTGTGTGTGTGTGTGTGTCTGTGTGTGGAGAGGGCAAGTGGATAGTCTCTTTCCTCTCACTCCATAGGCGTGTTCCCTGTCTCGGCCTGGTGTGTTGTGTAAGCCGAGTGGTGCCTCATAGTGTGTGTGTGTGTGTGTATCTTTCCAAGAGTGTGTTTCGGGTCGTTATAGAGGCGTTCTGTGTGTTTTCATCTCGCTCACATTCTTTTGGCGCCCCCACGGAGGATCTTCTTCGAGTTCCTTCTACTTCGAGCTTCAAGCTTCAAGATTCGGGATTATAGGTTGCAGACTACAAGTTATAGGAAAAGTAATAGGTGATTCACACAGGTACAGGTAGCTGGAGTACAGTGATATACTAGCAGTGGTGTCACTTGCAGTTGTTGTGGGTATGCATCATTTGGCACCTGTTTGAGGGCATTGTCTTGTATTGTACGTTACTTGTGGAAACTGTCATTGTACGCCTTTGTGGAGCCATACTTGGTTTTATTTGGCAGTCCTAGCCATTTCTGTGACTTGGTCTAGAAGATAGTCATTTCTGAGACTTGACTATACGCGATTTTCATTATCCTTCGTGTGAGGGTTGATAGCGTGAGGTTTTATTGAGTTGGGGGATTCTCAAATGTGGAGATCCTTTGGGTGATACAGGTAGCTGAAGCACCCTTTTCGTGACCTCGCCATAGGCTATGTACTAGTGATTCCTACTTGATGCTCGGGTTCTATTGTTGGCAGTTTATGCATATATATACATTCTATATTTTGGGTTCTTACTGCTCTACTTCTGGGGAAACTCTGTCAAAATTTTTCCAAGTTATGATGGCTGGTTTTTTGGTCTTTTAAGCCACTTATGCGGTTATGCTGCTGAAATTTTGGCAAAATCAGAGGATAAGACAGGTGTGCTTTCTTGGGAGCTTCATGGTTGGCTTTAATGGATGATCAAAATGGACCTCAATTCACTCCTTTTCATTTAACTCAAAGAATCCAGATAAATGTTCATGTGTCCAGGAAGATTTTTTTCCAGCAGCGCATAGTCTTTATGTTCGGGCCAAGAAGATTAAGAGAGATCCTGGAATGTCCTTTACCTGTTGTAATTCCAATGATCAACTACGAAAACTCATTTGATGTGCATGTGTTTGTCCTTATCTGAAGTTGAGCTCCATTGAAGTTTCTGGGAATTGAGTCAGTCAAAAGTTTTGGGTTCTTGCACGTGTGTTCGAAGGGGTTCTCAAAGCATCGTAATTTGGGTAGCCATGGCTTTCTCTTATCTGGAGTTTCATGGAAGAAGTGATGAAGATGTGGAAGAATTTTTGGAAAAGATGGAGGTTGTCTGTATTAGCAACCAGATTCATGACCCGGCGCAGATGCTACGTCTTCTCCAAATCTGTTTGAAGAGTGATACACGAGTTTGGTCCAAAGCATTTGAAGAGGAGTTGCGTGGGGCTGATCCACCCGTAAGATTGAGTTGGGACAATCTAGGACATGGATTGGAAGTGGAGTTTGTGAAGATAGAAGATCCTGACAAAGTGTGGCAAGAAGTATAGGCTTTAGTGCAAAAGGAAGGTGAGCCAGTAGATGCGTACATACGTAAGTTCTCATTGGCATGGGAGCGGATGTGCAAGGCCTTAGCACCACAGGTACTCCCACCTGACATGATGAAGAAGGATAGGTTCTTGGCTGGTCTTTGGGAGAATATACGTTGGAGAGTGGAGCTAAAGAAGCCTAGGACATATGAAGATGCACTAGAGGTAGCAAGGAACAAAGAGTGGAAGTTGAGGAAAATGAGCCAGTTAGGGGTGGAGTCTTTGCCCATGAGGTCTGAATTTCAACCTAAGGACTCTTTACAAGGTCGCATGCCAGGGGTTCATCATGAACCAGTGGTTTCTGTTACTCCTCACCTTATGCCAGTAGTGGTCACTACAGTAGTGCAAGATGATGGGCTAAGGCAAGACATGAGGCAAGTGGTAGATTTAATGAAGAATCTCAGCCTAAACATGCTTGGTCAAGTGGGAAATAATCGAGGTCGAGGGAGGTTTGAAAATCATCCAAGAGGTGAAGAAAAGCCTAGGAATGGTGTTGGACAAAGTAATGGTAGGTTCTGGAGGCAGACGCCCACATGTTATAATTGTGGAGAGTTGGGTCACATCAGCCCGCAATGTGATAAGCCACCAAGGATGGGGGGAGACATGTATCCATTGCCAAGACAGGTGCTAACTAGGTCAAATGATTATGGCATCGAAATTAAAGGAGATGAAGGAACCAGTGGATTAACCCAAGAGGAAAAGGGAAAGACAAAAGTGCTAAGTGTAGTCACCTTGGAGAAGGCATCAAAGCTAGAGGATACATTAGTGATTCCTATTGGGAAGAGGACCACAGAGGATAAGGAAGGAAGAAGTGCCCTAGGTCCTAGTAACAAGAAAGGAAAGAGCCATGAAGGCGAGGATGTCCAGGCTAGGAGGAAAATGAGAGCTCGTTGCAAGTTTCATGTTTCAGATTTTCCACTAGGGGATGGGCAATTAAGCTATGACTTGAAGGAGGATGTGACAAGCAGGAAAGCAGATGTTACTTTTGGGCAGCTTATAGAGATGGTGCCTAAGCTAAAGCGACAGTGGAAGAGGATGGCTAACCCAATGGAGAAAGAGCCAGAGAAAGGTTCAGTGAAGGTGTTGGCAATGGATGAGCTACCAGACATTTTCCCAATAGTAGATGTGTGGGATTAAGGAAAAATATGGGACATAACACACTCATGCGTTGAGAAGATGGGTCTTACAGTGACTGGGGTGTCAGGGTTTCGGATTAGATTGGACAACCATCAAAAAGTAAATTGTTTGGGTGTTGTAAAGAGCTTAGAATTGGAGGCGTATGATGCAAAGGCAGTGGTTGATTTTCATGTGATGCTGATAGCCGTTTTTTCGGCTCGTTGTAATTGCCACAGTGAGTTACCTCACCCTACCAAAATCACCCAAACACTGTGGCTATCCCTACCATTTCACTGTACATAGGCGTGCGTGAGTCACGGGACTTTTCCCATATCTTCTTAAAAAAACCCTCAATTAGCTAGTCATTGGGCTAGTTGAGCCAAAAAAATAAAAATAAATAAAAAATATAAGTATATTATGGCCCATGCGTATGTAAATATTTCTTTGTATATGGGACCTAAATAAAAGTTTTTTTCATAATTATTTTGGTATTTATTTAAATATTTCTACTTAGGTGTGTGTTATTTATGCTCTGTACATTTCCTCACCATTACCACAATTTTTTCTTACCATTTTTCATACTCTTTATTCCATATAGAAATATTTTCATGTAAGCTTCTCTTATATTTGGTGTAACTCCACCCCAACAAAAATCCAAAAAAACTAGTTTTATTTATGTGTATATTTTTTCACTATTGTGATTTTTCCCTTCCTACATCTATTTTGTTTTTTTTTCTAAAAAATTAGAACACCAAAAATATTTATCTTTTTATGGTAGCCTCATAATGAGAGAGATGTCTTTTGACCCCTTTATATTTTTTCCACTTATATTATTTATATTTGACATGTACATATTTTTTAGACCCCTCAATATTTGATTTTCTTAGTTGTACTATTCACTTATATCATAATCTCAACAATATCTTCAATTATAGACCTACCAAATAAGGTCAAGGGTAGGTGGCATGCATACATGCACTATGGAGGGCTCACTCTTGGAGGTATTCAAAAGAATCATCCAAAGAAGGACCCCACAAGGACCTTGTGCAGTGGAAAAAAACGGTCGGTTTTGCTGAATTTTTAAAGTTCACTTGCTCTCCGAATTTGAAAAGGTGATACAAACAAAATTTGTAGCTCGTGGGCTGAAATTTTGCCTCAAATTTTTTCATATTTTTTTGAGCTACCAGCTATGAGCTATGATTTTATTAGTGGACCCCAGTTTTCCCATGCTATGCAGCCACACTCTCTCTTCCACTTTATCATTTTCCTCTTTCACACACACTTCTCCACTCATCATCCCCACCTCTCTCACCACTCCTCTCTGCACCCTACTCACCTTCTCCTCAACCTTGAAGAATAAGAGAAACCATGGTGAACTCATACCTCCCACACACAATTCCATTCCAAAATTGACCGCCTAGTCTCATTTTTCCTCCTCCAATTTACCCATATCTATCAAAAAAACCACAAAATTCAGCCTCTTCTCTTAAAAGACAGCATCATGGTGGTTGATTACTCAGCTTCAATTACCTTGTCTCTCAAGGAAGGTCAAGAGTGGAGAAAAAATGTACCGTCAAAGCTAGTGGACCGTCAACAAGCGTCAAAATTGGCCCTACTCAAGACACTTGGAGCATCAACCTTGTAAGAAATCCACCTTTTCTTACCTCTTAAGAGTTTTTCTTCCTTATTTGTATCCTACATGGATACTCCCATTGTAAATATCCAATTCCATTTGTAAATTAATACTAACTCTACTAACACTAACCCACTATGAAAAGTCCTATCACCTCCATTTCTCTCCTCTCTCTTTCCCCACCAACTTCTTGATAATTCCAAGCAAAAGAAATTAGATAAATTGCTGAAATCTAACCCAACCATGGTTAGAGGAGTAACCCTAGCCTTCAAAATTCCTATAAAAGGAGGGTGTAGCTAGCACAAAAGGGGGAGCCATAAGCAAGAGCACTATGGTATAGCTTGAGAAGCCAAGCTCAACCTCTCTAGAAGGAGCTCTTGAGTGGAAGCTCATTGTATTATGCATGTGCATGTGTTGTAATAGGGGATTAGCAAGGGAACTCTATGCCATTGTAAGAGAGAGAGTGATCACTCAATTGAGAGTAGGAAATCTATCATTTCTCCTACTAGTGTAAGCCCAACATTTGCTGAATCAAGGAGGGTGGATTTGGACTCAGCTTGGATACTTTGTCTCTCTTCCCACGTGAAGTAATGGACAACAATGATGTGTAAGTGTCTTGGTGTTTTTTTTTGTTAAGTTCTTGATAGCTTGTCTCTAGTGTTGTCATCAATTTAGCCATAAATCCCACATACTGTAAGAGGGCGACAGGGTGGAGAGGACTCCCCTGGCCTTAAGACAGTGAGTGGGGTGGCTTTTCTTGTGATGTGTTGTGGTGTAATTTACTCAAGCTATGTTGAACAAATACTAATATCACTTTGATTGGTCATGACAGATTTGTAAAAAGGTATTAGTGCAACAAACACCCCCTCCCCCTTCTCTCTCTTTCTTACATATATAATTGTGTTTGCTTGATCATTTCCGATACGTTTCAAAGCAGCCCGAGCACTATCTCTCTCTCTCTCTCTCTCTCTCTCTCTCTCTCTCTCTCTCTCTCTCTCTCTCTCTCTCTCTCTCTCTCTCTCTACGCGTCCTAGTTCGCATCCAAAACTAAGTGGTGCCCCAAATTTGTGCAGGGTTAGGTTGCGGGTTTGTGTGTGTGTTTGTTGTTTTTTCCAACCCCAACCCAATTGAGCAGCACGGGAGCCTTGAAGGGTGTCTAGAGGTTGCTCTTCTTGTTGCCCGCCCCGGACCGCCTCAAATTGGTGCCCCCACGGAGGAAAGGCTTGTGTATGTTTTGTGAAGGCTAAACCTTTAGCATAATCAAGTAGCTTGCATGAATCACGAGAATTTGTATGATCCCTTCATTCCCATTGCAAGGCAAAAGGTACACATAATTGTTAGTACTAAGTTGCAATTTCAGCGAGTAATTCGTAGAATTTTAGGTCCTCTTAGGTTAGCCGAGATAAACACTTCGGTAAATCCTTTTATTTTGCCTCTCATTAGGTACGATATTAGCTTGGACGTCTATATTTTTGTGTTATTTTAAGCATTAGGACATGCATAGGCCATGGATAATGGACCAGGAATAGAGGTTTTTCCCTTTCATTTTACTCCACACATTAGAATAAACGTTGCAATTAGTAGAAAGATCCATTTTCAACAACGAATGGTGTTCATGTTTGGTGCCCAAAGAGTAGGAGAAATTCTTGCATCACCAAATCCTGTCATTCTACCTCTCATCAACTACCACACTTCTTTTGATGTACATGTGTTCATTTTATTTTAAAATGAAGTGCAGCCCGGCAAAATAGTGTGTATGTTTGTTTTTTCTTTGTCCAAGTTGTTACAAGAAACAAAAAAACGATCATTTGTTCTAACTGGGAATGTGTGTGCAGTGAAAGTTCAATCCTTAGAGATCTAGCTCTATTACCAATTGAGTTGCAGGAGCAAGTAGTAAGGCGTCTCCCTCATAACAAGAGGGTGGTGAAGTTAAGACGGAAGGTCCTACGCGTGGATTCCATTTTCCTCTTGTTGTTGGGCACTAAGGAAGACCGCGCATTCATCCAACTAGTGTGTGCCCTAAGATTGGTAAATAGAGTGAAATTTGGCGTTTGGTGAGTGCATTTCACCATTGAGGAAGACTCTTCAGGAAACTTGCGGCCAGAGTTCATGCTTCATAGACTCACATTTGGTGAATTTTTCCCTCATTTGCGTCTTATTAATAGTCTTCCTTTCGCTTTCAACAAAGGAGATAGGGAGCTATTCAGAGCTTGTCTTAATAAAGAGAGCATAGAGAGGATTGCAAATTTGTATAAATTCTCATCCTTCTGTACTTTCTATGACACTTTGTTCATAGAGACATTGTAAATCTCTTTATGCTTTTGAATGATTTAACCATAATCCTAAGGAGTTTTTGTCCAAGAATTTTGTAGCACAAGTGGAGTCTTTAAATCTTGCAAACTTGATTGGACTTGATGAGGATGTTCTTTATGAAATTGTGAGAAGGTTGCCTCACTCCGACAGTGTGGAACTCGAAGGAAAGGAGCTCCTAGTCAATTGCTACTTTCTCACGGCCTTCGACGAGCATGAAGATCTAGTTTTTATACAAACCGCTTGTGCGTTGGGAATTGTAGAGCAAGTGCAATTTATCACTTGGGACGTGGTTGCTCTTTTGGATCCAGAAAATGAAGTTCTAGAGATTTCTGTTTATCGCCTTAGCTTTGAAGAATTTCAACCCTTCTTAGAGCTCATCAATAGTCTACCTTTTTGTTTTGATCAAACAAATCGAGACCTCATTGAAGCTTGGATAGCTGAAGAAGAAAACCTAGAGTGGTATTTTCTTACTTCTTCATTTGCAGGCGAGTGGTTCTAAATCTCTATTGTATCCCTTATTGTAACTCGTGTTGTAATCTTTCATAATAATGGAGAGCCAACGCCAAATGTCTGGATATCCTCTTTTCTTTGGAGAGCCTGGAGAGGATGCAGAATTATTTTTAGCAAATTTCAAGATGTCTTGCCGTATCAAGAGGATAGTAACCGATCAAGAACGTGTAGAAATGTTTGAGGTGGTCCTTAGGAAAGATGCTAGTACTTGGTTTGACTCTTTGCCTGAGGAAGTTAAGGGGAATTACACAGAAGTTTTGAATCGTTTTAAGAGATACTTCTTTGATCCCCAAAACACTCAAAAACTATGGCAAGACATTGTTTCTCATAAGCAAAAAGACTTAGATGACTACTACTTGTACAAGCAAGAGTTTCTACGTCTTTGGGCTCTATGGATACGAAATGTTGCTAACCCTGGTGATGGTGCAGAATTTTTAAAGAAGGAGAGGTTCATAGCCGGACTCTTTCCTGACCTTAAGGTAAAAGTTGAGGCGGGTGCACCTGCTACTTTTGATACAGCGGAAACTAGGGCTGCTGAGAAGTATAGGAAACTCAAGTGCTTAAGGGGAGAGGTTCCAATAGAAGGTCTTAGACCCAAAGGTAAGTCACAAGCATCAACATCTAGGGAGCTTCCTGAGGTAACGGCTGAAGTGATTGAGAAGTTAAATGAATCTTTAAGCAGCCTGTCAATTCACCTTGCACAAGCTGTAGGTCCAAAGGGACAAGCAAAGAAGTCAGAAGAGAGAGAGCCACGAATTAGGAGAGTCTTGCAATGTTGGAATTGCGGAGAGTCTGGACATGGGATGTATAATTTTCCTTGGCCCCATGGAGAGCCAGGGAAACCTAACTTGAATTACCCAGTGATGAATGCAGGTGAAGGAACTGGTCAACAACCAAGGCTTCTACAAAGACCAAATGGACCAAGACCACCTCCACAAGGGGTAGAAGGAGTTCCACCTTTGCCAGATCCAAATGTGCATGTGGTAGAGGTGACAAACTCAAATGAGGTTGACATGGAAGCAAATGGCATTAAGCGTGGCCGAGGAAAAGGTAAAGAGAAAGAGGGTGTCCCATCACAGAGTGACCATGGACCGTGACCATGGACAAGGCAAGAAGGCAAAGGAGACCAAGGAAGCTAAGAGGACTCGACATCGTATCAATCTCCAAGACTTCCCTCTTGGACATGGTATGGCTCCATACAACCTGATGGAAGACATGCGAGGTAAGGGTCCTGATATCTCATGGCCTCAGTTTCTTGCATTATGCCCACAAGTTAGGAGGGATTTAACAAAGGCAGTTAGCACTAGGAGAAAGGTAAAAGAGAGTTTTCCTGTTGTAAAAATTGCACATGCTGAAATGAACGAGGATATTACACCTGTGCTAGATTGTTACATAAAAGGAAGATTGGTTAGGAAAGGTCTAGTGGATGGGGGTGCACAAATTTGCATCATGACAGAAGGGCTCATGCAAAGACTAGGCATGCACATCCATGAGACACCTGAAATTCAGTCAAGATGGCAAACAATAGCAAGGCTAGGTGCGTAGGCATTTGTAAAAATGTTTTTGTGGAGGCCTTTGGCATTAAGAAAGCAGTGGATTTCTATGTCATGTCTACCAAAGGAAATGGTTACCCATTTATCCTAGGAGACCATGGCTAATGAAAATGCGAGCTTTGCAGGATTGGGAGAGTGGAAAGCTAATTTGCAGGAATGACAATCACAAGAAGGTTATCTTTGACATGAAGGAACAACGCCAAGAGGAGCTCCATGAAGAATCATCTCGAAGTGAGACGGAAGAAGATTGGGCTGAAAACACTTCAGAAGAAGAAAGTAGCGGCAGCATTACTGAAGAGGAGTCCTCCATTGAAGTCATGGGGGTAAGGTTTAAGCCAAGCAACCAAGAGACCTCTTGTCAAGGCTTGGAGGAGGTAGTTCCTCAAGAGAACGAAGGTGTTCAAGATGAAGGGATGCTGGAAGGTATGCTATCAACAACACTTACAAAGGATGAAAGAGAGGAGTTCAAATGTGTGCTAAGGAAGTTTCCTAGGCTTTTTGCTAAAGACTACACCGATGTGCGTGGAGTAGATGCTGTTCAACACAAAATTGAGTTGAAGCCAGAGGCCACACCTAAGGCACAGAAGCTACGAAGGCTAGGAGTCATCAAGGAGCAGGCTTTACTCAAGGAGGTAAGAAAGCTTCTAGCAGCAGGTTTCATTTATCCAGTGGAGAATTCAGAGTGGGTCTCTCCTGTTGTTGTCACTCCTAAGAAAAATGGCAAGTGGAGGGTGTGTGTGGATTACCGTCCCCTCAATGAGGCAACAAAAAGAGATCACTTTCCCCTCCCATTCCAGGATGAGATACTAAATGAGGTAGCTGGTCATGAGAAGTACACTGTGTGCGATGGTTACTCAGGTTACTTTCAAATAGGGATTGCATTGGAGGATCAATTGAAAACAACCTTTATCACTCCTTGGGGTTGTTATGCTTTTAGAGTCATGCCATTTGGTCTGACAAATGCTCCTGCAACATTCCAACGTTTCATGAATATGGTGTTTCAAGCATTCTTTGGAAAGTCAATTAGGGTGTTCATTGATGATTTCTGTATTTATAGCTCAAAATCATTGCATCTACAAAGGGTAGAAGAAGGTTTAAAGAAGCTCTACGACATGGGAGGTCAACTCAACCCCGATAAGTGCCATATAGGTGAGGATGAAGTCATCTTGCTTGGTCATAAAGTTTCTTACAAAGGCATTGAAGTGGATCCTTCAAAGGCAAAGGCTCTTATTGAGCTACCATCACCCAAGAGTCTTAAGGAGGTCATCTCATTCATTCAAAAGGTGAAGTATATGTCACGCTTCATTCACTTAGCCTCGGAGTTGCTTCATCCTTTGCAAAAGTTGACACAACAAGTAGAATTTGCATGGTCTGATGAGCTTGAAGAGTATTTTTGTAACATTAAAGTCATTTTGTCAGAGCTACCAACACTCATGCCTCCTTGTTGGGAGTACACATTCTTTGTTAGCTCTAGTGTTGGAAGGGAAACAATTGGTGTTGTGTTGCTACAACAAGATCCCCACAGTACAAGGATGCGACCCATCTACTTTGCTAGTAGGGTCATGAATGCTTTGGAGAGAGACTACACAGAAGCAAAACTCATGATGCTTTCTCTCATGTTTGCGGTGAGAAAGTTTAGATCCTACCTGCTACCAAAACCTTTTGTAATTCTCACTGCAGAGAATTTGTTCCCTTGGGTGTCATCTCAAATGAATCTTAGTACTAGGATCTCAAAGTGGATTATGGAGTTGCAAGAGTTTCAATACTCTTTCAAGGTAGAAGATAGTGTGCGTGCACAATTGGCAGGGATTCTCACTTATAGGGTGCATGAAAAGGAGATTAAGGTGCCTGAAGTAAAGACCCTACCATTGCCACCACCAAAAAGTATTCCTAATGCTTTTACCTTGTTCTTTGATGGAGCTTTTCGTCGAGCCACAGGAAAAGCAGGGGGAGGGCTAGTGTTGCTCAACCCAAGTGGAGAGGTGGTCATGAAAGAGAAGTTCAATCTACCAAGTTCAGCTAGCAACAATGAAGCAGAATACGACACACTAATTCATGGTTTGAAGATGTGCATTGGCCAAGGGATACAACGCCTCATGGTAAAGGGAGATGCACTTCTCATTGTTAAACAGATTTTAGGTATTTGGGCATGCAAGAATGAACGCTTACGGACAAAAGTTCATGCCATTCGTAGATTGTTTAATCAATTTGAAGAAGTGCAACTATATCATATTCCTAGGAAACAGAATGAAGATGCCGATTTACTTGCACAGCAAGTAGTTACATGTGTTGAGAAAGAAGTGCAGGTCATCATGGTGGCAGCAACTGTCAAGCAACTGAGATACCAGGGATTGGAGTCATTGACTCCCATTATTAGCTACATTTTGGAGGGCGAGTTTCCACAAGACTTCACGAAGGCTCAGAAGAGGAGACTCATGAAGAAGGCAAGCGCATATCTCTTCCTAGAAGGCTCCCTCTATCAAAGAGGGAGGGATCAAGTATGCAGAAGAGTACCAACTATTGAGGAAATTCCAGCCATTCTAAAAGGTTTGCATGAAGAAGCATGTAGTGGTCATTTAGCCCAAGAATTAACTGTGAAGTAGATCTTGCTTGCGGGGTATGTTTGGCCAAGTCTGCATGTGGATGTCCAACATTGGTGTAAAAGTTGTCACAATTGTCAGGTAAATGGGAATAGAAGATTGGTTTATGGTCCAAGGCAAATCGTGCTTGCAAATGGACCGTTTGAAAAGTGGGGCATTGATGCTATGGGTCCTCTGCCTAGGACAAAAAATAGTAAACTCTACATTCTAGTGGCTGTAGACTATATGACTAGGTGGGTGGAAGCACAGAGTGTAGCAAAAGTAAATGAGAAAACAGTGAGCAAATTCGTCTACACTCACATTTGTTGTAGATTTGGCACACCTTTTGAGATTGTTTCTGATAATGGTCCAGGGTTTAGAAAGGGATTGCTCACAGAAGTCTGTGAAGAACTTCACATTCTACATCGTCACAGTACACCCTACTATCCCCAATCAAATGGTTTGGTAGAAAAAGCTAATGGTGTCATTGCAGGCATCATTAGAAAGATGGTGAAAAACAAGACAAAGTTGTGGGATGACTTCTTGGATGGTGCCTTGTGGGCGTATCGAACCACATATAGGGAAGCCACGGAGTTCACACCATTTCACTTGGTCTATGGTCAAGAGGCTTTACAGCCAATTGAGCTAAACATTCCAACAATGCGACTTCATGGCAAATCAGCACAAGATGATCAAGAAGCATGGATGGATCGACTTCTTACCTTAGCTGAGCTTGAGTGGAAAAGAGAAGCAGCATACGAGTGCTATAAGAGGAAAGCCACACAGACAAAGAAGAAGCTTGACAAGAAACTGAAGGACAAAGGCATCAATGAAGGAGATCTTGTGCTAAGGTATGACAATCGACTCGATAATCATTTTGATGCCAAATTTGAAACAAGATGGCAAGGGCCATACATAGTCAAGAAGGCTTTCAATTCAAGTTACTATCAGCTTATGGACTTGAATGGTAAAGAGCACTCCAGGAAAGTAAACGGGTATCGCTTGAAGCCCTATTTGAGTCGCCTTCTACCAAAGGATCTACCAAAGATCTGTCAAAAGGCCACTGTCTCATGTAAGTATTGTTACATGAAGCATGAGTGTAACTCTAGCCAAAATTCTGAGGGGCCAAACAATAAAAATCTCGTCAAGGACTCTGAAGCACTCTCTTTGGAAAAGATGCTCTATGATGCTACATGAATATACCATCATCCAGGGGGAGGGCTAATGATAGCCGTTTTTTCGGCTCTTTGTAATTGCCACAGTGAGTTATCTCACCCTACCAAAATCACCCAACCACTGTGGCTATCCCTACCATTTCAGTGTACATAGGCGTGCATGAGTCACGGGACTTTTCCCATATCTTCTTAAAAAAACCCTCAATTAGCTAGTCATTGGGCTAGTTGAGCCAAAAAAATAAAAAATATAAGTATATTATGGCCCATGCGTATGTAAATATTTCTTTGTATATAGGGCCTAAATAAAAGTTTTTTTCATAATTATTTTGGTATTTATTTAAATATTTCTACCTAGGTGTGTGTTATTTATGCTCTGTACATTTCCTCACCATTACCACTATTTTTTCTTACCATTTTTCATACTCTTTATTCCGTATAGAAATATTTTCATGTAAGCTTCTCTTATATTTGGTGTAACTCCACCCCAACAAAAATCCAAAAAAACTAGTTTTATTTATGTGTATAGTTTTTCACTATTGTGATTTTTCCCTTCCTACATCTATTTTGTTTTTTTTTCTAAAAAATTAGAACACCAAAAATATTTATCTTTTTATGGTAGCCTCATAATGAGAGAGATGTCTTTTGACCCCTTTATATTTTTTCCACTTATATTATTTATATTTGACATGTACATATTTTTTAGACCCCTCAATATTTGAATTTCTTAGTTGTACTATTCACTTATATCATAATCTCAACAATATCTTCAATTATAGACCTACCAAATAAGGTCAAGGGTAGGTGGCATGCATACATGCACTATGGAGGGCTCACTCTTGGAGGTATTCAAAAGAATCATCCAAAGAAGGACCCCACAAGGACCTTGTGCAGTGGAAAAAAACGGTCGGTTTGCTGAATTTTTAAAGTTCACTTTCTCTCCGAATTTGAAAAGGTGATACAAACAAAATTTGTAGCTCGTGGGCTGAAATTTTGCCTCAAATTTTTTCATATTTTTTTGAGCTACGAGCTGTGAGCTATGATTTTATTAGTGGACCCCAGTTTTCCCATGCTATGCAGCCACACTCTCTCTTCCACTTTATCATTTTCCTCTTTCACACACACTTCTCCACTCATCATCCCCACCTCTCTCACCACTCCTCTCTGCACCCTACTCACCTTCTCCTCAACCTTGAAGAATAAGAGAAACCATGGTGAACTCATACCTCCCACACACAATTCCATTCCAAAATTGACCACCTAGTCTCATTTTTCCTGCTCCAATTTACCCATATCTATCAAAAAAACCACAAAATTCAGCCTCTTCTCTTAAAAGACAGCATCATGGTGGTTGATTACTCAGCTTCAATTACCTTGTCTCTCAAGGAAGGTCAAGAGTGGAGAAAAAATGTACCGTCAAAGCTAGTGGACCGTCAACAAGCGTCAAAATTGGCCCTACTCAAGACACTTGGAGCATCAACCTTGTAAGAAATCCACCTTTTCTTACCTCTTAAGAGTTTTTCTTCCTTATTTGTATCCTACATGGATACTCCCATTGTAAATATCCAATTCCATTTGTAAATTAATACTAACTCTACTAACACTAACCCACTATGAAAAGTCCTATCACCTCCATTTCTCTCCTCTCTCTTTCCCCACCAACTTCTTGATAATTCCAAGCAAAAAAAATTAGATAAATTGCTGAAATCTAACCCAACCATGGTTAGAGGAGTAACCCTAGCCTTCAAAATTGCTAGAAAAGGAGGGTGTAGCTAGCACAAAAGGGGGAGCCATAAGCAAGAGCATTATGCTATAGCTTGAGAAGCCAAGCTCAACCTCTCTAGAAGGAGCTCTTGAGTGGAAGCTCATTGTCTTATGCATGTGCATGTGTTGTAATAGGGGATTAGCAAGGGAACTCTATGCCATTGTAAGAGAGAGAGTGATCACTCAATTGAGAGTAGGAAATCTATCATTTCTCCTACTAGTGTAAGCCCAACATTTGCTGAATCAAGGAGGGTGGATTTGGACTAAGCTTGGATACTTTGTCTCTCTTCCCACGTGAAGTAATGGACAACAATGATGTGTAAGTGTCTTGGTGTTTTTTTTTGTTAAGTTCTTGATAGCTTGTCTCTAGTGTTGTCATCAATTTAGCCATAAATCCCACATACTGTAAGAGGGCGACAGGGTGGAGAGGACTCCCCTGGCCTTAAGACAGTGAGTGGGGTGGCTTTTCTTGTGATGTGTTGTGGTGTAATTTACTCAAGCTATGTTGAAAAAATACTAATATCACTTTTATTGGTCATGACAAATTTGTAAAAAGGTATTAGTGCAACAAACACCCCCTCCCCCTTCTCTCTCTTTCTTACATATATAATTGTGTTTGCTTGATCATTTCCGATACGTTTCAAAGCAGCCCGAGCACTATCTCTCTCTCTCTCTCTCTCTCTCTCTCTCTCTCTCTCTCTCTCTCTCTCTCTCTCTCTCTCTCTCTCTCTCTCTCTCTTTACGCGTCCTAGTTTGCATCCAAAACTAGGTGGTGCCCCAAATTTGTGTAGGGTTAGGTTGCGGGTTTGTGTGTGTGTTTGTTGTTTTTTCCAACCCCAACCCAATTGAGCAGCACGGGAGCCTTGAAGGGTGTCTAGAGGTTGCTCTTCTTGTTGCCCGCCCCGGACCGCCTCAATGCTAGCGGGGTTGGGAGCATATCCTATTATACTAGGTAGACCATGGTTACATGCAGTAGGAGCTGTTCAAGATTGGCGACGTGGTACAATTAGCCTCTATGGAAAGACAGGTGCCAAGAAGCTTTATAATATGGACACAAGGAAACGATCAGAGGAGCTTTATGAAGATGAGGATGAGTCTAGTGATGAAGACTATTCCATAGTGACTGAAGAGGACAATGATAGTACTACCACCAGTGATGAGGATGCTGATGCTTCATTTCTTTTGATGGACAAAGGATTCCAGGAGTCTGGTTTAGTCGCATTTTCAAATGAGGTTCAAGATGAAAGTGAAGGGCCTTATGAAGTGATTGAACGGATGATGCAAACCAAGGGTGAATTGTCGAAGAAGCAAGAATTGATGACACAAATGATCAGTGGAGACCTCTTAGCTATGGAGAAGGAGATATATTTGCACATGCAGAGAATGCAAAGTGTTTTTGTGTGGGATCCAGGTGGAATGAGCATCTACTAGTGTTGTTGCTATTGAGCATGAATGCTCTAGCAGGCTAGGGGATGGGCAAATGATGTCGAGAGTTTTTTGGAGCAAGGAATTGCGCATATGTACATACACATGCATGGTGCATCAAATAAAGGATTGCCCATTTTCCAGAGCCAGGTGGTTACGTGGGGCCCACATGTGTACAGGTAGGACAACATATACATAGTGCATCGATTTTCACTATCACCAGTACCACTATGTTTTTTCTATAATAATGAGGAGTTGATAGTACGTAAAACTTCTCAAGCAAGCTATCCGCGGGCCGACGACATGAGGTAAGCAGGTGCGTCAGATGGCATCTAGTGGCGTCAGGAGGTCAAATGGGGTCAATACTTGCACGTGGAGAAGTACGGACACAAGTGGGTGTTTTCTTGTAATAATTATGCAGAAAGGTCATCATGAGGACCATATTTTGGGGCCACTTCATGTGGTGGTGGGATGAATTATTGAAAAAAGTCGAGTGCCAGGTGTGCGTATGGATGCAAAAAGGTAACAACTATGTACTGCGAGGTCAGTTTTTGGCATGTTCGGGGTCCGTTTGAGGTTATCTTAAAGGCCAAGGGTGCCCAACTAATAAAGCTAAGTGTGGGAACTGAAAAAACAGAGAGAAGACCAGAAAAAACGTGGAGAAGAGAGGAGGAACAGCCGCAGGTGTGTTTTTGGGGTTTTTGGAGCCTGTTTTGGCCGTAAACTGCTCATCCGAGGTCGGATTTGAGCACTTTGACATTGTAGACTGGGGTTTTGCGCCGTTCCAGACGCGATGGCACTGTCCATTTCACCAAATTCCTCCCTCTTTTTCTGCTGTTTTGGTTGTGTAAGTTTCTCCCATGAGCTAAGTTTCTGCTCCGGTTTGTGATTGTATCTGGCTTATTTTACCCATACTGTGTGAGCTATTTTCCCCATTGGTGTTGGCCCAAGCTCTATTGTATCTAAACATCAGAAATTCTCCTCTTTTGAGCTGAGTTTTTGGGTGTGTGTGTGTGTGTGTGTGTGTGTGTGTGTGTGTGTGTGTGTGTCTGTGTGGAGTGGGCAAGTGGATAGTCTCTCTCCTCTCACTCCATAGGTGTGTTTCCTATCTCGGCCTGGTGTGTTTTGTAAGCCGAGTGGTGCCCCATAGTGTGTGTGTGTGTGTACACTATAACGTATGTGCGGTATTATCGCTCACATTACCGCAAAAAAACAAACAAACTTGAAATATAAAAATTCCCGTACGCGGCAAAGCTGGCGGTAATGGTCTAGCGGTAACTGATGCGGTAATGGATGCGGTAATATTTCCGCCAATATTACCGCGTGCTTTGCTGCAACAGTACCCTCACATATTACCGCATCAGGCTTATCGCGAACATTACCGCGAAGGGATTTATTATAAAAAAAACAGATGACCGTTTGGATTGTCCTTTGCAGGACCATCCAAAAGGTCATCTATTTTTTTATTTATTTTAGTTATTTTACAACATTATTATTAATTACAACAAAATATCACAATTGGACAATACATTGAGCCAAAAAAAGATTGATAATTTCATTTACATAAGTGGAATTACAATTGGGGGAGGTATTGAGCCACAAAATGATAGATATTGCATTTACATAAAGGGCAAAAAAAGCCCGCGTGTACAAAATAGAGTATGGTCATGTGGGATAGGACAAACGGGGCCCTCGTATACAAAATAGAGGATGCTCATGGGAGAGTTGGCGGCATTTCACGTGGAACTCCTTGACTCTGCAAAACCATAAAAAAGAAACAATTAACACTTTGTTATTTAATATTTGATATAAAATCAACAATTTGATTATTTAGATAAGATTAAACTTACATGTTGCAGACTTCTGCACGCATTTTTGAACTCCTCTCGAGAGATCATTTGATTTTCAAACAACCAACACCAAGTTTGATACTCGGTATGGTTCTCTCTATATCTCTGCACTTCTCAGGTCGGGCGACTCATGGTAATGTTATACTGACAAAAAATAGCAACCAATTAATTAAATGAAAAACATTAGATTTTTTACAATAAAACTAATATTTTTACTTACATATTTGTCTTTCCAGGCCGTTTTTCCTCCCGAACCATAATGCGTAGGAGTCTAATGGGATCTGGCCTCAACTTGACGCGTATACATCCTCGCACCGATTGCCCTTTCGTCCTCTTTCTCGCCCATAGCGGTCTCCCACTCCACATCATGGACATTTCCTGGCCGATAGCTATGCTCTGGAGACTCCATTGTCTTCTTTGCCGCTCTCCTCACACTAGATTTTTTGTTCTTCAGAAATGTTTTGACATGCTCTTGCAACCATTGCCTTGAGAATTGTTGCCCCTCAGGGTTGGGGAAACGCATGTGCATGGTTGTCTCTATATATGTGAGGTTGTAGGGATCTTGCTGATCAAATTTGAGAAAACAATTGATATATGTGGAGTGGATTAATTGGTTGACGTGTGTGCGGAATCCCCTGCCCTGTGCTGTCCCGAGATCCACCATACCTCCTCTATGAACCTGGTAGTATAACCCACGAGCATCTGGTGAAGGCATGTCATGGTCCTCATCTTCTGCTGGAGCAGGGAGCGGTGACTGTGGAGGAGAATCTGTAGTACTTCCCCCCCCCCCCCCCCAACAACTAGCTCCGCTCCCTCGTCGACATCGACCGGCGCTAGCGCGCGAGCTACCCTGACGCTGACTGCCAGAAGAGCACCGACGTGAATCTTGGACAGAAGGTGGGATAGGTGATGGATAGGTGGACGCCCGTGGTGTTGGACCCTGTGGCGTCAGACCCTGTGAAGGCAAAGTTGAACCTGGAGCTGTAGTTGGAAAACTCTGCAGGTATGGAGTGCCACCAGTCGGAGTAGAGACCTCTGATAATCCAAAAGCTGCTAGCTACACCGATGAATAGCGCTGTGTAAGGGTCTGCTATGAACCTAACCACTCATCCCGAAGACACAATGCCCTCTCCACATCTCGATCGGTCACAGGTACGGCAGTGGACCCACCTAGAGCGTCCCGAAACCAGTCGAACCCTGATGATGATTGCTGAGGCGACGGTTGTGAATGATAGGCAGAGAGAGCGTCGGGATATGACATCCCGTCTGCCATGAAATCCTCAATGCTGTGAAAGCGTGGTGTGGAAGAAGAAGACATGGTCTGCATTTATTACGACAAAGATTAAACTAGGGTATAAAATTTGAATATATGATTAAAAATTTACACATTGATTTTTTTCAAACATTGGATTCTCTATAGTATCCAATGTGGAAAGAATCCAATGTGTGTCTACAACCTATAAAAGAGTCTTGCAAAGCCTCGAGTGCTAATAAGATATTAGTGTGTGTATTGACTAATAAGAGATTATTGTGTTTATGATTAGTGTGATTGATTACGTGATCACTTGGACGGTCATTGGGGCCTAATACGTCACCTATGACTTAATCATGGAGGTATGTTTCTGTTTTTGTGGTGATTGTTGTTTAATTTAACATAATTAGTGTGTGTTTTAGTGTTGGCTTGTGTAATTGGCTTGTGCACACACTAATTAGTGTGTGTTAACATACACTAATTAGTGTGTGCATTGGATTGTGTAATTGGCTTGTGCACACACTAATTAGTGTGTGCATTAGATTGTGCACACACTAATTAGTGTGTGTTAACATACACTAATTAGTGTGTGCATTGGCTTGTGTAATTGGACTAATCACACACTAATTAGTGTGTGCATTGGCCAATTCTATTGGTCAATGCACACACTAAATAGTGTGTGTATTGACCAATCACATTGGCCAATGCACACACTAATCACATACACTAAATAATGTGTGTATTGGCCAATCTAATTGACCAATGCACACACTAATCCAAAACTAATTAATGTGTGCATTGACCAATCACATTGGCCAATGCACACACTAATAGCACACTAATTAGTGTGTACATTGACCAATCACATTGGTCAATGCACACACTAATCACACACAAATTAGTGTGTGTTAATGACCACTAATTAGTGTGTGCATTGACCAATCACATTGGCCAATTCACACACTAATTAATGTGTGCATTGACCAATCACATTGGCCAATGCACACACTAAAAGCACACTAATTAGTGTGTACATTGACCAATCACATTGGTCAATGCACACACTAATCACACACAAATTAGTGTGTGTTAATGAGCACTAATTAGTGTGTGCATTGACCAATCACATTGGCCAATGCACACACTAATAACACACTAATTAGTGTGTGCATTGACCAATCACATTGGCCAATGCACACACCAATTAGTGTGTGCATTGACCAATCACATTGGTCAATGCACACACTAATCACACACTAATTAGTGTGTGCATGGCCAATCCCAAATTTAACATATTAGGTTATGCAAGTAATAAAATCTAACAAGTTTAGATTTTGCAAGTAACTAATAATTAACAAATTTAAGTTTTGGTGTGTCTTTACTTACACTAATTAGTGTGTGCATTAGAATAATGCACACACTAATTAGTGTGTGTAAAGAACACATGCACTAATTAGTGTGTGTAATTAGTGTGTAAAGAACGTACACATGCACTAATTTGTGTGTGTGTATGCATGTGTGTGCATGCGTGTGTATGAGTGTATGCGTGTGTGTGTGTGTGTATGCATGTGTGTGTATGCGTGTGAAAAAATCAAAAAACATAACAAAAAAACTTAAATGGAATTGAAGCGCTTGTTGGGAGAGGGTAGGAGAGTGGAAGAGTAGAGATGGTGGAGAGTAGAAGAGTAGAGATGGAGGTAGAGCTCAAGGTTGTGAGGTTCGCGCTCTCGGTTTCTGTGGAGAAGACGATGAAATTCAAATTTTAGGGCTTTGAACTTCGCGGGGCACTCGGGTGCCCCTATTTATTAAAAAAATTTGAAATTTGATTTTCCACTCCTATTACCACGAGCATTACCGCGTGCCTTACCGCGCTTATTACCGCACCTATTATCGCGGCGCAAATTCGGGCCAAATAAATAGATGGCCACGTTCTGACATTATTACTATTGATCCTCACAATCTATTGGTACTATGTTTTTTATAAAATATATATAAAATGAAAGTATTTCTAGTACTTTGAAATTGACATTTTTACCTAAATGGTTAATTTTTACTTTTTACTGATATTTTATTAACATTCTTTGGTAATTTGATTTTAATTAGTGTATGTAATTTATTAATGTAGGTTGCTTGGGATGATTTTGGCCCGTCCACTAAACCGGATAGATCACGGTGGTTGGCCGAGCGATTACCATGCCCATGCGTGCGGTGCAAATACGCCATTGCTCCACTTCGACGGATATGCTTGAGCCATGTAGAAGATTATGGACTATGGGACGATCCTCCCAAGCGTGCACGGATGGAAACAAACGATCCGCGAATTGTTGCGGCTATTGACGTCACCCCACATTGGCGTGTGGTTGGTGGAGGAGGGGAAAGGAGGGTGGAAGAGCGCATGCGCCAGGAATCCATTAGAGAGGGAGGAAGCACATCAAATCAGCCAAGTACTGCTGCTCCCTCTTATCCGAGTGACCACATCCCATCTCCTTACGTGGATGCAGAAGACGACCATTTGCATAGAATGGTTGAGGATCTCTTTGCACGAGAGGAGGAGCATGAACCAGAGTGTGCATGCGAAGAAGCTTCCGAGCGAACGAGGAGTGAGCTACTCGATTCGGCACACACCGCACTATATGATAGATGCTCTTACTCCATTTTAAGGGCTTCTCTCAAAGTCCTTAACCTTCAGGCGATGTTTGGATGGAGCAATGCTAGTGTTGACGCACTTTTGAGGTATGTTTACAGACTCTGAAGGATGCTTGTGGAGTGCATAAATTAGCTTCTAATGTACTTTCTTCTTGTGATAGGTTGCTAGGAAAGATGCTGCCAGCTGGCAATCACATGCCAAAGAACAAACGAAAAGCCCGCGAAGTAGTGACTGCATTAGGGATTGATTATGATCGCATTCATGCTTGCGTGAACGATTGTGTGCTCTTTCGTAATGAGCATGCCGATTGTGACACATGTCCATCATGCGGGGAGCCTAGGTTCAAAGAAGGAATGCACAGCAACAGAATTCCACGTAAAGTTTTGAGGCATTTTCCACTCATCCCTCGCATCCACCACATGTTTAGATCGAAGGGTACGAGCGAGCTTTTGAGTTGGCATGCAAAAAACCGCTCCACAGATGGTATTATGAGAGTGCGAGCTGACTCACCAGCGTGGAAGCACATAGAGGACACATGGCCAGAGTTCAGGGATGAGCCTCGTCACTTGAGGATTGGGTTAGCTAGTGATGGAGTGAATCCATTTGGGCACCGCTCTACTTCATGGAGCACTTGGCCGGTGGTTGTTGTAAACTACAATATTCCGCCTTGGGAGGCAACAAAAAAGGGAAACATTTTACTATCACTTCTCATTCCAGGAAAGCACAAGGTAAAAAACATGGATGTATATCTACAGCCTCTTATTGATGAGCTTCAAGAACTATGGAGAGACATAGATGTCATTGACATTTCACGGCCACCACGAGACCGCAATGCCGTCATCAAGTGCATCTCATGTGGACCATGCATGATTACCCAGTATTTGGAGAGGTATCTGGTAAGTATGCACATGTTAATTGTACTCTTTGCTTTAGGTTTATCGTCTCATGTGTAACGTTTGTTTACCTCTTGGCAGGATTGGCAACATCTGGACATAGTGCGTGTCCCATTTGTGGCCCTTCCCTTGTGACAGAGAGACCTCCTCTTCTTGGGAAGGTGATCTATCCCAACAACCATCACTTCCTACCTCCTTCACATCGTAGATATGCTCCCCCTATCAATGGAGTGCAGTCGTTCCATTGGAACATGGTTGATTGGGCGAAGCATTGGACCCTATGCATGTATTCAAAAATGTTGGGCAAGCTATATGGGATCACATAATTGGCAAGAAGGATTCATTGGGTGCTAGGGAAGATTTAAGAGCCATTAGACGTCTCCCCCCTTCAGCCATGCCCCGCATGGGGGAGCGGGGAAAGATGATTCTCCCAAAAGCACCGTGGATAATGTCAAAGGCAGACCAAGAGCGGACAAAGCAAGTTATTGCATCCATCAGAACTCCAACGGGATATATGCGGTCACTCAAAGGTTCTTTCACAAAAACCAAAAAGGGTGGCTCCACTCAATTGTATGGATTGAAATCCCATGATTGGCATAAAATCCTTCAGGTAAGAGTAGAACAATTTGTGGTGTCTATGTGTCCTTATATATAGGTTGACATTCACTAAGATGTTTTATTGCTTGTAGTTTGTACTTCCCATAACTATTAGTGGTTATGGGGACACTAAGGTGAAGGCTGCAATATTCAAAGTGGGTGAGATTGTAAGGTAATGGGTTTTCTTCAAGTACTATATCATGTTGTGCATGCATGAACTTTGGAATTTTTTTTCATCTACTATATAACGTTTGCCCTGTAGGTTTGTGAGCTCCAAGGAGATAGAGGTAGAAGCCATACCAATAGCCCATCAGCTAGCAGTAGAGGCAGTGTGTGCTATTGAGGATGCATTCCCACGTACAATCCTTGTTAGCCAAATACGCCTATTGCTTCACCTTGTTGAGGAGATTGCCATTTGTGTGGTGGTTCACTCTAGATGGATGTTCTTCTTGGAGAGATTCTTGAAGACTTTAAAGGATTTTGTTAGATTGAGGTCACAACCGGAGGTATGCAAAATAAATACAATATAGATAGCATTTAAATGCTATGGAGTTACTAATAAAAATATGTGGTTTTAATGTTTTCAGGCGAGCATGGCAGAAGGTTGGGTGGTGCAAGAGGCATTTGTGTATGTCTCACAGTATCTCATCACAGTGGATCCATCATTGCCTCGTCTGTGGAGTGAAGAAGAGGATCCTAGGAAGCACTCAACCATTCCCAGTGGAAAAGGCTCACTCTTGGTCATGGATAGAGAGTTTCATGCCATAGTCAACAACTACTCTTTACTCAATGCCACTATCATGACCAAATGGGTCAATATGTACTTGGAAGCCCGCGCAGCTAGAGAAAGGGATAGAGATGCATGGAAGAGGTCCCATGGAGGTAGACATGCACCTCCTTTTCCTAAAGAGCTTGCAAAATATCCTGACTTGATTCAAGTAGAGTAGATCCATAATGCCATGACCAATGCCAAAGCACAAGGAGAACAAATAAGCCATAAAGAATGGGAGTATGCGCGAGGATGCTTGCGCAAGGTGAGTGTGTATATGTTATGTATGCATGTATGCAAATCACTTAATGAAATGCGATGTAACCTCTTATGCATTGTGATTGTAGGGTCTCATTTTCAACTCCATTTGGTCCGAAGGCCAACATTTTCGCACCCGCAAGATAGATGAGCGTCGGACCACTAATGATTGTGGCGTGATGGGAAACTTTGACACAACAACAGATGAGGTCAGATATTGTGGTACTATAGAGAGAATAATCAAAGTGGATTTCAGATCTTTTCACAAAATCCTCTTTGAGTGTCGATGGTTTGCGGGTGAGGTCAAAAGACATGAAAATGGGCTCATTATGGTGGATTCCACCCAATTCCATCGGGGAAAAACTGACAACTTGGTGTATCCTAGTAGTTGCGAGAAGGTAATTTAGGCTATGTGCAATTAACTTAAATTAAACATTTAAGTTATGTATATCAGCTTGTTCTTAGTGTGTGACGTACAGGTCTTTTATGTGCCATGTATATTTCAAAGAAGACTTTGGTATGTCATTCCAGTCATGCCGCGGGGTAGATCTATCTTTGCAGAGACGGACATTGAGCCAGTAATTGATCCCATCATACCATCACCACAAGATGCAGAGGAAGATGTAGTAGAAGTTGAAGAAGGTCAGCCAAGCCTTGCAAATAGTCATCTTGAGGAGGAGGAAGAGGGAGAAAGCGATGATGATTCTACAGGAGGTGATGGAGAGGAGGAAGAATCTCTAAATTTGTTTATTGATTTGAATACTATGGGTCTAAATATGGATCCTAGTGCTTGTAGAGATCTTATACAAGATGAGAATTAAAAAAAACTCTCCATTCTTTCACTGGTGTAGTATATGATTAATTTGCAAATGTTTCGTTATGTGCTTATGAATAGTATTTGTAATGGTTTTGTTGTGAGTTCAATGATTTATGTATAGAATTTTTAGAGTGAAAGAGAGATTAAGTGAAGTGAGCAAAAATTCTGGAGAGTGTAGGATTTGTATTGGATTTAAATGGAAACCCGTGGGAGAGGAAGGGGGAAGGGGGTCCAGCCTGTCTTAGCGGTAATGTTTGCGGCAATAATCACACATATTTGCGCGATAATATGTGCGGTAAAGTGCCACTTCTGCATCAAAATGCTTCTCTCTCCTCATTTTGAATTCCTCTCTCTTGTTTTGCGATAATAATCGCGGTAATATGTGCGGTAAAGTGCCGCTTCTACATCAAAACGATTCTCTCTCCTCATTTTGAATTCCTCTCTCTTGTTTTGTGGTAATGTCCCGCGGTAAACACCACGATCTCTCATAGTGGTATCTTTCCAAGAGTGTGTGTCGGGTCGTTATAGAGGCATTCTGTGTGTTTTCATCCCGCTCACAACGGGAATATGGACGATAGTAGACTTGGTTTAGTAAACAAGCTCATTTTATACCTGTCAAAAAGACTATCAAAGCCCATCAAATGGCAACCCTCTTCATTTCACAAATCTTCAAGTACCATGGCTTGCCAATGTACATAGTGTTGGATAGAGATCCTAGAATGACCAGTAATTTTTGGAAGGGTCTCTTTGATAATTTAGGAATAAGGCTAAACTTCTCTTCGGCCTATCACCCGCAAACGGATGGCCAAAGTGAAATAGCTAACCTAACAATTCTCGATCTACTAAAAGCCTATGTAACGGAAGTAAATCAAAGATCCGAATGGGAGAAGTACTTACCCTTAGTGGAGTATGCCTACAATAACACTGTACATACTTCCACGGGAAAAGCACCTTTTGAGGTAATTGAGGGAAGATAAAAAAGTCCCTTGCTATTTAAGGTACACGGGAAGATCTTCGGTGCAGATGAGTATAGCCGAGACATACAAGAATCTTTCCAAAAGATTAAGGATGCTATCTCTATCTCACAACAAAGGCAAAAGGCTACTGTTGACAAGCACAGAAGAGCCCAAGCCTTTAAAGAAAATGATTGGATCTTACTCAAATTTCCCAAGGCTCGATTAAGGCACACGACGGGCAAGAATCCTACGGGACACCAAAAGTACTATGCTAAGTTAGCAAAAAGGTACTATGGTCCCTTCCAGATTCTTAGTCCAATCAATGAGATGGCCTATCAACTCAAGTTGCCCAACCATTGGCTCATACACAATGATTTCCATGTGAGCCTACTAAAGCCTTACAAAGGAGAGACACCTCAAGAACCAACTATTGGAGACCCACCGGAGATCGAGGACCAAGAAGAGGTGCTACAGCGCGAGTCCATTCTCCGACATGAAGACAAGGTACTAAGAGGTGGTAAGACTATTCGACGATATCTTATTAAGTTTAAAAATTATCCTTTTGAAGATGCTAGATGGATGCAAGGCATACAATTAAAGGATAACCTAAACCTTGTCAATGCTTCCCTAAAGTAAGAAAATGTACAAATGTTAAAAATGAACAAAGTTTTTATCTTATAAGACTCTCTTTTTCTTTATTGTGCACAAAAATGAAGTAGTATGCATGCTTAGATCAAGTTTGCGGAGACTACGTCATCCAAACACCAAGTAGAGCTTGTCACTCTACTATGGAAGACTGATAGGACTAATGTGCATACATGCTTGTGGCAGCTTAGGCTCTCAAGCGCCAAATGGACTAGTCATCCATTTTGGAACGATGTCGTAGGGTAGCATAGGGATCCTCTACCCGCTAGGAAAAGGACTAATAAATATGCTTTGTCTTCTCTACCCCATAGTCAAGGATGACTATGATTTTAAGAGAGAGGTAATGTCATAATAATCAATATCTAATTCTCCTAAATGATTTTCTCATGTTAAACTGATCATTTAATATGGGGAAGTGCCAGGGGAGAAAAAGCTAGAATATTGGTTAAGCTAGCAGACCGGCCACAGTAGGGATCCAAAGGAGGGAAAATAGAGATCCAAAGGGGGGGGCCTTCTGCAAAAGATCAATGTGCAACAATGGGCTTAAAAGACCCTAAGGTTCAGCCCATTAAGACTTCCAAAATGCTAAGGTTCCGAAATTCAAAGGTTGTGTCCAAAGGCCAAACACTAGGGAAATTGGATGCTTAGTGTGTGTCACAAAAAGTCTTTATCAATCCCTACATAGGAGGGAGCGAGCCTTGCAAGTAGGGGATGAGAGAGAAACTCACACACACACACACACACACACACACACACACACACACACACAAGCTCCCTTTACACAAAGGGAATGAAGGACACATGTCAGCTCCCTAGCCAGATGCCCACAAGGTGTACCCAATTCCTATTGGATGGCCTTGGACGTGGACCAATGAGAATTAGGCTAGAGTAAATGTAGTTTAATTATTTTAAAAAACACTCAATAAAAGAACCAATAAGAATTAAGCTCTTTAGAAGACTATTGGACAATCTCCCAAGGGGACCAATGAGCATTCAACAACCCAATGGCTTGCCTGATTCCTATTGGCCAGGAGGCAAAGGGGTCCAATGAGAGTTGAGTTGAATTAAATAATTACCTAAAGCTCTCACAAAAGGGGAAATGGGGACAGATGTCAGAAGGCTATCACTTATACTGCTTAATTCCCATTGGCTAAGCCTGGGGAGGTCCAATAGGACTGTAGCAAGAGAAAATTGGATGGGGGGTCGACCAAGAGAGAGAGGGGGCTGATTTTTGCAAGGAATTATCACACACACACACTCACACAATCTCATGTGTGAAGCAAAGACGACTCTCTCTCCTTCTCCAACTTTAATGGAAATATTATCACCTACTCCAAGCTTGTGAGAAGGGAGGCCTACACCAACAACTCTTGGCTTTGTGATGCAAATCCAAGCAGGAGCCAAGCTTCAATGCATGCTCATCTCCTCTACCATGCTAATTACTAAGCTAAGCTATGCTAATATGAGTGATTATGTGAAGAGATGTACATCTTTCTCGTAAGAATACTCCTTCTTCCTCTCAATCTACTCTCATACCCCACTAGCTCTCACCATCTTCGAAGGTGTGTGAGGTCTTGGGTCTGAGACCGTGAGGGAATTGATGTTGTGTTTGATAAGTGTTTTGCTTAGTGCATGAACTTTCCATCTTCATTGCACTAGCTTGTATTGAAGGAACACAAAGGATTGTATTGTAAAATGTCTCTCTTGATGGGAGAAACCATAATACAAAGCCTTTTGAACGGGGGACCGGATCCATGCAAATCCGGTCCTCAACTGTTGCCAATAACTTAATTTCGCTCTCTTTTAAAGTATTGTTCATGCTATCTAACTAGGTGTTATGCTTTTTGTTGCTTTCTCCACCCAAGCACTCTTGTTATTCTTATTAGGAAGCTATACTAATGAAATGCTCACTATGTTCATGCTATTTTCCGCTACACACAAGTTACTAGACCATTAAATGTTACAAATATGATTGGACCCCTCTAAGCCTAGCCAATCACATGCATAAAGCATATCAAGCAACAAGGGTAGCATTAGGAAAAGTGTTCTCCTTACCCCTTTGAGAGAGAGGGTTTAATAATACATAGATATTTTGATAATTAATCTAAATGCTCATTGGAACCCTCTTTAGCCTAGCCAATAGGATTCAAGCTAGAACACCATGTGGATAAACATGGGGAGAACCTGACATGTGTCCATGTGCCTCTTGAGGAAGGGGTGCCCTTTGGGTGAGTGAGAGGTAAAGTCAAACATTACCCTAGATTTGGGGCTCGCCCCTTCCTTTGTAGGGCACCTCTTTGACTCAAGCCCTCAAGCACCTTACCCTCCAAGCATGGGAAGCTTCTCAAGAACCTTAGTGAGCAAGTACATGCTTAGTATGAGCATGGGTTCTCTCTCTCATGCCCCTAGCTTGTAGGCTAGGCCCCCCTCTTTCTAGGGCTCACCTTTGACTTGGACTTGGACACCTCAAGCACAAGGCCAGCTTGGCCAAGGACCTTAGCCATCAAGCATGCCTAGCACTTTAACTAATAAACACATAAAGCATGGGCCTAGCTTAACCTAAGGCCCTAGGTGTAAGGACAGCTTCTAACACTAACCTTTGGAGGTCTTTAATGAAGCTAGCTCTAAGGTTTTTCAAGCTCCATTAGTTGGCATTGATCTTTGACAGACCATCTCCCATTTGGACCCATTGCCTTTGGTCCTGTGTTGAGATACATCCATAAGCATGTGTCTATATTCTTACTCTTATTCCCATTTATTCTCCCACATTAAATGATTAGTTCAATATGAGAAAATCGTTTGGGCTAGCTAGATATTAGATTTTATGACAGAGCTCACACCCCCGACAATATGGTCGGATTTAAATTGGCCGGGTTTTGGCTCCATAAGGCCGCCTGCACATGCTTAACACTTTAAGATTGCACCCATTCTAATCCTTGGTCGACAGATCCCGTAGGGAAGGTCCACATGATGACGAGACACTTTTTCTTGGCTTATGAATTAGGTAGTCCTTTTCATGCCCTCTGCTTGCTCTAGCCTCACTGGATTTCCTTTGCTGTAAGCAATCAAAAATTTCTAGCTTACTAGAGTCCATTCTTGTGTGCTTAAGAAAAGAACATGCAATGTGAGGAATTAGCTTGGTAGGCATTCCTATACTCTAGCCTTGTAGAAGAAACTCGACCACTTCCATTCAAGCTCAAAAAAAAATTATCACCCCTAAAACTTGAAAACCCCGAAGCCTCAAGGTCCCTTGTAGTGGACATTTCACACCAACCCGAAGCCTAGAATTCTCATAGTACGCGTATCTTGTGATATCCCAAAAAGGAAATCTTGCTCCAAAGGATTCATTGTCTTCTCTTTTTCCTTGCCTTGTGAAGAGGTTCTCCACAAGAGTGGAGAGTGACTTCAAAAATTATTTTGTAAAACTTTTTGGAGTATTTCTCATTGCACACGAAGACTAGATACTGCCCAAAAAAACGGGTAAGACCTTCTTTGAATTACACATTAAGAGACACCATGGCTAAGGAAATATAACTATTTTTGATGGCCAAGATTTAAATACCTGGAAAATCAAAACAAAGGGGTAATTAATGAAGAAGCAGTTGTGATCCACAACCATTGGGAGAGGGAGAGAGAATTGAGACTAGGTAGTCTCAAGCACAATTCATAGCACGAATGAGCAAGCATTAAGGATTATTCTCACCGTTGTGGGGGACAATTACATCCACTACCTAGATAACTGCACTACTTCCTATGATGCATGGGTCACACTTGAGAGACACTTTGGAGCCATAGCCAAGCACTCCAAAGTTTCTCTCAAAATGCAACTCTATGGTCTCACCATGGAACTAGGAAAAGATCTCCGATATATAAAGACTTTAGGAGGATCTTTTGTTGCTACGTCATCAAGGAACGTAATAACAAAGAAGAGGTGCATACACTGCAACCGCACCAACCACAGATCTGCTCGACAAATGTTACAAAATGAACCCTTGTGTGCATTGTTGTAAAAATAATCATGGGTCAATTGGTGTTTGTACAAAGATAAAGGCAAAGTCAACATCACTGAAGAATCTAGTGAAGAAGACAATGGAGCAATATCCTACGTAGATGTAGTCTGAGACACTCACATTATCCTACACCCTAGTTGCTTACAACTCTTAGGGGAGGAATTTTTGCCCTGCACCCTTGTTGTCTACCATTCTCAAGGGGAGGGATTTTTGGCCTACACCCTATTGTCACCACTCTCTAGGGGAGACATTTGTTTGTACACCTATCTAGATGGGAGACTTAGACCCCACTAAAAGGTCTCTTTGACATTTGATGTGCTCAGACACAAAACGAAAGAGTTGGTGCTACACGAGCTCTTTCCCATGTCACAAAGGAACACACAAGGTGCCAAATCCCTGTAGAAAACTTAGGATAAGGGTGATGATAATGGAATTGACGTGTCAAAGGTGGGCTCTCATGAATCCATAGAGTTTGTCACCTCATGGAATCCACCCTAAGCTCATTATAACACAAGCCCCCAAATTGTACAAAACCCTAGAGTCCTCAAGGCATCAAAAGTATCTCAAGGGATTGAGGGAACTAAAAATTACAAATCTAAGATAATTGAAGGAGTTCTCAGTTATGTGTCCGATATATGTAACTTCAACTCACTTTGTGGTGTTTGATAAACTAGACGATGGTCATAATGTTGGCAAGCTAGCTATGGAGGCTAGATTAGCTCTTACCAAGGGTCTACCAGAGAAGTTAAAGAAATTTCCTCGTGCTCTCGAGGAAAATGCAAGATTCTCCTTCAACCAAAATTTGATTGAGAGATCATTGAGTTGTTCCTTTGGAACATCAAACAAGCACCAATGTTCGACACGATACTTGAACAAGATGAAAACATTCTAAAGTGGCTGGGTTCAAAATTGAAGGCCAACGTAAAAACCATGGAAACGCTCAAGACTTTGATGAAGCACTACAAGAAAGGGCTACCTCAAGTTAAAAGATAGCTCTCGAAGAGCCTATCGTTGGAAGGGAGTGCTTTGGCAAGTCCTTAGCTAGGGATCCTTAGCCAGCTCTCTCTAATGAGCTATCAAGAAACTTTCCTCCTATTGATACACCACATGCTACACATCAAGAGGAGCTAAAAAATTATCGTGAGGGCGATACAAATGCTCTATTACACTTCCTAAGTAACCAGGAGAGTATGAAGCTGAATAGAAGATGGTACATGTGCCAACTGCTACAAAAGAGCTGACTATTAAGGAAAAGGACACTAGTGAATTGCATCTTGTAAGTCCCAGTCATGTGTGTTCTTTCTTTGGCATATCCGCTTGTGTAGGGAACTATGAGTTGACATCAGTACAGTGGATGGCTATCGTATGTCCGGAAATGCTAAGGAGAGGCGCACCTTATCGAGGCACGTTCTTGTCCCTTTAAAACCAGGCCGGGGCTCATGGCCACCTCCAGGCCACAGCCCCCTCTTCCTAGCCATTTAATTACACAATGGCTCTCAGCAAGGGGCTCCTCCTAGTGTTCGCCACCCTGCTTGCCCTCTCTCTCACCCAGTCCACTCTGGCCAGCTACTCACCTTACTCTGATGAGGAAGAAGAGCCCAAACACAAGAAGGTGCGCAGCTATGGTGGCAAGAAGTTCTACAAGAAGAAGCACTATTTGGGCTATCACTATGGCAAGCCAGAAGACCATGATGATGATGAGGATGATGATACTCGTTACTACAGCCATGATGATGATCCTAAGAAGCCTGTCTACAAGAAGCCAGTTTACAAGAAGCCTTATGTCAAGGATGTGAAGAAGCCAGTCTACAAGAAGCCTTACAAGAAGTATGATGGCGAGAAGGAGAAGCTGGTGTACAAGAAGCCTTACAAGCCATCTTATCCTGTTAAGAAGCCGGTGTACACGAAGCCTTACAAGCCATCTTATCCTGTTAAGAAGCCTGTCTACAAGCCCAAGCCCAAGTACAAGCTACCAGTTTATGAGAAGCCGGCCTACACCAAGCCTGATTCCGAGCCCGTGTACGACGACACCGAGCCTGAAGTTGTGTATGAGGAGCACAAGCCTTACTACAGGAATCCATACTACAAGAAGCCCGAGCCTGAGGAGGAGAAGGACCCCAAGCCATACTACAAGAAGCCCGAGCCTGAGGAGGAGGAAGAGCCCAAGCCATACTATAAGAAGCCATACTACAAGAAGCCTGAAGAGCAGTATCAGCCAGAGAAGCCCAAGCCTATGTACGGGGAGCCCGAGCCAGAGAAGCCGGCATACAGCCCTGCGAGGCCATCGTCCTCGTCAGAGGGGGAGTGGCTAGAGCCACACAACGCTGCGCGAGCTGAGGTAGGGCTGCCTCCGTTGGTGTGGAGTGATGAGGTGGCGCAATTTGCCGAGAGCTGGGCCAATCAGAGGCGGGCAGCTGGATGCGGCCTGGAGCACTCGGGCGGGTCCTACGGCGAGAACATCTTCTGGGGCAGCGGCGCGGGGTATGGGCCGGCAGAGTGCGTGGCGTCGTGGGTTCGCGAGAAGGAAAACTACAATTACGGCGACAACTCCTGCTCCAGCGGCGACTGCGGCCACTACACTCAAATCATCTGGGCCAATACTGCCCGCCTCGGCTGTGCCAAGGCCACCTGCGACGACGGCAGTGTCTTCATGACTTGCAACTATGACCCTCCCGGCAACTACATCGGCACCAAGCCCTACTAGCTAACATCCCCCCATGAATGATTTTATAGAATTGGTTCCGCATGCCGTAGGCTACCTACACTTCTCAACCTCTGACATTACCTCCTTACCTCCTCACCTTAATATAAAACCGCTACACTTCTCCACCCATCATCGTGAAGACAACGGCAGTGTTGCAACTATGACCCTCCCCGCAACGGCACCAAGCCCTACTAGCCAACTTATCTAACACACCCCCATAAATGATTTTATAAAATTGGCTGCGTATTTCCCAAAGGAGATAGCTTGGTTGGTTGAGCATTCGTCCTAGTCCATGACCCAGGTCATTGGTTTGAATGCGGCCAAGTGACCCTTGTAGCGCTGAGGGACACCTGCCATTTTATCACTACGCACTAAAAAAAAAAAAGAAGGCTCCGCATGCCATAGGCTACCACACTTCTCAACCTCTCGCATTACCTCATAACCTCCCATTAACTCCTCAAACATTGGCTCCCCATGCCATACCTATATCACCACACTTCTCCACCCATCACATTACACATAATTTCCAACCTCTCCCATCACCTCATAACCTCACATTACACATAATTTCTAACCTCTCCTATCCCCTCATAACCTCACATTTCCACCCCTGCCACCCTTTTAGAGCCATTTCCCATGGCACACGTTTTTGGCTCCTTCACCTACTGACCATTAGCAAATTTCACCATATGCTTAGGCCTCATTTGCTTACAAGATAGTGTCCGAAGGACAACTTTTCTATGCAATTATGTCCCATTGATTAGTGCATAATAATCCCATTACAAACCAATAGTTTCAGACTTCCAACATTCATAATTTATAGGTGATGCCAAGACAAGATAGGTTCTACCTCAACCTTATGGGACAAAAATGCTAGAATTGGTGATTAATAATGATGATATAATTTGATTGTTTAAGATAACTGAGCAATTTATTTCTATTAATTCTTCAATAGTATGCAATCAATAAATTGTCTTTTCCAATCTAGCATATATTTTCCAGAGGATCCTTGTGAATTGCTACAATAGTGAATTGTTGTGAAATTGAATAGTCTCAAATAGCCTTAGATGAATGATTAGTAGTAGGGTCTAGGTCGCCTGCTTGGTTAACTTTGATTGGCCGTTCTCTCTCTACATGTCAACATCAGTGTGAATTGACAGGTTTGTCTTCATGTACAAAAATTCTAGATACACGCTACATCCAAAACCTCAGTTTTTTTGAGAGCAATTTTCTTAAATAAAAAAACATCAACTTTATTTCACCGTTATCATGATTCAATAGGGTCTTCTACTAATTGGTAGGGTGGGTTGCTGCTGATGGAAAACCCAACTTTGTAAGCTCTATGTGATCTAGCCCATATTGTGTGTGTATGTGTGGTGTAAGTGTGTAGAGCATATATTAGTACCTAATTCTACACCCACTGTTGGGCAGTGAAAATATATGCTACCAAGATATTGTGGCATTTGGTCAATAGTATGCATGGAGGCGATGGCTATATTGACTTGTGGATGAGCTCTTTGTGTGGGTGTGTGAGTACTGTATGTATGCATATGTATGTGTGTATGTGTATGTGTATGTGTATGGTACTATGAAGGAGAGAGGAGTATGCACAAAAGATCTCAAACAACCATGGCTGCACTCCAACCCTTCTTAGCTTAAGTATGTTGAAAGACATGCTGGCTTTGCCGTAACACTATGTCAAGATAAGATTGTTTTTCAATGTCCATTATTGAAGAAAGAAGAGTAAGTAAAAGGACATGGAGGGAGGAGGAAGGGGTAGCGCACACTTTCTTTCCAAGGCACATTGATTTACCAAAAAATTAACATTGATTATTATTCCATCGATGAGAAAAAAATATGCAATCTCCTAAAACTTAGGGCACATGGTATCTTGAGGGATTAACTAAAAAGAATTATTCAATGGACAAAGGTAGTACTGGAGTGCATGTCTCCTACATGAAAATCGGCTCAAAATACCTATTCCATTTGTTGGTTTGCCAAGCTAGTGCAAACGTTGAAAGTCTTGGCAGTTCATGAAGAGAACATGCATTGCCGGCGGGCTGTGTGCACAAGCCTAGTTGGGAAGGTGCAAAACCTATGGTTGTGAGGGCTCGTGCTGAGAATCACAAAAACTTTGTGAAAAGTAAAAAATCACCAAACCTCTTCCTAAAGATCGTTAAAAGTCTAAGAGCGCTTGTGACAAAATAGTCACAAACTCTCTCTCCTATTGTGCTTTAAATTTGCTTGTTTTGTTGGAGCTATATATGGCTCACTCTACTCAACTTGGTCTCACCTATATATTTGTATCTTGTCCTCAATATGAATCAGTCTTTGGGAGCGTATATGGTGTGTCTCTTGTCTCGTCTCTCTCTCTCTTTCTCTCTACATCTCAACATGGTGTCAGAGCTTACCCAATCTGCATCTGTGTAACCCAAAAGAGAAAGAGATTGCATAGAATCCGATGTGAGTTGTCGTCGATAGACTAAACCAAAATCTGTAGTGCCTTTCAAGTATTTCAATACACGCTTTGTAGCAAACCAATGCTTAAGAGAAGGACATGCAAGATGTTGTCCAAGATAATTAGCAGCAAACAGAATATCAGGACGAGTGTTCATGCCAACAAATTGAAGACATCCAATCAAGTTAGCATAAGGTTGATTTGTGACAAGTTGACCGCCATTGTCAGAAGTGTTCTTCGTAGAGCTCGCAAGACAAGGTATGTATGTGATCCACTAGTGGAAATTGCTTCTTTATAAATGGTTGTCTTGTTTCTTGGACCAGCAAGAAACAACGTTGTGTTGCAGTTTCTACGACTGAGTCAGAATATGTTGCGGCATCACTTGCAGCTCGTGAGTTGATTTGGCTTCGACAAATGCTGGTTGATATTGGTCACTCTCCTCTTTCTAGCACACCCTTCCGGTGTGACAACCAAAGTGCTATTAGTCTTGCAAAAGACTATGTTCAACATAATAAGTCAAAGCACATTGCTGTCCATTATCATTATGTTAGGTATGAAGTACACAAAGGAACCATTATGGTTGAACACTGTCCAAGTGACCAGATGATTGTAGACATTTTGACCAAAGGCCTCAACGAGTCACGTTCCATCCTCTTGCGCTCGGATCTTGGAGTTGCTTCGGCCTCACTCTTTCTAGATTAGCTTCTTTGCTATTTTAATAGCTTTGTACATATGCATTGTAATCTTTTAGCTAGGTACCATGCTCTATGCACACTCCACATTTTCACATTGTGATCTCTGAGTCACTTGAATATTTGTACATAGATGCATATTTTCACATTGTATAGGGGCTTAGGTTTTTCCCATGAACTCCCCAAGGGTTTTTCCATCCAAAGCTAGAGACCTTTGTTTGAGTGGGGGTGTTGGAGCTATATATGGCTCACTCTACTCAACTTGGTCTCACCTATATATTTGTATCTTGTCCTCAATATGAATCAGTCTTTGGGAGCGTATATGGTGTGTCTCTTGTCTCTCTCTTTCTCTCTACATCTCAACATGTTTTTGGAAGTGAGTTCGTGATGAAAGGATCGCCAATTCACATCCAATTTTACTTAGAAAGGGAAATTAAAACAATAAAATTTCAGCCATGAATCCTCAACTCTCATACAAGCACAAATCCCATTCAAAACCAAAACCTCTTTCATGGAATCATGTAGCCTCACCCCCAATTAGATAGTCGTAACTTCAAATAATTGAAAGGAATACACGAGCTTCCACCTTCACGAATAGCATTTTTTGGATTTGAAGAGATTTGAGAGCTTCTAAATTGAATTGCACACACACTTTTGCTAAAGGGAAACCCTAATTCAGTCCCTCACAAGCTCAGATACAAGATTGCAAAGAGTTGGGACTGCGCTACACATAGATTGAGCAACCATGAAGAGAATTTCACATTAGTGGGTCATTGAAAGTTTTTTCACTTAAAAGAAACCCTCTCTCTCTCTCTTTCCCATGGAAATATGAGATGAGGTGTCAATTTTTGGGCCATCTTTCCACTTTGGACCAGAACTAGGCCATTTTCAGCTCATTTTTGACCCAAAAAGACCTTTTTTTCTAAAAAAATCCTAAACAGAGTCAAAAAATCCCTAGATTTTTGAGATCACTCGCATAAGCACAAAATCATAGATATGCATAATTTTTAATCAATATTCCATTTTGGGTCACTTTCCATGTAATTTTGCAAGATGGCGCCTGTTAGCTGTTATTTTCAACAGTTTTTGTCTGCATCAATCTTTATAGGTGAGATGAGTGTGCCACCATGAAATGCTTGCAATATGTACATCACAAAAGAAAATTAGGCATCTTATCAAGTAGGAAAACATGTCAAGATATAGAGAAGGAGAGAGCTTGAGCACTTGCAAGCACACACACACACAAAGATAAAGGCAAAAGACTATACTTCTTCTTCTTCACTATCTCAAGATAAGAGGTGTACAAAAAATAAGGGAAAATACAACATAAAAGTGGAACTAGTACAATGGTCTAATGTAAACCACTAGTAAATGAGGTGAGTAGATAAGTGTGCCATCACTCCAGTAGGTAGACCAACTCTGTGTATTACAACTGGCAAGTTATGCGTATCCACCAAAGCATGCTAATGATGATGATTGTCGGTGGTACTCATCCAAGAGTCGTAGAGAGCTTGAGCACTTGCAAGCACACTCACACACACAAAGATGAAGGCAAAAGACTGTACTTCTTCTTCAACACTAAATCAAGATAAGAGGTCCACAAAACATAAGGGAAAATAAAACATAAAAGGGGAACTATTACAACGAGGCTAATGTAAACTGCTAGTGAGTGAAGTGAGTAGATATGTGTGCCATCACTTTGGTAGGTAGACCAGCTCGGTGTAGTATAAATGTAGTATCATTGGCGAAGATAGGTGGTAGTCATCCAAGAATTGTACATGTTGAACTTGACATCTCAACACTCCCCCTCAAGCTCAATTCCATCTCTTATATTCCAAGCATTGCTCAAAATTGTAGTATCTTCTCCGCTCCAAGGACCTTTGTGAATATATCAACAACTTGCACTACAACACGTCGCATAAAAATCAATGCAGATACCGGCGAGACAAGCTTTCTTTTAAAAGCCTGAGATAAATCTTCAAACTTCATATATATTTTCAATAATGCAAAGCATACGTATAATACTTACAAACTCATGTTGAAGTGTGTGTAGCCTCCACTCCCAAGATGTGATGCTCCAGCATACTTCAAACGTGCTCAGGCTGTATCTCTCTGCTGCTGAAATCTGTCTGGAAAATCTTTTGTCTCTCGTGCAACCCCCGCCAACTTCTCTGCGTCCAACCATGCCGGCTTTGGACTACCGGCATTGTACCTTCTCTTACCTCTGACCGACGGTTTGACATTGTGGCCTTCGCCACACCCAAAATCTAGCCATTCGAGGCTTGATCATACCCCTCCCCCGGCCTTTACTCTCTATGAATGGCTTCGACGAGGTAAATCTTTCTTTCATCGTCAAGATTATCCCAAATCTCCATCACAAACTGACCAATGCTAAGATCCATGCTCGTATGATCCCCAAGGTGTACGTGGTGTGCAAATTGATGAACTATCTACTAAAGAGAGTGGGGGATGCTCTCTCGGTGGTGTGGATGCATCGGTAAAATTGCTACCACAGCAACCACCGCCTCCAGAACGACGCCTACCTCGTCTCGAGCATGAACCACCCATCCATGTATGGGGCACTCTAGTCCTAGGCGTAGGGGGCATACTCGACTGAGGTGTGGGCTCGGTCAATTTAGGGACCACACTAGTCCTAGGCGTAGGGTCGGTCATAGTAGGTCTAGAGGAACCTATTGCCCAAAGGTTCTGTGCCATCGTGATCTGCACTGGTGTGAACTGTGTCAAAAAAGAGACCCATCTGCTCGGGTGACATACCGGCCGGAAGTTGTGAAAATATACATGCCAATCTAAACCCCTTGACATCTCCTATTCCTCTTCAAAAATCAACACTCCATTCCTCTTTGCCTCTGAGATTGTCGCATCTAACCACCACCCAGTTGAAAAGTCATGCAATTTTTGAAGATGATATGGAAAAGGAAGGTTCCTAGTGACACGGTTGCACTTGAATTGTAGCATTTAAGCGTGCTACATCGATGCTATCTTCTCTTATCTCTTTTGAACTAATCTAGCGTACCAATCACTGATTTTGTAGATTTTTCTTCTAATGTCCTCTGTCAAACAATCCTTTTATGGCAAGTGGTAAGATAAATTGTAAAAAATTGTGCCAATCATGGGACTTAAGACCACTTAGAATGTCATCTCTTGTAAAAGCCGTTTTCAAACATCGCATGCACCCAGTGGAAGTCTTGAATGAAGATATAGACTTCTTCACTTGTTGCTCTTGTGTACAAATTAAAACCCATGGTCCTTTTGGTATAGAAAAATTTCCATTGGGTTTAAATCAAGGCCACATCTCTGGAATTCGACCCATAGCCTGTAGGTCATCTCTTTGGGCCTTTCTCTCCCTTTCTTCAGTGATGGTTTTCCATATGATCTCCCCCACATTCTTGAATATGTGCATTGGGTCGAGCAAATGATCAACCAGTAGGTCACTCCAGTACGAGATTTTATGGAAAATAGAAAGTCTTTTCATCCCAAGTGGCATCCAATCTCCCCTCTCTAGCCACATGTTTTACCAATCGCTCGCTTTCAGTGGATGCATGTCATGTTTGCATATGTTTGGTCCATGTAGCTTATGTCCTTCAGGAAAAAATCAACCATGCTCCTTGTAAACTGTCTTGCTCAAAGTGGCGGAAGCCAAGTCGAGGACCACATTTTTGACATGCATGCTTGCCCAAGTAACTCAAGCGTGAAACATCACAAAATTAAAATATAAAAGCGTTGGCATAGCCATGAATAACATGTGTGTGAGGGTTTCAAAGCCACTTACCTGAGCACTTACCAAAGCCTCCCCAATCATGCATGGTCCACATGAGAATACCTTGCACATGTACATTTCATCGTCCGATTGGTTGGGACATATTAACCACATCGATTCCTGTCCACAAGATTTGGAGATCTTCTATAAGTGGTGCAAGATAGACATCCATGTTCTTTGCTTTGTACTTTCTTAGGACGATTAGTGACAACAACACATGGCCCTTCTTGATAGCTAGCCATGGTGGAAGATTATCATTAACCAGACAAATAGGCCACGTGCTCCATGACGAACTCCATAATCCGAATGGGTTTACTCAGTCCATTGTCAGACCAAAGCGGATACATCGAGGCTCGTTCTTAAATGTAGGCCAACTTTTCTCTATGTGCTTCCATGCACGAGAGTTAGTAGATACCCACATCAGATCATCTTTCAATCTAGAATTTGAATGCCATGTCATCAAAGTGGCTATGGACTTACACTTGAACATGCTCTTTATTCTTGGAATGATAGGAAAGTGTCGAAGGACCTTTGTAGGAATAAATTCTCCTTGGTGTCCTCTCTATAGCTGTTTGATATCCACAATTGTGCACCATTCCAAATTTGCATTCTCATTGCGAAAAAGTATACAATCATTAGGACATGCATGTCTTTTGTGATGATCTAGGCACAAATTAGTAAGAAGCTTTTTAGCGGGGCTGGACAGATAGGGGACATGTGATTCCCTTCTAGCAAGATTTTCTCATTGAGAAACTTGTCTTTACATGAACAAGTCAGTCCCTTGATCACATTATTGAATTGTAATTTGCACTTTATCATGCTTAGGATACAATGTATTTACCTAAAAAGCTTTGTGACTGAGGTGTCAGACCACCCATGAGCAGACTACAAATTAAGCATTGCCAATGCAACACGGAGAACTGAGATTTTTGTACCATTATATAGCGGCATGCGTGCAAGAGTTTTCATCATCTTGCCCTCTTGATCATTGCTATATGCCGTTGATATGGACGGTATTTGGTTCGTAGTATTGCATTGAATGTTGTCGTCTTATATGTTTTCAATGATGGAATCCATGTCAAAGAACGCATCGAACATGTGCTCCATCTCTACTTCTTGAAATGCCACATCAGATATTGGTTGGGAGGACTTAGTCGATGGCTGTTCGTTTGAAAATCGTCTTCTCTGGGATGAAGTTGGAGCAATATCTACTTTCGGATTTTGGAGCAATATCTACTTTGGGAGTTTGATCTATTGTCTTTGGACCATGAGATCAATAACGCAAGTCTTGTAGTTTCTCTATCGAAAAGAGACCGTGATTTTATATGTGCTGGTTGCATATTTTTTGTTTTCAAAAGATCTAATGCTTGCAATGCGCACAAGGAAAAACCATCCTATCGTCCATACTTTATCTACCAATGATGCAACAAATAATTAAAATACTCTAGTTGTTATAACTACATACTACTAACTACATGACAATACATGACAACCTCACATTCTCTAGCCACGCTCGATCCCCACATACCTCAGTCTGAGCTGCACGAAGATTAGAACCACATGGTAATAATCTCGTCTTTATTGGTTAATTACTATACATTAAGGTTGTTGACGTTTGTGTGCGCTTTTGAAGTTAGATTGCATTATTTTACTTTTTTTATCAATTTTCTTTTGCATTTTGAAGTACAAAAGGTGCTTTTGAAGTTCGATTGCGTTTTTTGAACTATTTGCCGCTAGCTGTAACAACCTCACATTCTCTAGCCATGCCCGATCCCTGCACACCTCGGTCTAGAGGTAGAGGGAGATTAGGAACACATGGTCAATGACTATATATTGGTGTTTTGAAGTCTTTGTGCACTTTTGAAGTCCAATTGCACCAGTGCTTTTCAAACCTATAACCTAAACCTAACCTATAACCCATAACCTAACTTGACCTAGCCTAGCCTAACATAACCTATAACCTAAACCTAACCTATAACCCATAACCTAACTTAGCCTAGCCTAACCTAACATAACCTATTAAAATTTTGAGCACTCACATGTAGCCTATTTGAGCAATAAAGGGTCTTGTAAACGTCCTTGAACCCGCAAAAACGCACGCACGCACACACACACACACACACACACTATGTTAAACCCTAAACCCTACCTACAAGAAAACTTGAAAAGAATCTTACCTTGGTGCTAGAGAGTAGTCCACAAGCAAGATTTTCACCTCCGGCAAGTTGTTAGGCACCAGATCTGCAGTAGGTGAGGAGGAGGAGGGCAAGAGAAGAGGCACAAAAACTAGGGAAATGCGTAGGGAAAGACCCACGGGTTTGTTTTTGTAGGGTCTATCGGTACAGGCATCGGTCCAAGCATTGGAAAACTCATCTATAAAGGCGTCAAAAGAGACATCGGTATATGTGCGGGAAGAGACATCGGTATCTGTGTCAAAAATTCAAAAATGAAAATTAAAAAAAAAAATCATCTCCCTCCATACTTACCTACACATATATCAACGCCCGCCATTAACGCCGATAATTTGGCACCGGAATTTAAGCGACCTCTTGTACTGTTGCTCATTCGTGCGGTCACCATGTACTCAAGGTTGATGTTTCCTGCCAAGACCCTGTCTTTGGTGAAGTTGTATTGTAGCTCAATGTGCTTTGTATGCTATTGAGGTTGTCACAATAGATGACAACCGACCTTTGCACCAAAGTCGTGAAGTAGCAATCCCAAGCATGCTACCTCACATGCCACCACTGCAGCACCCCTGTACTCTCCCTCTATACTCAAGAGAGCAACCGTAGGTTTCTTCTTGCTGCTCCATGTGATAGGAGCACTCCCAAGTGAAAACATGGAGCCACTGGTAGACCTGCAATCATATGTACTACCATACCACTTTGCATCTGTGTAGCCATAAAGCTATAACTCCACATCATTCCTATAAAACAACACATAATCCAAAGTAGCACTCACATAGCACAAAGTGCACCACATCCAGGTGTGATTTCCTAGGAGACTGCATAAACTGACTCACCAATCCAACTATGTAGCTTAAGTCTAGACACGAGCTAGTCAAGTAGATCAAGATGCCCACAATCTTCATGTACATGGTAGCATTCTCAAGCACTTGACCTGCATCCTTTCCCAACTTCAAATTCTAATCTAAGGGCATTGAAATTAGCTTAAAATGAGACATACCATACTTTCTCAACATGTCCAAATCATATTTCCTTTGTGATAGCGATACACCCTCTTTGTGAGAATACATTCAATGCCCAAGAAATATCTCAAGTCGAGTCCCAAGTCTTTCATCTCAAACTTCTGCATAAGTAGAGCCTGTACACTACATTATCACATCCAACAATCAAATCATTCACATAGATGCATATCACCATAATTTGTGCCTCATTATTTTGCATATACAATGAATGATTTTCATAAGAAATTTCAAAGCCCAATGAAATGATGAACGCCAGAATCCTCTCATACAAAGCTCTAGGTGCTTGCTTCAGCCCATACAATGATTTCTTTTACCTGCAATAGAAGGTCACATAGCCTCATATTTCCATAAATTTGTGGCTGCTGCATATACATAACTTCCTTGAAGTTTCCATTCAGAATGCATTCTTTACATCCATTTGCTTCAACACCCATTTTAACGTGGAAACCACTGCAGTAAACACATGAATGGTAGCCATCTTGGCTACAAGGATGAATGTCTCCTCATAATCAATCCCATAAGCTTGTGCATAACTCTTGGATACAAGCCTTGCCTTGTGTCTGCTCACATTTCCATCAGAATTATGCTTCCTTTTGTAAACCCACTCACAACCAATTTCCTTTTACATGTTGGTAATGGCACCAATTCTCATATTCCATTTTCATCAAGTGCAACCATCTCTTCATCCATAGGTTGCGGCCGTTTTTCATCATTGATGGCATCCTCAAAACATGTGGGTTCTACCTCAACACACACATACCCTCTCTAGGCTTACCCAAGAGGGAATAAAGGACACATGTCAAGCCCCTATACATGTTGCCCCCAATTAAGTCTAAATCCTATTGGATGGCCTATAGGAAGGACCGATGAGAATTCAAAAAATTAAGCTTAATATAAACATTTTAGAAAAGCCTATTAAAAGGACCAAAAGAATTTAGACCCAATGAATTCCTATTGGATAGTCTCTCAAGGGGTCCAATGCGAATTAAGCAGACCATGTTGACTAAGAGAGCCAATAAGATTTTAGCTTCAATTAATTAATGAATTGAGCTCTCTCTCAATGGGGGAAAGAAGGAAACCTATCACAATGCTTCATCCCTTGCATGTTATGTTTCATACCATTGATTGGCTAGGCCCTAGCATGCCACTATAAGAGGAGAAATTGAGAACCGCCTTTATTATCGCGGATTAACAAATGAAAATCACTACAAGAGGTACTTCACATTAGTGACGCTCGTAGTGTGACGCTTAAAAGTGAAAATTCACGGCATCTCTAGTTTATTTATAACATAGCAACGCCCATAGCGACGCGGACAAGGGTAAAAAATAAACCGAGTGCACCCAAAAACTTAGATCTCAAATCTGAGTTTTTGGCGCTCAAGCAAGCAAAGAGGTAACCTGCGCTCTCCCTCTCTCTCTCTCTTTCTTCTCCACACACACACATACACGAGGAGAGGAAGGAGAGCCAGGTATGCTCCTTCCCTCTCCTCTCTCTCATGTTCCCTTCCCCTCTTTTTGTCTCTCTCTCCCTCTCTCTCTCTCTCTCTCTCTCTCTCTCTCTCACACACACACACACACACACAGTGTTTTTGAGAGAGAGAGAGAGAGAGAGAGAGAGAGAGAGAGAGAGAGAGAGAGATCACATGCATAAACAAAACACACACACACATGCATAAACAAATAATGCATACCAACACACATTGAGAGAGAGGAGAGAACAGAGAAGAAGAAGAAGAGAGTTTTAATGTCGTAGGAACCTATCCCAAGAGACCTTAAAGATCTAGCCGACGAGGAGTTGAACTCAAGACCTATTATTCAAGAGGGAAATGGCATAACCAATCTACCACACTTGGGTGATAAAAAGGTTATAAGAGTTATAACATCATAGGAAACTATCCCAAGAGACCTTGAAGATCTAGCCGAAGAGGAGTTGAACTCAAGACCTGTTATTCAAGAGGGAAATGACATAACCAATCTACCACACTTGGGTGATAGAAAGGTTATACCATTTTCCTCTTTTTATTGGCACACACACACACACACACACACACACCCAAAAAGAAGAGAGTTTTAACGTCGTAGGAAATTATTCCAAGAGACCTTAAAGATCTAGCCGATGAGGAGTTGAACTCAAGACCTGTTATTCAAGAGGGAAATGGCAGAACCAATCTACCACACTTGGGTGATAGAAAGGTTATACCATTTTCCTCTTTTTATTGGCACACACACACACACACACACACACACACACCTGAGAAGAAGAGAGTTTTAACATCGTACGAAACTATCCCAAGAGACCTTAACGATCTAGCCGACAAGGAGTTGAACTCAAGACCTGTTGAACAAAGAGAAAGAGAGAGAGAGAGAGAATAAAAAACCAAAGAGAGAGAGAGAGGGGGAGAAGATGAAAGAGAGAGGTAAGGGAGAAAACAAAGAGAGAAAGAGATTATGTTAGATTAGATTTAGGTTTATTTACGTTAGATTTAGATTTATGTTAGATTAGATTAGATTTAGGTTTATTTTGAGTTTAAGATTAAATTATATCTAGATTTATGTTCGATGGACTAGCTGTTTTTAGATTTAGGTTAGATTTTAGTGCATGTCATTAATGAAGGTGCGCCTTGCATGTCAATGAAGGTGCGCTCATGATGTTAAGCATTGTATGAAAAACACTTTCTCATATGAAAAACACTGAAAAAGACTCCGTTTTCCTACATGAGAAAATTTCCTGCGCTCACAACCTCGACAGTCCATGCGGACCAGCAATTCCACCTGCATGTTCGACTACTGCTGCCATATAATAAGCCATCATGATCAGCCAATGGAAGAGCAAATTGAGCCTACACAGAAATTAGTGATGCAAGATGACAATTCAAAGGGTCACACACACACACACACACACACACACACACACACACATACACTACACAACCCGTCAAATCTAGAGTAAGAATTAAGTGCTTTGAGCAGGCATCAGCTACATTGCAAGAATGGCGTACCTGCATGCTACAGACAAAGATCTACTGTGAAAAGATGTTATGATGTTGTGAAATGCTACAGCTAGAGAAGAGGCAAATGGGTTTTGTCCACTACATGCACTATCATGTAGACGTGAGTGTGTAGATTTTTTATACCCACAAATATAGGCATTGACCAATAAAGACGAGATTATAACCCGGTGGTTCTGATCTCCGTGCAGAGATTGGACATGACTAGAGAATGTGAGGTAGTTTACAGTGTGAACAAGAGAGAGAGAGAGAGAGAGAGAGAGAGAGAGATAAAAGACGGAGGATGCCAATAGAAGATAAAATTTATATCCAAGTTATAAGGTTTTCACCCTCATTATGAGTAGTGACGAGGGTGTGGGGCCGTCCAACCGAAACACCTATCTCTCAACGAGGATCTTATGTCCTTGTAATCAATGCAAGCATGATGTGCGACGGACAAGACGTGTTTCTTTGCAGCACGTTTGCGAATTTGGTGAGTTTGATCCATCTATTATAGATCGAGTTTTTGCCAATTATAACTCGTCGAACTCTGACGCTGGCCAACAGGCAGCAATCTTGCAACCCAATAGACGTGTTCGCAGGCGCTTTGGTCAAGCAGCATATGTGAGGCGACAAGATATAGCCTCTAATAGCACGGGGGATGATAATGCAGACCACATTCCCAACAAGGCAATGTTTGAGCCCGAGGTCGATGAAATGATCGAGACGATCATGGATTCAAAAAGGCTTATCTATGATTATATGAAAAGTGAAGCCGATACGCCATTGTATGATGGAGCACGTGTGTCTAGATTAAAGGCGCTCTTGGTTCTTCTCAACATGCAGACAAAGTTTGGATGGAGTGACACTAGCTTCATATCGCTTTTCAGGTGATCTATTACAATGTGTTTACTTTAATAAAAAACTCTAGATGTATAATGATCTGATAGATTTTTACACAATTGTACTGCATTTTTTTTGCTGTGTAGATCGCTCAAAGAGAACATACTGCCAGCTGATAATGTGATGCCAGATTCCAAAGAGGAAGCAAGAAAGATCTTGTGAAACTTGGGGATGGATTACAATTCGACCCACACTTGTCCTAACAACTGCATTCTTTTCAGAGGGGAATACATAGACATGGAGAAGAGTCCGAAATGTGATTCCGAGAGATATCAAGTAGATCTCCAAGGAACAAAAATTCCACAAAAGGTTTTGCAACATTTTCCTCTGATTCCTCCCATCAAGCATTTCTTTGAATGTAAGTCCATGGCCGCCCTAGCATCATGGTATGAGGAGAATAAATCTTCGGATGGTGTGCTACGGATTCCTACAGATTGCACAGCCTGGAAACATATAGATGAAACGTGGTCGGATTTTGCCAGGGAAGCTCAAAATTTGCACCTAGGCCTGGCTATGGATTGTGTAAATCCGTTTGGTCTAAGATCAACATCTTACAGTGTATGGCCTGTTTTCATCGTCAACTACAACATTCCCCCGTGGTTGACTACGAAGAAGGGGCACCCTAGCATCATGGTATGAGGAGAATAAATCTTCGGATGGTGTGCTACGGATTCCTACAGATTGCACAGCCTGGAAACATATAGATGAAACATGGTCGGATTTTGCCAAGGAAGCTCAAAATTTGCACCTAGGCCTGGCTATGGATGGCGTAAATCCATTTGGTCAAAGATCAACATCTTACAGTGTATGGCCCGTTTTCATCGTCAACTACAAGATTCCCCCGTGGTTGACTACGAAGAAGGGGCACCTATGGCTAAGCTTGATTGTGACGAGGCGGTATAAAGTGAAGAATATGGATGTGTATCTTTGTCCACTATTGGAAGAGCTACAACAATTGTGGATTGACATAGAAGTGGTGGATATGAGTCGACACACATGTCAACGGAATGCTTTGATCAGAGGCATTCTAATGTGGACCATGCATGACTCCCTAAAGCGCCATGGATTTTCACGGGAGCCCATGAACGAAAAGTAAAAGAGACCATTTGATCTGTGCGGACCCCCACTGGCGTAATGCACTTGCTCCAAACGTGTTTTACTAAAGAAGGAAAGCTTACCTGTTTGAAGTCATGACTGGCATAAAATGTATCAGGTATGTTCATAGTGGAATATATCATAGTGGGAATTGTGTAACAAATTCGTGTGTGGACTTTAATGTCATTGCTGCACATGTTTTCTAGTTTATTTTACCGGTGGCCATTGAGGGATGTTTGTCTCTTGACGTCCGTAACACAATCTACAAACTTGCAAAGTTGGTGCAATAGATCTCACAAAAGGAGATCAATGTAGACTCCATACCATTCGCCAAACAAAATGCTATGGAGGTTGTGTGCATGTTTAAGAAACACTTTCCTACTACAATGCTAACCATTCAGGTGCATCTTCTTGTTCACATAGTTGATGAGGTGGAAATAGGTGGCACAGTACATTCCAGATGGATATTCTTTTTAGAATGTTTCATGAAAATGCTCAAGGGATATGTGCGTCAGAAGGCACGTCCAAAGGGTAGCATGATAGAAGGTTGGCTGGTATCAGAGTCCCCAGTGTACATTGGAGAGTGGCTAGACGGATGATAAAGCCAGGGACACGCTATGGTGAACCATAGATGATGAGCGCATATCTAGGATTGTCATGTGCAATCTCGGTGTTGAGGAGAAGATGATGGAAGATCTAGAGGCTAAAATCAACCGATTTTGCATGCTTCACATTTCAATGATGCAAAAGTGGATTTCACAATTTGAGGATGCAAAGCAAGAGCGAAAAAAGGGCACAAATCGAGTGGAGATGGGGAAGAGGACCACCGATCCACTATCTGACGGGTCTGGAGAGCATACATAGCAGCATGGTGTAAAGGACGACATTTTAAGGTGGAATGGATCGACAAAAAGCATTTTACTCAAGATTGTGGAATCGTGGAAAAATTTGAACAGTCTAGTTGACGAGGGTCCTCTGATGCAGATCCTATGGTGGTGGAACTCACTTACTTCGGCACGCTACAAGAGATTTTGAGGATAGATTATAGAGGATTTTTTGTGGACTTGTTCAACGTGCAATTGTTCAAGATAATCATGGAGGGTCGCAACGCTACTGTGCCGCCACCGATGCCTTGACATCGCCTTGTGTTTGAGGAGGCTCTTTACCCTCCTCGTCTTTGCATGCCCCCACACCACCCACGGCATCACCATCTACACCAGGTTTCCGCGGCTGATGGCCATTCCTAGCAGCCACACACCACTAGCTACTCCTTCAGGAGTCACTCCAATCGACACTCCTAGCTTTGGGGCCCAGACTCCAATGGAGACACCTGACCTCTATACCCCCATTGACATGCCTCTAGAGACCTCTGCCGGGACACCCAGGTTCATGCGTCATCGGCGAGAGGGCTTGCTTACTCCGTCGACTCCAGTGACAGCATCATCTTGGATGATGACGGCAAGAAGGTGATCTCGCACATGCGTGGTCTTTGATCTCAGTTGTTTAGACACTACATACTAAACACTTGGAGTGAAGTACCACGTGATTTAAAAGACAGAGTCGTCAGCATGTTGCATGACGAGTTTCCCATTTTAACACGGGATGACCACTTCAATGAAGACCTGATGAAGGTTTGAATGCACGAATACTGCAAGCACAAGTGTTTTGAAGTGCAAAAATCAATTAAGCATGGTTGGAACAGACCAGATTGGATGACCAAAGAAGATTAGAAGAATGCAAAGAAAATAGCACGCGAGAATCCCGACAAGTGGAAGCAACAAAAGGAGGCAGCCAAAGCGTAAGTAGAGGCACGAAGCTCGCACCACTTGGGGAGTGGTGGGTGGGCATCATTTGAGGCCAATTTTGTAAGTGTTTTTGCATTGCTATTTAGGTTTGATAGTTTAGGGTTTATGGGCTTTTAAATTCTAACATAATGGATTCTTTGTATGTTTTGACAGTGGTGGATGACAAGATGTGACCCCACATCGTACGAGCGCAAGTATGTAGGCAGGAAGGGCTAAAATGCCCTGATGGACATTTTGGCGGTATGGTTAGTATTAGGGTTTACTCTTTTCTATTTGTTGTATTGTTTTATAAATTATATGTTTATACTTACAGAAGTTGTCTTATTGTTTTTTTTGCAGAATCCGATAGATACGCCGCTTGGACGTGATAACATGTCTGATTAGACGACGTCAGTCTAGCCGCAGCTAGATAGCAAATTAGTTTCCTTTTGTCATAGCATATGTATCATGAGATGAAGTTTATACGTATTTTTGTAACTATTGGAAAACCATGTATATTTTTTCAATAATAACAATGGTGTTGTAACTATTACATTTGCAAAGTTTAACAATCAAGTGATTTTGCCTATGATGTGTACAATTGTCATTGATATACTTTCATCAATTTACTTTTGTCAGTTTTGCATCTTTATTCTGCAAACAATACTATGGATGATGGAGTTAATGGTTATATTGTCTTGTGGGTGACTACTTTGGGTCTATATCTAAGCTTGCACTTTTTTTCAAAGGTGAATCTAGGCTTATCTTGGATTCATTTAGGTTCACTCAATTATTGAAACATTCAATATGGTTGATGGTTGAATGCCCTGCCACCAAAAGTTTTTCTCTCATGCATCGCTATGAGCGTCGCTATATAAGGCTCTACAGCGTCGCTATAGGTGGCTTATAAACGTTGCTATGATCGTCGCTATAGGCTTCACTATATAGTGACGGGCGACGGTCTTAGCAACGTCAGGGAGTATAAAAACCCAATGTATTTCTGTAGCTAACAACGTGACAAGTGCACACAACCTCTTGTAGTGAATGCAAAGAAAAAATTTTGCATGAGCAATAATAGATGCTGCAAGGCACGCGGAAATGGTTTCTCAGCAATAAGCATGGTAATGGATGCGGGTATATACCCACCACTATCATACCATGTCTATTGCCACATCTATTACCGTGTATATTTCCCCTCCTAGTACCGTGTATATTTCCACACCTATTATCGTTAAATGGCTATTCAAAAATAAAGGTGCTCATTTGGGCTACCCAATTGAGGGTGGCCCAAATGAGCATCTTTATCTTTGATGTGCATAAAACATCTGAAACATCTTTTTTTTTTTTGAAAAAATGTACAAAAGAAGAAGAGAATTTAAACATATTTTACCTTAATAATTTAAAGTGAAAAAGATCAACTATTCAAAAAAGTTACAAATAAGATGAAAATTTTAGTTCATGTGTATATACATATGCTCATAGCGTTTTTCTTGTACCACATTGGGACTTTAAGAGAGGACTACAAATTTTTTTCTATCTGTCCAAGTCCTCCTCGTCCTTGTCCATAGGCACTGAGGCGGTCCGGGGCGGGCAACAAGAGAGGCGACCTCTAAACACCCCTCAAGGCTCCCGTGCTGCTCAATTGGGGCTGGGGCAACCACAAGCACAACACAACAACAAACCCACAGCCAAACCCAAACAAGATAGGGGCACCACCTAGTTATGTATGCGAACTAGGACACAAGAGAGATTTTGGCACAACCAAGAAGATGCACCACACAACACACACAAGCAACCTCACACCAAGACACACATGAAATGGACCAAAGAGAGCTAGAGCAAAGGGAAGAGAGAGAGGAAAGGATCTTGCGTAATACCTTATTTGTGACTTGCAAATGGAGATGGTTCATTATGATGCTATCGTAGAACTTGTACAAAACTCACTCAATGCTTAGTGATTGCTAATCATTGCCAAAACACACACACACTGTCTTAGGGTGACCTCTCACCACAATACCCTCTTACAATGGACACAAAACTGGCAATGGAAAACACACTAAAACACTTTCTAAAATCAAGATCAACCAATAAAACTCAAAATACACAAGTCACCTTGAATTTACCAAACCGTATTGCACAAATGGAAGGACGAAGATTTAAACGTCGAATCACGCCTTTGATGCACCAAACCTCAATTTATTGATGATGAAGGAGCATGTATAATAGTGGTTTTGAGATTTGTGGAACTCACGCTCTCTCACTTGCAATGTGTAGCTCGAAGGCTTCTCTCACACCAAGAGTGAAGCTCACAAGTGGTTGTTACACCTAAGTCTCTCCTCACGCATAGAGTGTTGGGGTGCTATGTGAGATGTTGGAGGTTGCTTTACAAGAAGAAGAGGGGCCTATTTATAGGTTGGAGACCCCTCATTAAGATTATTGGAAATCCTAATTTACAAGCTAACAAATCAGGATTATGATTTTTTGAATATCAAAACATTGCGGGCCTTCTTTGTCTGCTTGAGTCATGGGTGTGGGCTCAAAAGAGAGCATTATTGATGGTAGATAAGGTGAAAGTAAGTTTTAAGGAAGGGGAGAGAGAGAGAGAGAGAGAGAGAGTTACTATACATGTCTTGAGGTGAGGTGTCTTTTATGGTTAGGTCAATGCTATTTTGTGTTAGTATGTTAGTCGTTAGTAATCACTAGAAAGTTAATGTTACATTTACAATGGGTAGAGTGAGTTGATTTGATGAAGGAAGAGGGGTGAATTAAAAGAGAATCATTGAGATGGTGAAGCTTTGAAGAAGCTTGAACTCACCCTTGTGTAGATTGTGAAAAAAATGACAGCTGGTCTTCTTCTTCTTCTTCGCTTCTTTACGCCGCCGCCACGGTTGTCCACCACGATGAAAAGAGGATTTGTTGATGAAAAATCCTCAAGTTGCAGAAGTTATCATGGTTAAGATGCTGAATTTTAGATATTTTAGGAGAGGTAAATGAAATTGTAACATAGAAGCAATAGAGAGAGACATGGAGAGGGTGTATGTATGTAGAGGTTCATAAAAGAACTATAGGGATGAGAGAGAAGGGTAATGGTGAAGAGGGTGGGAGAAGCCATGGAAATTGTAGGTTTGAGTGAGGGAAGGAGAGGGAGGGATGTGTAAGAGTGAGTAGGTGTGTGGAAGGGTGAGAGAAGACTAAGGGCTACTTGTGAGAAAAGTGGGCAGACTGGGGTCCACTCAAAAAATCATAGCTCACCGCTGGTAGCTCCAAAAATCATGAAAAACTTTGAGGTGATTATTCAAAGCGTGGGCTACATTTTCTCTTTTGACCACTGCTCCAAATTCGGAGTGGAGATAGGTGCCAAAATTCTCACCAAAAAGCCTGTTTTTATGCTTGCAAAAGTCTTTTAGTGGACCCCTCCTTTGTTGAATTTGTACAATGCATCCAAGAGTGAGCCCCTCCTTTGTCATATCATAATGCAAAGCATCCAAGTTGCCCTTGACACATGCATGGAGGAGGATTATTGGTGAATAAAGAAATATATACATGGTGGGACTAGTGTATGGACTATTCATGGACTTTAGCTCAATGAGCACATGGTGTTAGAATAATGAGCAAAAATAATAATAAAAATATGGAGGAGTTATGGATATGGAAAGATATTGGAATCATATGATATGGTCCCTCTTTGAATTATTTTGGGTGAAAGAGGAAAAGGTATGCAAGTAAATAATATAATAAACTTGACCAATGAGTAGAAATCAATTTTTTGTTTTCACGAGGTGAGGGTGAAAATGTGGGAGTGATTTGTATAAAGGAAAAATATAAGGTTAGAGTATGTACATATTGGCAAAAAATATACTTATGGTGTAAGAGGATGAAAGAAGATGTACATATGTTTAATAAAACACACACGTAAGTAGAAATATTTAAATAAAATACCAAAATAATTATAAAAAATCCCTATATTTAGGCCATATTTACAATGAAATATTTACACACAAAGAGGCCATAATATACTTTTATTTTTAATTTTTTTTTATTTTTTTTTTGGCTCACCTAGCCCAGTGACTAGCTAGCTGAGGGTTTTTAAGAAGATATGGGAAAAGTCCCGTGACTCACGCACGCCTATGTACAGTGAAATGGTAGGGATAGCCACAGTGTTTGGGTGATTTTGGTAGGGTGAGGTAACTCACTGTGGCAATTACAAAGAGCCGAAAAACGGCTATCATTAGCCCCCCCCTTAGATAATGGTACATTCATGTACCATTTATCTGATCATACAACATGTATATTATGTAACGTCTGTCTTTGTCTGCTCTTATCTTTGAAGAACCTTTGTTGTATGATTAAAAAACCTTGTGTGATATGGAAGGTTCTCCGAGCCAATAGCAAGATGAAATGAAGTGACGGAGTAAACCTCCTCCATTGAGAAAGTTTCCGTAAGCACCCCCCAGGATCAAAGATCTTGAAATATCTTTCCCAAAGCGAGATGTATAGTATGGAATCACTTACTGATTTCGGTTGAAGAAACTTGTAGATTTTATTGTTGTCCATCATTGCATCTATCACTATGAATGTGATATAAAAGATTGGTTGCTCTTCCTCCTGTGTAAAGTTGATGTATCTGCTACGATCTTCAAGAGCTTGTATGAGCAAATTCCTGAACTGTAGCTCATAAAATTCATTCAACCTGGGTAGGCTCATCAAGTCAAAAATTCTATGACCTTCATGATTTAGGAAATCTTGATCCATGCTTCCAACTTCTATTGGAAGATATTGCAGATAGTTTACCACATAAGTAGATAATAGATGAAGGTTTCTATTGCTTCCAACACATTGGAAGAGAATAGATTTTGGTACTGATTGATGAAATATCCACATGTAGCAATCAACAACTTTTTCATCTATGATGAAGACCAGAAGCATCACAATGTGCGACCTCCATACACCAAAGAACCAAATGAAGAAGGTTTGGAAACCTCCGTTCATCACCAAGTATTCATGTCCTCCTCCACTTAAGAAGGTATGGTGCCCTCGATGAAAGGTATATGTGAAGAGAGGAGAAGTTGACTTTGAAGAGGTGAAACCCAATATGAAGATGATTGGGGCTTCAAAAGCTTGGATTTCCTTGCTAAGAGATTGTCCCATGAATGAAGAGCCACCCACTAAAACACCATTGGAGAGAATGATACCCTTCTGATAGTTTCCTTTTATGATTTTATCTTTTATTACTCTCCCATGTTCTTCATCCCCTTCTAAGCCCCCCCTTTGGCAAGGTTGTAACTCCTCACATTGTACCACCTCAAAGGTTGATGGAATACTGTTTGATTTTGTGAAACATTTGGCTTCTTGCATGATAGGTTCCTCTATGATTAACATACATGGGTCATACCAATGTTTTTCAACATCCTCAAACACTTCTTCAAGATTATCCTCACCTGGATTCAACTCACACTCTTCTACTTTGTTTTGGAGTTGGCATTCCATGTACACAATCATCTCTTTATGATCAATGTGGTCTATGATCTCTCCACCTATGATTTCATCTTCTTCTTCACTCTCTTCTTTTAGACAAGATACACTCTCAGAACATTCCATAAGATCAAGGTTACCTTCAAGGTCTTCATTCTCCATAGAGTCATGTTGCACAAAAGCTTCGTCTGCTCGGACTAGAAATTGATCCTCCACCAAAGGGTTGGATATATCCATTATTGAATCATCAATGCCATTTGAGATATCTTGTGTTGATTTTCGCATGCTTGTGATAAAGGTAGAAGAAAGAGATTCCACAGTTGAATCTTGGCCACACACTTTAGCACTTGAATAATCAGCTAGCATGTAAGTAACTTCTTCAACATTTGTCGAAGTAGAAGGAGACAAGTATGGCAAAGGAGATGACTCCTTGATAGAAACACTTTCATGGTGGTTGGTTCTTCCAGCATGATGGAAACCATTTTTGATGTAGAAGTACTTGTGAAACTTCCTTCGGGCAATAGTGACCGCTTCTTCAAAGGTAGAGGGTCCACTACAAGTAACCTTAGTCTTTAGGAAAGGAGACAAACCCGAAATAAATTGATCCATTTTTACATAATCTGGAAATGTAGAACTAAATCCACATCCTTCCCATTGACGAGAAAAAATATCCTCATAAGCATAGTAGTCTTCACCATGTTGCTGAAGTCTCCGTAGTGAAGCCCATGCTTTCTCCATTGTTGAAACTTTAGAGAATCTGGCCTTCAAAGCTTTGGAAATTTGGGTACATCCATCTTCAATCTGAGAAGACATACTCCAAAACCATTGCTCAGCGTTGCCTCTAAGGCATAGCAATAGAAAATCCCCTTTTTCAATGTCATCCCTTTTACCAAGGATATGACAAACCATTCTAAAATCAGCAAGAAAATCATCAACATCTTCTTCTAGATTTCCGAAGAAGATTGGGATATCATCAAAGGTATAGCGTTTCATAGTCTCTCAATGCTACAACCACACAAAGATTAGTTCCAAACAATCATCAACTAACTACACAAAGTTTTGAAAGGTCTTTCAGCATGAATTCTAGATTCTTATGTGAAAATGTTTTTTTCCTTTCTTATGTTATGCATAATCCAAACCATATTCTAGATCAATTTTTGTTTCCTTGAAATTAAAATCGGTCATACATGTTTCCATGATTCATGAAATCTACTTGATTATGCTGAAATTCAAGCATTCATGGAATACAACAACACTAAGTACACAATCGCTCCTCAGTGGGGGCACCAAAATTGAGGCGGTCCGGGGCGGGCAACAAGAGAGGCGACCTCTAAACACCCCTCAAGGCTCCCGTGCTGCTCAATTGGGGCTGGGGCAACCACAAGCACAACACAACAACAAACCCACAGCCAAACCCAAACAAGATAGGGGCACCACCTAGTTATGTATGCGAACTAGGACACAAGAGAGATTTTGGCACAACCAAGAAGATGCACCACACAACACACACAAGCAACCTCACACCAAGACACACATGAAATGGACCAAAGAGAGCTAGAGCAAAGGGAAGAGAGAGAGGAAAGGATCTTGCGTAATACCTTATTTGTGACTTGCAAATGGAGATGGTTCATTATGATGCTATCGTAGAACTTGTACAAAACTCACTCAATGCTTAGTGATTGCTAATCATTGCCAAAACACACACACACTGTCTTAGGGTGTGGGAGACCTCTCACCACAATACCCTCTTACAATGGACACAAAACTGGCAATGGAAAACACACTAAAACACTTTCTAAAATCAAGATCAACCGATAAAACTCAAAATACACAAGTCACCTTGAATTTACCAAACCGTATTGCACAAATGGAAGGACGAAGATTTAAACGTCGAATCACGCCTTTGATGCACCAAACCTCAATTTATTGATGATGAAGGAGCATGTATAATAGTGGTTTTGAGATTTGTGGAACTCACGCTCTCTCACTTGCAATGTGTAGCTCGAAGGCTTCTCTCACACCAAGAGTGAAGCTCACAAGTGGTTGTTACACCTAAGTCTCTCCTCACGCATAGAGTGTTGGGGTGCTATGTGAGATGTTGGAGGTTGCTTTACAAGAAGAAGAGGGGCCTATTTATAGGTTGGAGACCCCTCATTAAGATTATTGGAAATCCTAATTTACAAGCTAACAAATCAGGATTATGATTTTTTGAATATCAAAACATTGCGGGCCTTCTTTGTCTGCTTGAGTCATGGGTGTGGGCTCAAAAGAGAGCATTATTGATGGTAGATAAGGTGAAAGTAAGTTTTAAGGAAGGGGAGAGAGAGAGAGAGAGAGAGAGAGAGTTACTATACATGTCTTGAGGTGAGGTGTCTTTTATGGTTAGGTCAATGCTATTTTGTGTTAGTATGTTAGTCGTTAGTAATCACTAGAAAGTTAATGTTACATTTACAATGGGTAGAGTGAGTTGATTTGATGAAGGAAGAGGGGTGAATTAAAAGAGAATCATTGAGATGGTGAAGCTTTGAAGAAGCTTGAACTCACCCTTGTGTAGATTGTGAAAAAAATGACCGCTGGTCTTCTTCTTCTTCTTCGCTTCTTTACGCCGCCGCCACGGTTGACCACCACGATGAAAAGAGGATTTGTTGATGAAAAATCCTCAATTTGCACAAGTTATCATGGTTAAGATGCTGAATTTTAGATATTTTAGGAGAGGTAAATGAAATTGTAACATAGAAGCAATAGAGAGAGACATGGAGAGGGTGTATGTATGTAGAGGTTCATAAAAGAACTATAGGGATGAGAGAGAAGGGTAATGGTGAAGAGGGTGGGAGAAGCCATGGAAATTGCAGGTTTGAGTGAGGGAAGGAGAGGGAGGGATGTGTAAGAGTGAGTAGGTGTGTGGAAGGGTGAGAGAAAACTAAGGGCTACTTGTGAGAAAAGTGGGCAGACTGGGGTCCACTCAAAAAATCATAGCTCACCGCTGGTAGCTCCAAAAATCATGAAAACATTTGAGGTGATTATTCAAAGCGTGGGCTACATTTTCTCTTTTGACCACTGCTCCAAATTCGGAGTGGAGATAGGTGCCAAAATTCTCACCAAAAAGCCTGTTTTTATGCTTGCAAAAGTCTTTTAGTGGACCCCTCCTTTGTTGAATTTGTACAATGCATCCAAGAGTGAGCCCCTCCTTTATCATATCATAATACAAAGCATCCAAGTTGCCCTTGACACATGCATGGAGGAGGATTATTGGTGAATAAAGAAATATATACATGGTGGGACTAGTGTATGGACTATTCATGGACTTTAGCTCAATGAGCACATGGTGTTAGAATAATGAGCAAAAATAATAATAAAAATATGGAGGAGTTATGGATATGGAAAGATATTGGAATCATATGATATGGTCCCTCTTTGAATTATTTTGGGTGAAAGAGGAAAAGGTATGCAAGTAAATAATATAATAAACTTGACCAATGAGTAGAAATCAATTTTTTGTTTTCACGAGGTGAGGGTGAAAATGTGGGAGTGATTTGTATAAAGGAAAAATATAAGGTTAGAGTATGTACATATTAGCAAAAAATATACTTATGGTGTAAGAGGATGAAAGAAGATGTACATATGTTTAATAAAACACACACGTAAGTAGAAATATTTAAATAAAATATCAAAATAATTATAAAAAATCCCTATATTTAGGCCATATTTACAATGAAATATTTACACACAAAGAGGCCATAATATACTTTTATTTTTTTATTTTTTTTATTTTTTTTTTGCTCACCTAGCCCAGTGACTAGCTAGCTGAGGGTTTTTAAGAAGATATGGGAAAAGTCCCGTGACTCACGCACGCCTATGTACAGTGAAATGGTAGGGATAGCCACAGTGTTTGGGTGATTTTGGTAGGGTGAGGTAACTCACTGTGGCAATTACAAAGAGCCGAAAAACGGCTATCAGCGCGTACGTTTGATTGCCCTGACTCTAAATTAACCCAAACCAAATTAAATAGATTAAAACCTCAAAACAATTAATACAATATGATTTGTCTAAACTTACCACCGGTAGAGATCCAACCATTGAGTTGAATTGCTCGTGAGATATGTGATTGTTCTCCAACAACCATCTCCAAGTTTTGAATTCTATGTGCTGCTCTCAAAACTTGACCATCTCTCTGGTTGGTCGACTTAGAGTGATATTTTCATAAGTTAGCAATAACAAAAGCAATTCATTAACTGAAACCTTTCAAATCATCGATCTAGGTTTCAATTTAACCAAACTTATATATTTGTCCTTCCAAGATGCTTTGCCTCTAGAACCATAGTGTGTGGGAGTTTTTCTGGCCCAAGCTTCATGTTGTTGTCTATAGGATGAGCTCGTTGTTGCAACCCGTTTGCCCTTTTCCTGCATTGCCTACTCTCACTCCGCATCTTCCATACTACCTCCATGATAGCTCTTGTCTAGATCTCCAACCTAGTTGGCTATTGTGTGCCGTACACTTGACTACTTGTTTTTAAAATATGTTTTAATGTAGTCCTCCAGCCACTATGCTAAAAAATGCTCATTGGGGCCATTTGGGAATCTAGCATGCAACATGTTCTCAATCTAGCATGCATGATTTGGCAGCTGATCTCTAAACTTTACAAAAAAAATCTTATACGTCGAGTGTATAAGAATATGAAGATGGCATCAAAACGCCTTGTCTTGTGCTGTACCAAAGTCCATCTCCCTGGCATACTTTACTCTATAGTCGCACCCATGCGTGTCTAGAACGGGTGCATCAAAATCCTTGTCCTCTATGTTTGGGGAGGCACACTCTAAAATAGGGGACTCCATCCCCTCCCCCAACTACCAAAACAAGCAAAGCCAGTGGATCTCTTGCCACTCCACTTCTCTCGACACGCGTTGCTCTGAAACGAACGTCGACACGTGTTGCTAGAAGAAGTGCATCAATGATGCTCGAGTAAAGCAGGAATGGAATGGAGTGGCATGGGGCCTTGCGATGTAAGGGGAACATGACCCTGCAATGAAAGGGGAGTAGGTCAATAAGAAGGGACCATAGATGGAGGTGCCATCTTTGCAAGGTTCTAGACATAGGGAGTCCCTCCCTAGATCCCCCATGGCATGATTTCCTGAGAAAGATCGTAGGCTGCAAACTTTGTCTGAGTGTAGCTTCCAAACAATCCCTCCATTGAATGGAGGTACTCATCTTGTAAAGAGAGTGCCCATTGGGGGTCTTGATCTACCACCGATGGAGGAACTTGGGTAGATGGACTGGTACCTCCGTAGGTGTAGGAGGGTCATGCGTGCAATTAACAAAGAGAAACCTACACTCATGCTCACAAAAAATCAGCTACAGATGAGCTTAATTTCTTTGCTTGGACTTATCGCCTCCAAGATTGAGTCCACTAGAGGCGATTTCCACCCTAGATGGGAGCCCATCTGGGACGTGAACTAACCAAAAGAAGAATGTGATGGTTTCTCCCCACCAGATGGTCTCTCATCTCACATCTACATTACAGGTTGATAAGTATCATGACCTAATGCTATATCTAATGTGCATACACTACATGCGTACATCTAATCCTCTATCTTAACCTAGACATACATATACCTAAACCTAAACATACATATTCATCTACCCATTTCCTAAACCTAAACATACATATTCATCTGCCCATTTATATCTCTCCCTACATCTATATCTTCTCTCTCTCCCTCTCTAATGTATAGAGAGGGTAGAGATAGATAGAGATTAAAGATTCAATTACTACTTCTCTTAGCCTTCAAAAAAATGCACTCAAGTAGCTACACCCATGGTTTAGAATATTGTTTATTGCAAATAGTAACAGAGTGGGTTTGCTAAGTTGACACCGTTTCCTATCGAGCTTGCTAATAGCTCAACAAGGGCTAAGCCATAGGCAAGTCCAAAAAGACTCCATTATCAAGACCATAGTTCTTGATGGTGTCCCCCAAAACCTATAAACAGGCATACAAACCTAGATAATAGATCAAATTCCCACTTATCCTATTGCAAGGAACAACTGCAACCTTTTATACATTAAAGGAGTGCATCTCTTCTTATAAAGAGAAGAAAGAAATTTAATCTCCAATTACTAACTAACTATATCTACACTCTCTTTATAGAGACGGATAGAGAGAGATGTAAGACGAGAGCAATAGAGTAAAGAGAGATTTTGTACTCCTATTTCTCTCTCTATCCCTCTCTATCCATTTTTGTCTATCTCTCTCTCTCTCTCTCTCTCTCTCTCTCTCTCTCTCTCTCTCTCTCTCTCTCTCTCTCTCTCTCTCTCTCTCTCTCTCTCTCTCTCTCTCTCTCCCTCTATTTCTCCCTCTCCCTCTTTATCTCTTTCCCTCTATCTCTCCCTCTCTCTCTTTCTATTTCTTCCAATCTCTTTCCCTCCCTCGCTCTCTCCCCCCCTTCCTGTCTCTTTCCCTCCCCCCCCCCCCCCCCCCCCCCCCCCCCCCCCTCCTCTCTCTCTCTCTCTCTCTCTCTCTCTCTCTCTCTCTCTCTCTCTCTCTCTCTCTCTCTCTCTCTCTCTCTCTCTCTCTCTCTCTCTCTCTCTCTCTCTCTCTCTCTCTCTCTCTCTCTGGGAAAGTCATATTTACATTACTTTGCGATCATATATGTGGTGCACTCAAGTTTAATTTCTCTCTCTCTCTACCTCTCCCCTGTCTATCTCCCCCCCCTCTCCCCCCCCCCCCCCCCCCCCCTCTCTCTCTCTCTCTATACTAGGTATAAGGTGGATTTGATTCACCACATCCTACCTATGGCTTGGTCTAACACTAGCTAAACCTTTGAACTGATTCACTATATGCTATATCTGGAGAATGAATGGCCTTCTTTCTTCATCTCTCTCTGTATCTCTCTCTCTCTCTTTCCTTCTCTCTCTCTATATTTTTCAAGTCTGAGGTTTGAAACTACCAGGTTATGACCCTATGGCCCGATTGGGCTTCCCTCTTTCAAAGCTTAAAAATAACTTTAATATCTTCATGAGGATTTAGGTCGGGAAATTGTTTCTATAATACCATATGGTAACTCTCTACCATATGGCCGTGGTTTGGCCATGGAGTGTGTGAAAAGCCCATTTTTTTGGGCGCCAGCTATACTTTGGGGTCTTATAATATTTTTGGTAAAGAAAAATAATCATATCTGAAGACACAGCGTGGTGTGACAGAACATCAAAGTGACTATGATGGCTAATGTAGACTCTGCTTGCTATCTTTGGGGTGCATGCAGCTAGCACTGCCCGAGCTCGGGTGGGTGGGCATTCGGATGCGATGCCAGTAAAAGATTCCATGTGCTCCGGAGCGGAGCTCCATGGCCGGTTGGGGGATACTGCAAGGCTTGGACACCACCTTATAAAGGTGAGAAGAACGCTCACTTAGCTTCCATTGAGCAAAGGGTATTTCTGTTCTTTCAATTTGTTTGCATACATTGAGTGGGTAAGGGCTTCAACTCCGCAAGCAACTTTGTGATGGCTCTTAACAAAAAAACACCTGCCAAATCTACAGAGGTTATTTTGCACCTTTTATGGAATTTTGAGTATGGTATGATTGGGTTTATTGCAATGACTTAGTGTATTTTGTTGGGCAATCCATTGTGTTGGAAAAGATGGACTGGCCATGTGTCTGAGTAGTGGCTAGACTTTGTTCGGATGATTTACTGTTTGTGGTTAATGAAAGGGATGATTGGGTCCTTGCCGATGAGTGATATGTGGTAGTATATGCTATCTTATGCTGGTCCTACCTGTGTTGTCGACGACTTGTTTGTCTTTCTTTATATATTGTTTTACAAAGTCTTAAGCTTGTGTTTTGGGCTGTAACGCAGCTCATTCTATCCATTATGGAGTATGGTTTGAGGAAGAGAGTAGTCTCGGGCTGTGGAATTGATCTTCTCTCTCAGTTTGAGGGGTTGGGGTTGATCTACCTTGACTCTTGGCATTATCTTGTAGTGGTGTGCTGGAAGGGATGGACTGGCCATGTGTCTAATCATTGGTTGGACTATGATTGGATGTTCTATTGTGTGTGGTTAATGAAATAGATGATCGGGTTTTGGCCGATGTTTGATATAAGGTAAGGTTTGATATCCTTTGCTCGTCTTGGCTGTTTTTACCGACTGGTTTGCTGGTCAATTCACTGTTATTGACAGGTTTGCTGCTCAATTCACAGCTGCCGAATATGGTAAGTTTGTGATGCTTACCCTTGATTATTAAGTTTGTCTTACAGCTAGTTGATGGATAGGATGGACTTGCCTTCTGAGTTGCTTTTGACTGAAGCATATTCTGATGATTGATTTGGTTTGGGAATGAACTATTGAAAGGATAGAAATAGGCATCATGCAATAAACTACTCTTAGGATGTATCCTTGCTATTGGGGTGTTCTATGCTGGCCGTAGCAGTTGCCGATTGGGCCTCTGACTAAACAAAGGTTGTGTGGGTTCGGATGTTCCATTATGTTGTGATAATGGGATAGGTGATTGGCTCATTGCTGGTCTTTGATATAGGGTAGGATAAGCTGTCCAGCTCGGCTGGCCCAAGCCTTTGCCGACTAGGTTTTGTGTTTTTACCAACTAGTAAGTTGGGTGACCGTCATTTATCACATTAGATGAAGTTTTGGGTTGCTTCTTAGCATTGCCTTATAGTAGGAGGATAAAAGTGGTAGTATTTGTTGTCTCTAGCCAGTGTAGGTAGTCTTCTCTCTTTTCCCTTGGTTGTGGTATTCAGAAATGAATGAACATGTGCATTACTTTTATTCTCTCTATTTTGGCTTACACTCTATAAATGATATTTTGGGGATTATGTTAGGTAATCCACTAATGCTGATTGCTTTTTTTTGGCTAGAAAGAGACATCATGCAGTAAACTGATCTTAAGTTGTATTATGGCTACTGTATGATTTTGAATTTTAGGGTTTGAGAATCAAATTCAACACTCTATAACAGGTTGTCGGGCTATAGTGCCGACCATCTCTTTCTCACTGGTACAAAGGTTTGGGATGCTTCTTGACTCTTGGCCTTGCCTTACTTTTGGATGAGGAATATGGTAATTAACCATTTGTATAAGCATTTTCTAGACTATGTTCGGATATTCTACATAAAGGATTAAGGGAATTTGGTGATTGGTTCCTTGCCAAGTTTTTGGGATAGAATGGTTTTTTTTTTGCCGTCCTTTGCTGGCCCTAGCTATTGTGGATGATCGTCTCCCATGTTCATGTCTTTAAACCAGTTAATGAGTATGGAAACTATATGGACTATATGTGTTATGGAATTGATATTTTACTTTTATTGCAGCTGCATGTGGAAAAGGCTTGACCGAGCTAGGCTATTGCAAAAGGAAATTACATTTTATGTATATTTATTCAAGTGCTCTTATATGAGTTTTGGCCATTTATGATCGGCCGGCCAGTTTGTACTCAATTTAACCATTTAAGAAATCTATAAATGAAATACGTGCAAGAGGGAAATGGTCACTCTTGCATGGGGGGAGATTGCACCCAGTGTCTGTGTATTCTTCTCTCCTCTCTTCTCTTCTCTTCTCTCTCACCATGTCGGCGTAGCACTCCACTCTAGGAGGTGGGCCTGCACGTGCTCGCCTACTTTGTCTCGCTCTTTGCCTCTCGACTCATGTGAGATTTGCTATGGTGTTTACGCGTACACAATGGCGCAGGTATGGAGATCTATTGATTTATGGTCTATAGCATGTTATTCTATGTATTTTGCAGGGAGCCACGACTTCCGTTTGTAGCAGTGGTATCGAAGCATAGGCTACGCTCCAAGACACAAACATTAACAAGCCGCAGCTAAGTATTTTGCTTTCTTATGTTTGTAGATTCCGCTAATTCCCTCAATTTATAATAATCTATGTTGGATGCATGATATAATTCGTGATTTTTTTTTGGAATTAAAGAGATTCCTTCTTTGTTGTCATGATATAGTGATTGTTAATGTATTTATGTTTATAATTAAACATAATAATAATTGGATTAAACTAAATTATAGAGGAATACTGAACGAAAAAAAATTTATCATAGTAATTTCTTTAGATTCGAGGGAGAATATAACTAAAATTGTAAGAAGAAGAAGAAGGAATAAGGAGAATTATGATGATCAACTGGCTTCAAGTTCTATCCGACGAGTCTTGAAAACTCAACGGTAGATTGATATCGATGAGTATACAGCCAATAATGAGCATGAAGATGTGCTTGGCAACCGGCAGTGAGAACAACTCCAACTAATGAGAGGAATCTAGCCACGATCAGTGTGATCCGACAACCTGAGTGCTTCGTAACATATGAGCCACCAAATGTGGAGATAAGGCAAGTCAAGTAAAGGGCTAAGGTGAAGGCTTTCGGCCCCTGGTTATTAACCTTGCAGTAGGTGCTCTTTGTTGCGACACGGCTCTCCACGTTGTTGTCTCTCCACCAAAGATGCCGATGTTGTATCCAAATATGAGGCCGCTGCACAAAGCAATGAATGTAGAGAACCTAGCCTTGGCTTTCGTGGTCGACATTGCTGGCTGACATCCAGGTTTATCTGCCTTATATGGTGGGTGGGTAAAGCTCAAGGCGGCAGCCAAATGGCGAGCGAACTGAGTTGTATACAGTAGTTGACCGACAATAGCAATCCGTCTCAAGCGAACACCCCCTCATCCCCAAGGCTCACCAATCGCCATGCAGAGCTTTGTCGACTAGCTAGTTGTCTACTCCCTCTCTCTTGTCTCACTACAGACAGTCGTTCCCCTTGTCTCTCATTGGCTCATCTTCGACACACTCTCTCTCTTTCTATCTCACTACGAGAACCATCCGCCGAAAGCTATCTCTTTCTCATCAACTCGTGGTTCTCAGTAGTTCGAGCGCCGCCATTTTCTTTAAGTTTACAAATTTTTTGAGGTGCACAACACCTGATTTCCTACGGCCATCAACCCACTCTCTCACTATGTCTCCCTAGTCGAATATACAGTTCAATTACCTCTTTCTCTCTTTTTTTCCCTCGTCAAACAACTGGCAGCCGCTCGCTGTATGCCAGTAAACACACCACACCCTTCTAATTGTGTGTCTCTATCTATCTCCTTCGTAGGGCATGCAACCACAATGCCCACACCCCTACTCCACTCAACATGGCGGCCTCACCTCCCGTGCTCTTTTCTCCACCTTCCCCTTCCCTTGTTGCATGTACCGCCCCCATCCTTCGATCAATACCAGCTTGACGGCTCATATTGCGGCTCATGCAGAAACCACCTACACACACTCACAACTCCCTCTCAATCTCTCTCTCTCTCCCTCGACAGCTAATGACGTCCACATTTTGTTTTCCTGCATGTCTCGTACCCAATTGATTGCTTCACCTACTCATGCCCACCCCTTCTTTGGCATGTTTACTCGTGCGTACCACTGCACATGCAGCCCAGTACTCATGCAATACACCCTCCACTCATACAGCGAAATCAATCCGCCAACCAACCAACATACATTTACTGCATGCTTCTCTCTCCTCGCTCTCTGTGACTTAGGGCACCCATACACTTGCAACCATATCCATTGCACATGCACAGCAGTAACCCTTGACGTAACTTCCATCGTCAATCTTCTCTAGCCATCGTGTTTGCAACTCCTGGGGAGCAGTAGCGATACCGTCTGTAATCACCTTCGTCAGGTCAATCAAGGCATTCATCACGTCAATCAAGGCCGACTTGCGGGCAGGGGTTGATGTCCGCATTGTCCTTCATACCTTCTCACACCAAAAAGAGCATCATGGCTACACAAACCCCTCTGAGCAAGAATGGTTTGAGGCTACATTGTCTCGCTGTCTCGGTTGCCCCTCCATTTTCCAACCTCTCATATAGATACATCGTAGATCCTTTGAATTTATTGTCATAATGATATCGACCACATCTTGTGCACTGACTAAGCGTCCACAGACTCCCTTGAATTTGCACGTTCCTTCTCAATTGTGTTGTCCACAGTAGTAGGTAAGTTTCTCATCGTTATGGCTTGATCATCTTATACCCCTTGTCACATTGCAAGTTGCTACAATATTGTCTACTCCAGGATAAATACGTGCTTGCACCTTGCAACACATGCTACACAGTAACCCATGCACATGAATATCTACATATAAGAAAGACAATTGTAGCCATGGAGCTTGAAACTTTTAATTTGATAGGCAACACATCGATTGCTATAAGTTTATGCATTTTTTTTAAATGTTTTTTCCTGAGGTAGCTAAAGTCTGACTAGGCCCAACAAAAAGGTTGTACATGTAGGATTGAGCATGGAAGCTACTCGGCACTTGGTAGTAGTGATAGAGCCACTAGATATTGAGCAACAAATTGCCAATGGCAATGGATCTTGGAAATGGTCGGGTGCGTGAAATATTATGGCGCCCACAAAACTACGTAATGTGTTGGGCACATTGTGTTTCTCCAAGAGTGTTTTCCATGCTAAGGATCCAACTCCATAGCTTTGTTGAAATCATTGTAAGCCTTGATCCACCTGACTAGCGACAAAAGGCACTATGCTCGGTTACAATAAGCCAATACAAGTAATTAGCATTGTTGCTTAAACTTAATAGCACTTGTTATTTTTAATACAAGGAGAGCTTTTTTTAAAGGGTTTTGTTTTTCTTTTCCACTTTGAATGTCTTTGCTAGGAATTGAACCTAATTTGCACCATGAAATTTTCAAATGAACAATGAAGATGCTTTTGAGGATAAGGTGTTGCATCAACCCAATGGCCCATGCTCTCTACTTTCCTATAAGCCTCCACCTCACTTTATTCCATCCTCGTAACTTACTTTGGATGAAAGTGGAGTTCACCTTTTATTTGCACATACTCCATGATTAGGCAGGTGTGTTCAGTGAGTATTGACACTCAAGGCTCCCGTTATCTTAATAAAGATGTTTAAAAATCTTGTGAGTGGAAATTATGATTTGTTTTTAGTCATCTGATCTTTGTAATATATCCTTCCAAGTCTCTGAGATGGACTATCCTATCCCGTGAGTAGCTTTTAATTCAAGTAGGGTTTTACTTTTCCCTTCTCTTGATTTCATGCACTCATCGATTTAAAGGAGAGAATATTAACTAGACTCCTCTAGATGATAATGAATTTTATTTTCTCTATAATGGTTAGATTGTTGGCTATTTCAACTCTCTTGCTTTTATATGATGATTAAAACATAACTTCTTGAGCCAAACTACTTTAAGGCTTTGAATATGTTTTTTTGTTTTACCTAAGAGAACATTTTACAGGCAGGTGATTGCTTGCAATGGTCTTTATATTTAGGGAGTGTATACAAAAATGAGTCATGATGGTTGGGATCGACTCAAGATATTTCGTCTTTGGCCACATAAATTTAGTGTATGATTAGATTGTTGTTGAATTTAACACAGTCGTTTTTAGTACTAAATCTAAATAGAACGTTCTCATTTGAAAAGTTTTTGTTTTCAGAAAAGTTTTGCAAATAAATCTAAATAGATTGTTCTCATATGAAACTCTAGGTACGTCATTTCTTAATGCATTCTGATAATACACCTCTTGAAACATCATTTCAATTATTCTTGATAAGTAAGATCTATCTATGACCTCAAAGTAGCATTCTCTAATTCACCACAAGTTCCTATCCCATCTCTTCTCTTATCTTGGCCCCTGATCCAAATTCCCCCACTCTTCACCACATATCCTTCTGGGCGGATCCTCTAGTTAATAGTGGTTTGATAAATTAATGTTTATTATATTTGATTTCTTTTAAGTGAGTCTTTTTGCAGATATTCTCACACCCTACAAATACCCAAGCACCTTTGCAGCAGGCAAGAATTTTTTTCCAAATGCTTTAAGACGAAAAAACTTCCTTACTTGTTTACATTATGTTGCAAAATCCATTGTTTCTAATATCATGGCTTCTATTTTCTTTGATTGGACTCTTTCTTGAGATGACTTGTCATATCACTACTTACATGAGCTCAGTTGGTGTGCAATGATCGCTAAGATTTGATACATGCTTTCACATTCCAATCTATTCCAATTTCATATCAAATAGGTCATTTATTTTTCACTTTTTATGCCTAGCCTAGTCCATTGGTCACAGACACATAGATTCGCCGATTTAGGCAGTGTGTCAATGCTCATCTAGTGCAGATTCGCCGATTTAGGCAGCACAACAACAACAAACTACAGATTCACACTTTTTGAACTTATGTCAAATGCAGATTTGCCGATTTAGGCAGCATTAGTGCAGATTCGCCAATTTAGGCAGCACGTCGGGTGTAGATTCGCCGGTTTAGGCAACACCGATCACAAAATCATGCTGCAGTGGCTGGCCACCACTGCAACTGGTATGATTTTGTTACCCGGGGATTTCAGATTTGGATATTTTAATTTTGGATTTAAAATGGATATATATTGGCAGATACTTGCACATGGATTTTATGTGGGTTGTCGCAACACTATTTATGAAATTGGATTTGAGATTGATGAGAGTTGATTATGATGATGATGAGTGTGACCAATGATATCTTGATTCATCAAGGTATGACATATATTGCTTATTCTATTGGTATGGGACACTAGAATAGGTAGTATGTGGATGACGGCAGGCATAAGCTCATGTTGTTTAGTTTCATATATTATGTGATGTTTTTGACACAACATACTAATCATTGTTTTTGACAAGTATTGTTTGCAGATTTTTATCCTCGCAACTAAGGACAGTTGCTTTCCAACGGAGAGGTATGTTATGGAATTGATATTTTACTGTTATTGCAGCTAACAGGTGGAAAAGGCTTGACCGAGCTAGGCTATTGCAAAAGGAAATTACATTTTATGTATATTTATTCAAGTGCTCTTTAATGAGTTTTGGCCATTTATGACCGGTCGGCTAGTTTGTACTCAATTTGACCATTTAAGAAATCTATAAATGAAATACGTGCAAGAGGGAAATGGTCACTTTTGCATGGGGGGAGATTGCACCCAGTGTTTGTGTATTCTTCTCTCCTATATTCTCTTCTCTTCTCTCTCACCGTGCTGGCGTAGCACTCCACTCTAGGAGGTGCGCCTACACGTGCTCGCTTACTTTGTCTCGCTCTCTGCCTCTCGACTCATGTGAGATTTGCTATGGCGTTTACGCGTACACAATGACGCAGGTATGGAAATCTATTGATTTATGGTCTATAGCATGTTATTCTATGTATTTTGCAGGGAGCCACGACTTCCGTTTGTAGCAATATGAAGGTCCAGAAGGGTGATGTGTATACCAGCTATTAAGTTGGTTTTGTGTGCATTATGTTGATCCACGTCTTGTAGTTCTTTTTGCAGCAATAATATTACTACCCTATCATTATTCATTATTTTTTATTTTTGATGATACCTGGCCGGTATGGCTGGACTGGTTGGCCAAAATGGTGGCTTGATGGGTTACTGGAGGGTTATCCTTGACTGACTTGTGTTGCTGGATGACTGCAGCGCTATTAAAATTACTAACTATTGATTATCTTTTGGTGCTATTTGGCCAATATGGCTGGCTGTTTTGGCTGAATGACTGGCATGGTCGGAATACTATATGGTCTAGCCTTGACTAACTCTTGTTGTAATGGTTGGTTGCAGCAATAAAGTGTTCACTAACTGTTGGTTATTTATGTGCTGGGAATTATACGAGCAGTAGACTGTTGATACATCATGGATAAATTTAAAGGTTTGGTTGGGGTTTCTGACTAGAATACTATGGTTGTTATGGCCCTTTGTTCGGCTTGAGAGTATTGATTGAAGCTTGGGTGTATAAGGCTTACATTATTCTTTGGAAGCTGACATACATGTTCGATGGATAACATAATCTGACTTGTAATTGGCAGGCAGATGTGTTTTTGTAAAAGGTTTTTCTTATGATTGTTTGCATATCTTGGTTGGTTTCAAAGGGAATATGACTTTCAGATTGCTTAAACTCATGAAAATCTCTTAAACTCATGAAAATCTGCTTTCTAGAGGAATTTTTTAATAGTAAAATTAATTTCACAATGAACATGATGTTCTCGCCGGTATTTAAGATTGTCGGAATGAACCATATCATGGCTTGAATTCACATTTGATGTAGCAAGAACTAGGTCCTAGCTTGTTAAAACTTCACTTTAAATTAAAGCTAGACTTGAATTAAAACTATATGGTTTTTTCAAGAAATTTCATATTTTGTTAGAAACATACAAAATTTTGGCATATGGAAAACACAAAATTACTTATCACTTTGATTATTAGCAGCATGATTTTTTCTTTTTTGGTACCTCGGTGACATGGATGACAACTAGGTCACCCTAGTTACCTGCAATGTTGTCTGGAAGCTAACCAAAAGTTTTTTTTCTTACTGTGGATGCAGGTAAGGGTGTCCTCTCCTTGGCTACTGATTAAGAAGATGAAGTGATGTACTTGTAACTATTGGACTAAAACAGGACCATCTTACCCTTTATTGGCCTGTAACTAAGACGTATTTGCTTTGGATA